>NC_037350.1:18442112-18749919 GCF_002263795.3 Bos taurus | reverse complement strand
ACTAAAAAACAGTGCAGTTTGAGGCATGAAACCAGTTAGGGAATTCTTTTTATATTATAGACCAGAAAATAAACACGGATGAGTGTCAATTATAGCAGGAAAGCATTTCAGACACAGAACAGAGAAACAGACAACACAGCAGAACAAGAAGGTGTAAGAGGTAAGGCAGAGAGGCTCAGCCTCTGGTTTCTGGTTTGGTCAAACAGGTGAACTGTGGAGAACCTGAAACTGGAAAAAACGGAGGGGATTCCTATTCGGGTGGAGGAGTCTGCTTAAAGTGGAGGTGGGGGAATCCCGAATATTTGGGGAGACATCCCCTGAAGCACCCAGGGGACATACTCAGGTGGAGATGCCCAGGAAGCAAACCAGAAATATGAGTCTGAGATTTCAAAGAGGATGGAGATGCATTTTCAGGGGTCACAGGAACCTGAAGCCACCCGTGTAAATGACAGGGTCACCCAGAGAATGAATAGAGGAGGGTATCTAAAATGGAATCTAAGAAGGCCAAACATTTAAGGGGTCAGCATGCAAAAGGAGCAGGTAAAGAGGTGGAGTTAGAGGAGGATGAGGGGGTCAGTGGTGCCATGGAAACCAAAGTGGAGATAGCCCTCCTCCTGGAGGGACACAAGCCAGGAGCCACTCTCTTGCAGCTACTTCAGGGGCCCAAGGAAGCCTGGCAGGAAAGCAACCTCTCCTCCTGCTCCAGGGCCAAAGGCACAAAGTTAATTCAGCCACAATGGTAAAAAAAAAGATAACTCTCTTCCATGTCCTCTGTACCCATCCATTCCCCAAGCAACATTACCCACTCCTACGGCTTCAAGTGCATCTCTAGACTCTCCTGAACCTGAGATTCACACTTCTAGATGCCTCCAGGGCATCTTTTTAATAAAAATACCTTCACCAGCTTCACACTGTGCGAGTGTACACAGGGTCTTCTGAGTGCAATCTTGGTCATGCTTTTATAAAATGGAAAAATTTAATATTCCTTTTTTAAAGGAATACTTTCAAACCTCCCTGCTGCATGGCAATCAGCCACCTCTGGGCCAAGTCACAAGCTGATCTGCGACTCTGTACCTGTCATGGGCACAGGTCAAGAGAGTAACCAAAACGTGGTCCAGTCTAAATATCACACTGGGAACATCTAAATCAGCATCCCAGAGGAGTGAGAACAAGACAAAACAGGAAGCAACAGCAAAAATCTCTAAAACTAACCATCTTTCCCAGCATGACTTTGGAGAAAAAGCCTTCCCAAATCTCATGGAGCAGTATATCTGACCACTTCTTAGCCTACCATTGGCACTCCAATAAGCTTAAGAGAAATACAGGAACAAAATCAAATAAACCCAGTCTTTCTTCTGCACCTTCCCCCTTTCTGCAGTCTCACTCCCGGTGTCAATCAGAACGTAACCAACCCTGAAGAATGTATATGGGGATGGAAGGAAAGAATCCATCTGTTATGGATGGAGGCATGGCAGGGGTCCAGTACAAACAGGGCGAGTGATAGCATTTAGAGAACTGCAAACTTAACTAATAAACATATATCAAAGGGCTTTGAAAAGAAAGTCGGAGCCACCAAGTTGGCCTGAAGATCTTAAGGCCTTTTCCTTTTCCCTACATGGACACTGAACTCCAGAGGTTGCTAAATTCTAGAGCAATTTATCATGTCCCTTGAGAAAACATGATGGTCATCTCTACGATTCTGCAATGGGCTTTGTTTCTGTTAATTTGAAAGGAGGCCTTAGACTGGTCAATAGTTTTAAGTACCAGTTCACAGCACAAATTTTCATTCCTTAATACTAATCTGAAAAAACAAACTTCACTGTGTATTTTAAAAGGTAATTCAATTACCTGATCTACTTTGTCCCACTGAATTACCTTCAACTGAGTATCTACAGGGGCAAAGCGCTATTTGAACTTAGCCCTAATGTCAAGGATTAATAAAGAGGAATGTAGAAGGGAATTAAAACTGAAAAATACCACCCCAGCCAAAGTACCAGGCCGTAACGTCCCTCAGTAGGTCTGCAAAGAGTCAAGACAGAGAGATATCTGCTTTTGGATTGGGGGGGGGGCAGTTTAGCAGGGGGGAGGTACTAATCAATTATAAAAATAGAAGAGATTTAGTGTTAAGTCTTCTGAAAGTCACTATCTATCTACCTAGAATTTAATATTCAAGAATTTCTGCCAATAAGTTTAATTCCTGATAGTCAAGATCCAGCTCACAGGCTTCTCTGGTGGTCCAGTGATTAAGAATCTGCCTGCTAATGCAGGGGACATGGGTTTGATCCCTGGTCTGGGAGGATCCCCCATGTCGTGAGGCAACTAAGCTCACGTGCCAACCTCCTGAAGCCTGGGCACCTAGTGCCCCCGTTCAGCAACAAGAGAAGTCACCACAATGAGAAACCCACACACAGCACGGAAGACCCAGCACAGCCAAAAATAAATAACTTTATAATAGTAAAAAAAAATCCAGCTCACAGGCCTTCACATGCATAAAACCTTCCCTCCACGCCCCCCAAGCTGAAGCTGCTCCTGAAGTTCCCTTCACTTTGGCTGCCACCTTCTTATGCTTATCTTATGCCACTTTCTCATTTCCTACCATTTTCTATCACACAGGCACAGCCATTTAACACCCGTGCTTTTTCCCCTTATCAGATTGAGCTGCCTTCTGGGCAATCTATATGACTAAGTCATCTGTGCTTTCCCACAGGCCTTTTAAAAGTACATATAGGTAGCTAGGACTTCCAAAACCATGCTTGAATAATAGCCAGGACATGGAAGCAACCAGCGGAGGAATGGGTAAAGAAGAAGGGGTACATACATACAATGGATTGTAACTCAGCCATAAAGAGGAACAAAATAGTGCCATTTGCAGCATGCAAAGAACTAGGGACCGTCAAAGAAAGTGAAGTAAGTCAGAAAGAGAAAAACCAATATCATTATATGTGGAATCTAGAAAAACAGTACAGGTGAACTTATTTGCAAATCAGAAATAGAGACACAGATGTAGAGAACAAACTTATGGATGCCAAGGAGGGAAGGAGAGGATGAACTAGGAGATTAGGACTGACATACACACACTAACAATATCATATATAAAATAGACAACTGATGAGAACCTATCGTGTAGCCCAGGGAACTCTACTCAGAGCCCGATGGTGACCTAAATGGAAAGAAATCTAAAAAAGAGGGGATATATGTATAACTGATTCCTTTTCCTGCACAGCAGAAACTCACACAACATTACAAAGCAACTATACACCAATAAAAAGTACCCAATCAGTGTCTGTTGAATAAATAAATGGCCCAGCGCCTGAGAGAATCTATATGCTAACAACCATTCTCTACAGTAAAAAACAGTCCTCATTACAAAAACACTCAAGGCAATAGGAAAGCCCTGTAAACTCATATATCTTGCCTTCTTTTTCTGGATAAGAAATGAAAATTTGGACTTAATATCTATGAAGCACTCGCTGGGCGTCTGACACGTAAAGAGACTTCCAAACTTCTTAGTATTTCCAAGAGCCAGATAAAAGCTCTACAGATTCTTATCCTATTTCAGACTTACTAACAAAAACGAACAAATATCAACTTTTCTTCCTCTTATAGCAAACACTAGACAGGAAGCCTGCCCTCCTCAAAAAAGATAAAATGCACAATGATTCATCACAATGTACACATTGTACTGTGTCCTTAAACACTGAAATACACATACATGTATAATGTAAAAGTGTTACGAGCATTATTTAATATATTTACCAACCTAGTTCTCCACCTAAATATTCCCTTAGCCATTATGCAAACCATACTCTAATTCACTTTACCTTTCCCTCCAAGACAGTGACCTCCAGGGCATATCAGTACTGTGGCAAGTAGTTCAGAGGAAAATGTTACAGCCACTGATGCTGGACAAGGGGAAAAAAAAATAGCAAAGCAACCGAATCTGCATTAAAGGTTTGGGCAGACAGGATGAAATTATCCTGTTCTTAAGATGTGCTTCTAGGGGACTTTGCCAGCGATCCAGTGGATAAGACTCTGCACCTCCACCAGGTTCCATCCCTGGTCAGGGAACTAAGATTCCACATGCAGCACGAAAGTGAAAGTGTTAGTCGATCAGCCGGTTCCGACTCTTTGCGACCCCATGGACTGTAGCCCATCAGCCTCCTCTGTCCATGGCATTCTCCAGGCAAAAATACTGGAGTGGTTAGCCAGTGCAGGCAAAAAAATAAAATCAACATTAAAAAAAAAAAAAAGATGTGCTTTTGGGGTTGACAAATCACACGTTTCACTGGATTAAGAGCATTTTTTTCCTTCTTATAAGAACAAAATCCCTTGGCCCAGATAATAATTCAAAGCATCTATACCTGAGATGTTTGGACCCGCTGCAGCTTGGGGGGCCTCGTCCTAAGACCTTATACCTGTTGGCCATGATGGCATTTGTGAAAAAGGCAAGAGACCTTCTGACATTTTCACAACTGAGCTGGAGGCGGAAAACTTGACATTGGTTCTCAGACATATGTGACTCCTTTCAAGAACTCCTGACTCAAAATTTCAGAGGGAAGTGGCCCTGTAATAACATCTCTTCTGAGAATAGTGCCATATGGTTTTAACAGAGGTTTATTTCCTGAACCCAAAGAGGGCTGCTGATTCTCAATCCAAGGAAAATAATTATGCAGACAATTTCACTCTATTACTCTCAGTGAAACCCATTCTGTGTGGTCCACACATGCCTGCTGACACCTTCAAAGAGACATTAAGCCATTTTTATGTACCGTACCTTTAATGGGTAGAATGCAAGGGAAATTTCCCTGAAGATTAGCACCTGTCGCCATGCATAAGGCTCCCCCACTTTGACTCTCATGTGTTAATACTCTGAGCAGGTCAGGAAAAAGGCAGGAGAGATGAACAGAGCTTGCAAGTAACAGCTAATTATCAGTCAGATAGGAGGGCAAATACACACACAGACAGACACACACAGACACTGAGAACCTGAAATCCTGCATCTCCCAAAGTCAACAGCAGAACTTCTGGGAAATTACTTCAGACACAATTGGCAGGTAGGAGGGCTGGCGGAGGGCAGTTGCTGGGGGGAGGCGGGGAGGAAAGGGGGACCACTCTCTTAAGTAAATGTTCACGACATTCAACTGCTAACCTTAAAAATAAAATCAAAATCATAGGAAAATAAAATCCTTCCAGTGCCAGAGACGAACAACACAAATGCTGTAAAAATAAAGACTTCAACCAAAGAACACAACCATTAAAATATAGCGATCTCAAAGGAGACCACCCTTTAAGCCTAAGAATATTCCCCTAAGAACAGAATATGCCAGGTTGCCCCTGAATCTGAATTTTATTAAAGTGGTTGGCTAGGAAATGAACTCATTTCTCCCTTTCAGGCAATTAAAGATCACTGAGTTTGAACAGGAACCCAGGAAAACTACCTTTCATTTTGCCAGCATTCCTGGCGCTTTGTAGAAAGAGCCTCTTTCCCCTATATTAGCGCGTTTTGCCTTCCAATACCCACCACCTCTCTTTGAATCAGCTGAGAAACAACCAAAAAAAAAAAAAAGTAAAATTTCTGGAGATGTCCACAGGAATTTTACAAAATTGAACCAGAGAGAGACAGAAAGACAGAGACAGAGCGCTGTGTACAGGAGGCAGTGTCCAGAACCCAGAGGCCGGGAAGCAGATAGAAGCAGCACAGTATTCAGCACCAGGCAGGCCAGGACTGTTTTCTTTAGACTGCCTCTACGTCGTGCCAAGAAACAGACGGATGCTGCTGAAAGAATATCTTCCACAGCTGGGCATCTGGGTTCTATGACAGACAGCCCTGCTCCTGTGTGTGGTCTGTAGAATATATCGAAAGCTTGGGAGGGAGTTCTTGGCACAACAGGAGAAAAACCTAAGGCTGTTCTTTTTTGCGGGGAGACGAAATGAAATTCCAACATCACACACACCGGAGTGAAACTTTGCCTCTGTTGCCGACACCCCAGACCTAGATTTTGTTTCTCATTTTTGACCCTGGGTCTGCTGTCTACTGATGGATTGGGCAGACAAATCTCTCCACTCACTTTCATTTCCAACAAGACTTTTACATCTCTTTTTTTTGCGCCAACCAACACTAAGGCATTTTTCGTTTCGAACAATCCAAGGGAATGTTAAACAAACTGGAAATCTTGAAATTCCTTAAAAACAGAAACAACAGGAAACAGCCTCACCATGCCTGAAAACTATGTTGCCAAACAGGTTTTGGTTGAGTCTTCTTAAATTAATATATATATATGACTTACTTTCCTTGATCAGATTTATTTCCTTAACTCTCTGTGTGTCTCTCTGTCTCTCTATCTCTCTCTCTGAGTTGCTCAGTCATGTCTGACCCCATGGACTGGAGCCCACCAGTCTCCTTTGTCCATAGGATTTCCCAGGCAAGAATAGTGGAGTGGGTTTCCATTTCCCATTTCCTTCTACAGGGAATTTCCCGGACCGGGGATCAAATCAGAGTGTCCTGGACTGCAGACAGATTCTTTACCCACTGAGCCATTCTTAAAACACTGAACTACAAGGAGATCCAACCAGTCAATCCTAAAGGAAATCAGTCCTGAATATTCACTGGAAGGACTGATGCTGAAGCTGAAACTCCAATACTTTGGCCACCTGATGCGAAAAACAGACTCATTGGAAAAGACCCTGATGCTGGGAAAGATTGAAGGTGGGAGGAAAAGGGGACGACAGAGGATGAGATGGTTGGATGGCATTACCGACTGGGTGGACGTGAGTTTGAGTAGGCTCCGGGAGTCGGTGATGGACAGGGAAGCCTGGTGTGCTGCAGTCCATGGGATGGCAAAGAGTTGGACATGACTGAGCGACTGAACTGAACTGACCCAAGTTTTACTTTGACAGTATACTGGCTGAAACAACAGAGCAAGAACAGAGCCTAATAAATAAAGCCAGCCTCTACTGTGTGTCTTTCAGAGTAAAAGGCCAGAGCTCAATAGAGAAAAAGAAGGCTAGCCTGGAAAATTAACCATTGACAGAGAGTAGCAGCCAGCTTCCATTTAGGATTCTTCCTTTAGGATTGACTGGTTGGATCTCCTTGTAGTTCAGTGTTTTAAGAATGGCTCAGTGGGTAAACAATCTGCCTGCAGTCCAGGACACTCTGATTTGATCCCTGGTCCAGAAAATTCCCTGTAGAAGGAAATGGGAAATGGAAACCCACTCCACTATTCTTGCATGGAATAATACGACACAACCTTCTTGCCTAGTCCACTCAATTAGCTTTGAAGATGCCTGTACCAGGTGTATAGGTATTGCTTGAGTTCCAGAGAGGGGAAAAAAAAAAAAAAAGCACATTACACAAACCTTGCTTAATAGGAATTTTAAAATAGAATAATACTCTGATTTATATCCATAAACATCACCCAGACAGTAGCAATTTTGTACAAAAGCCATACATACTTTTTATAGTCAGGAATTCCTCTAATCTGGATCTGCTTTTTGATATAACAAATTTGGTGAAGCCAATGCCTAGGAATCACTCTCCCCCAATTTAAAAACTGAGACACTTTTGCTAAAAAAGAATGGGAGGGTATGTGGATTTCCCTGGTGGTACAGCATTCAAGAATCCACCTTCCAATACAGGGTACACAGGTTCAGCCCCTGCTCAGGGAACCAAGATCCCACATACTGCGGGTTTACACCATAACTAGAGAGGAGCCCATGCAGACAATGAAGACCAGCACAACCAAAAAATGAAAAAAGAATGGGAAGGCAGAGTATTCTCCCACCCCTACTCCCGACACTCCAGTGTCCCCCCTCCTAAGACAGCTCCTGGGTTGGTTTTCGATTTTCCTCAGGTTCTAACTGGCAGAACTGAAGAACTATGCCATTTTAATTCCCACAATACCATTATTATGTAAGTTTTTGTTAGGTCCCTATTTTGGGGACTTGATCCACAAAACGTATAAAAATTTCCCTGGGTGGTAGAGGTAGGAAGTTAATTTGAATCCGTTTCATTTCTATGGAAACTTCTGCCCTCCCAAAAGCCATGGTACCTGCCAGAGTCCTGAGCTAACAAATGTAAAAAGGACAGTGAGTTTGGGGCATGCCTTCAAAGAGGTGTGTTAGGAAAATGAACAGGCCTGGAAGTGACAAATGTTTAATGCCCTACTTCCACGTCACAGACGACACAGTGTCTGAGTGCCAACGGAAGCGCCTAGTGACCAAGAGGTGTATTCCAGGCACCAAAGAAAGACAATCTGATCAAAGGACCATCGTGGACTCAGAAAGAGATCACAGTGTTTTTTCTGAGTATCAGCGTCCACGGTGATCTTGTCCCCAGAATCTGAAGAACTCTGATCAGTGTCACTCCTCTGACATGTATACATTTCTTTGTAATCTCCGCTAGCAAGTATTTCTCAACTTTCCAACTCTACATGAGGTCCCTGAAGACAGAGCTCACCTTTATTCTCCATTATATCTCCCAAACCTACAAGAAGAGCTGGTGTTTC
Organism: Bos taurus; assembly: GCF_002263795.3. Lineage (NCBI taxonomy): Eukaryota > Metazoa > Chordata > Mammalia > Artiodactyla > Bovidae > Bos > Bos taurus. The sequence goes on along the minus strand of NC_037350.1, from coordinate 18,741,415 downwards.
ATTGACTGGTTTGGACAAAGTCGAAGCTTTTTCTATCATATGCTCAAATGCGTATGAGTCAAGAGATGGAAAGGAAAGAATGAAAATTGATCATGTCATTTGGCCGTATCACTTTCTTGGATCACTTTACATGGCCTTTACATTCAAAGACAAATACTTTCTACTTCAAAAAAATATGTTAACAAAGAGTTGTTCATTTTCTCACCATCCTCCATAGTAACAATGCCTGTGTTGATGAGTGTTATGGCTTGACTCATAATTTTACACATGAAAACACAGCCATCAAAACTACAGTTTGCCAGAGTGCTGTAGCTGGATTGACAGAAAAAAGTAATATCTACTTTCCAGTGGCAACGGTGGTGTGCAGTAGCTTAAATGTGTTTTTCATTGTCGAAGGGGTCTGATTTCTTTCATACGGATATTGTTAGGGGGCCGAGGATTGGTGATGGAGTTAAGATGACAGAAAATGAAGCCGTGGCGGGAGAGACTGCACAAATGCTTCATGTGCCTCTAGTTAGAGATGAAAGGTGGGTGGGGAGTGAGCCCTGGGCTTTCCAAGCTCATGTCCTTGGAGACAGATGCTCAAAAATGGAGTATGAAGAGAAAAAGCTGAAGGCATTCAGTTCTTGGAAATCTTGCTTACTCTTTAGAGCGTATGTGTTAGAAGTCAATCTTGAGGGAATTACCCATAGTGGTTTTGAGGTTTCTGAGTAAAGAGGGAAAATGAGGGAAATTGCACGAGCATCCTGATCAACTTCAAAAGTTGATTTTATCTGCACATTTCAGAACTGAATGAAAAAGAGGCACTTTATCCACATTTTCTCTACAATATTTGAATGCTGGTTTAATTCTGCTCCAAACTCTCACTCTGGATAGAGAATGGTCTTATCTTTAATAATAATCCCAACAAACACACACCGTAAATTATCACAAATATTTATGCAGATCAAACTTATAGACCCATAGACGACTGGTGTGCTTTTCTGACATTAACTTGTACTGTGGGAAATTTACGGCCTGAAGGTAAAATGTAAATATCACTTAAAAAGTAAGTTTTAAATACTAGAATCAGAACCAATCTCTCATTTTGTTTTCCTCTTACAAATATTCTTTACAAACTATCCATTCATTTACCCAATAAACATTAGTTGGGTATGTACTATGTATAAGGCACTTTGCTACAAACACTGAAGAATATATATATGGTCTATATCTTCAAGGATCTTACAAGCTGGTAGGTGAGATAATACCTAGACATAAGTGTGTACTTAGTCGCTCAGTCGTGTCCAACTCTTTGCAACCCCATGGGCTGTAGTCTGCCAGGCTCCTCTGTCCATAGCGATTCTCCAGGCAAGAATACTGGAATGGGTAGCCCATCCCTCCTCCAGGGGATCTTCCCAACCCAGGAATCAAACTGGGCTCTCCTGCATTGCAGATAGATTCTTTACCAGCTGAGCAAGGAGGGAAGCCCTAGACATAAGTAACTAACCCAAAGCAATATATTTTAAAAACAGCAAAGTGTTGCAGTCAGAGTGTTACAAGATTTTAAATGCCAGACATTCCTCCTAAAGGAAAGCTTAATGAAGTAGGTGCCATTTGAGCTAGAGAGGTGGGTGAGGTTTCAAAAGATGGAAATGGAAGATGCATACTGAAAGCAAAGGCACAGCATGAAAAGAGATGCATAATCAGCCAAGGACCAGGCCCATTCAGGCAGCAGTAAGAACAGCTGGGCTATAGCCGTGCTTCTCACAGGGAGCGCCAGCCCCGGGGGAAGCTTGGTTTTGACGGTCACATCATTGAAGATGCACTCCTGGACTTCGGATGTCAGCAGTCCTGCAGTGCATGGGGATAGTCCTACACAATGCAGTTTCCCCACATCCCTCAGGACTTTTGGAAAATCCATTAGGCATTCAAGTAGGTGAAAAAATCTGGTTATAGTTACCTGACCCTACAACCTAACTCTACTTAAACATAAAGATTTTTTTTTTTCCTCAAGTTTTAACACACTGGATTTTCCAGGAATAAAACTACCCAGAAGTCAAGGGAAGAGAAAACACTTTGGTTAGGAATTTTACCAAGAGCTGTACATTTTAGAAAATCTTTAACAGGGATGTCATTCTGGGTGTCTGAGTCTCTTAACACACGATCTGGATCGATCTTAATTTGTAGCTGCCACACGTGAGATGGTTCTATACAACGTTCAAGCAGCTGGTTAGTTCGTTAGTTTTCTAGCCTACTCTTTCCCAAGTATTTAGATACTAAAATACATAAACATAACTTTGTTTTAAATTAAGTTCCTTGATTTTTCCCTTTCCTTTATACTTCAATCCTAATATTGTATTAATTTTTTGGAAGTGATATATAGATCTAGATAGATACAGAAAATCTATGATTTCTTTTCAGAATAGTAAAGGGAGATTATTGGAGTTTTGTTACAGAAAAAAAAAAGGGGGTGCTGGCTTTAATACATCTGAGAACTACTAGACTAGAAAGTGTGTAAGAAAGTGAAGGGAGATGTAAAGATAAGACAGGGCCAAGATGGGACACATAAAGATAAGATGCTCACGGCTTTGAGAAACCTGCAAGTGACGGGGTAACGACTAGAGCCCCACAAGGGTGACACAACGGAAAGCCGTCGTGGTGCGATGATCAAAGCCTCTGGGCGAAGAGGACTTTAAGGGGAAAGAGACTGACGGCAACAAGAACAGTGAGTGACCCTGGCATGTCACTCCCATTCCTATGCCAACACAAGGAAGGGATGGTTTTTATAAAAGGATTTTGCGGCATTCGTTTCAGGGATAAAAAGATGGGGAAATTGAAGATGGTTAGGAAGAAAGATAAAAGATTTGGAGAGGAGGACTTCTCTGATGATCCAGCGGTTGAGACTCTGCCTTTCAATGCAGGGTACATGGGTTCAATCCCTGGTCAGGAAGCTAGGATCCCACATGCCTCAAGGCCAAAAAAAAAAAAAAAAATCCCAGAATATAAACAACAGAAGCAATATTGAGGCAGGTTCAATAAAAACTTGAAACATGAGAGAGAGATTTAGGGGCTTATCACAAAATCAATGTGATTGCTTAGATGAGCGGGCAAGGAAACAGAGAGAGGAGAGCCAAGTTCAGGGCTCTGGGTGACTTCAACTTGTGGGAGGAGGTGGGAGTTTAAAAGATAAAGCGCCAGAGGAAGAGGAGCAGTCAGACAGGCGGGAGGAAGCCTGAGTAGGATCCAGCAGAAGCCAAGGACAGGGGCAGAGGATGTAATCGAGAGGGTCAGTGCCTGGAGAGGCCGAGGCTGGAAACAGGGAGGAGGCGGCCAGAGGGAGGCGCGGGTCCTCCCAGCAGCCGAGCGGAGGCCGGCCTGCGGGCGGCCAGGGGTGAGTGCATGTGAGGAAGCGGAGGTTACAAGCCTAAGAGGCTCTTTCCAGAAGCTGGGTGGCAAGAGAGAAGAGAAAGAAGGTATTCGCTCAAAGAAGGAGGAAAGAAAAGGATGTCTTAGGAAGGTAAATCTGACCTGATAAACAAAAAATGTGGCAGGGACTGGTTTTCAGTTTCTTTATCTGTTAAATAAATGAAGTGAGCCTCAGTGGCCTTAGGTAAGACTTTAAGATTCTCTGATGAGCCGCTGGGACAAATCACATTGGGTCGGAAATGAAGCCTCGAAACAAAAGTCTTGTTTCGTGGAAACGGGATTTATCTCTCCCTGAAATTGAAAGACAGAAAAACAAATGTCCACTCCTAGGAGGCTCCTTCTACAGACTAAAAGGCACTGTAATACTTGAAGGGCTCCCACACCCACCAGTGTCCAACTCTTTGTGACCCCATAGACTGTAACCCACCAGGCTCCTCTGGCCATGGGATCCTCCAGGCAAGAATATTGGAGCGGGCTGCCATGTCCTTCTCCAGGGGCTCTTCCTGACCCAGGGATGGAACTCAGGTCTCCTGCATTGCAGGGAGATTCTTTACCATCTGAGTCACGAGGGAAGCCCATGCCCACGCCCACCCATGAAGAGGTACCAAAAGTCAGACTGGCCACCTTCTCAAGAGACCTGACAGCCCGCTGCACAACGACGTCCCAGCCTGGCGGGAGCTCAGGCCCTGACGCTGGTGCTGGATTCCAGTCCTGGCTTTGCAACCCCCTGGGTTTGAGGACTTGGTCGTGTTCCTTAACTTTTCTAAGCCCCTTCCTCTTCTTTCACATTTACGAGTGTATTTATTTATCTATGCAAATTTTGGCCACACCCTGCAGCCTGTGGGATCTTAGTTCCCCTACCAGGGATCGAACCCACACCCCCTACATTGAAGTGTGGAGTCTTAACCACCGGACCGCCAGGAAGTCCCACATTTAAACTGAGATCACACCAATATTCAGTCACAGAACTATAATGTTATATAACATAAGGTATTGTTATTGGCATTCTTAATATCTCAGGATTAGTGTTCCTGCTGTAGTTTAAGAGGTACGAAACTGAGGCATGGAAAGATGCAGTGGCCTTCCTAAGCTGCAACAGATGCAGAATGGAGCACAAATTTCAAAGCTAGCAACACAGTGACCACACCAGCAAGTCCAAGTTCCTTCTTAATTAACTGAATAGTCTGCCCCAGCTCAGATCAACAAAGTATTGATAATGATCCACAAGGTAAGTGTGGTATCAAAATTAGAGCCCTTGAAGAATAAGACTCTTGTGACCAGCGATATTTATTCTCTTGCTAAATGCATCGCCTAAAACCCCTAAATGTGTTCAGTCACTTCAGTCTTGTCGGACTCTTTGCAACCCTATGGATTATAGCCCACCCAGGCTCCTCTGTTCATGGGATTCTCCAGGTAAGAATACTGGAGTGGGTTGCCATGCTCTCTTCTAGGGGATCTTCCTGACCCAGGGCTTGAACCTATGTCTCCTGTAGCTTCTGCATTGGCAGGTGAAGTCTTTACTCCTTGAGCCAGCTGGGAAGCCCCTTAAACCCCTAAAGGACATGTAATCAACCATGAGAGAGGAATATTTCAAAAGAAAGGATTAAAAAGATGCAGTGTTTTGGGGCTTCCAAGCTCCCAGAGCAGGGGTCCCAGGTTCAATCCCTGGTCAGGGAACTATATCCCATGTGTTGCAACTAAGACCTGGCACAATCATTTAAATAGATTAATAAGAATTATAATAATAAGCAACATTTCCATTCCACCAGCCTCTTCTGATCTTGGAAGCCTGACCCACCTTACCCACCAGACTAGTACGGGGTTCAGGGAGAGAACGACTTCCAGGATCTGGTGTCCAGGGGAGCCCAGCTGGCTAGGCACTGGGCCCATCTGAAAGTGTTCCATGTGACCAGGGGACACCTCCAGCGTCTCTGGGGACTCACTGTCCCCAGTGTGTTTTTCTCAGGACTAGGACCCCAACTAGAATCACCATAGGAACTTGGAGCTTTCAGAGTACCTACGTAATGCCCATAAGGAATGGCCTGGCCAAGGCTTATAAACATGTCACAGCACAGGTGATCTTAGTTCAAAAACAGGCCCCAAAGCCACTGGGTAAATAAGAAACCACAGCAGAGACAAAAGAAAAAGTGTCACATATAAACTCTTTCGAGTTCATAAACCTCTTATACGTACAAAAGAGAGCAGGGCTTGCACACTAAGCATCGAGGCCCTCCTTAGACTCCCCTCGTGTCTAAAAGCAGCGGTGCAGCTATGTTACAGACAAACGTCCCAGATATGTAAGAGGCTGATGGGTCTCCACGTGCAACGAGAGAGACTGTGATTCACGCCCTGCAGAGGCCGTGTCCAGACAAATTTAAAAAACTGTAAATCCAACTGAGACACAGTCAGCTGCCTCAAGTTATCAAAATGAAGTCTGTTGTCACCAAGGATATGATAGAATTCATTAGGGTGAAATGAGCAAACTGAAGCAAGAGGCTCTATCTATCTGTTCAATCCTCTACAGGTTCTCAGGAAAGAGATCCCTCTACTTTCGGTAAGAGTAAGTGCTGGATAATGCTGTGACACTGGTCTCAGCTGGTTCTTCCAGCTCTGTAAAGAGCAAAGGAAAGGACACACAAGTCTGGTTTGAGGCAGCTCATGCCAACCAGGGGCCACTTGGAGATACAGCCTGGGGAGGCTGACACTGATCAAAATGAAGCAAAGGATTTGCATTTCATTTCACATTATTCTCAGGTCATCATCCAAGTACTTTAAAGGGAAAAAGTAAATGCTTATATGTGGGGTGCTTTCTTGGGTTAAGCAATCACTTCACAGTTCATTTACTCCTTCTAAACATTAGAGTTAACTACCACCTGCCAGGTACTGAGCCGGGTACCTGTACATTAGGATAAAAAGACCTAGTCCCCGATAAACAACCTATAGAAGTTCGTTTGGGAGCTCAGCTATCTCTGTTGTTGAGAACATTTTTCTAATTTTTAACACAATTCACCATGAGTCCAATTTGTTGTCCAGTGGGTCTTATCCCATAAGTTAATAAAGATAAAAACATTTCTATTAATTAATTAATTTTCAGGATAAAATAAAGATTTGGATGCAAATGTTTCACTGTATTTTTCTGGCTGAAGAATAACAAACTGAGCTACCTCTTCTTGCCAGGGAATAATTACACTGAAAGAAAAAAAAAAGAACAAAAGTTAAGAGAAGAGAAAATTAGTGTTTTAAGAAAAGCACTGGACTCCCTGGAGATCCAGTGGTTAGGACTACGCACTTCCACTACAAAGGGCACAAGTTCGATCCCTGGTTGGGGAACTAAGATTCTGCATGCCACAAGATACAGCAGAAAAGAAACAAAAGGTACTTGAATAAATGTGAGCATCACTGTATCAATTTCTTTGCCTTACTACTATGACACATGCCGAGGGAATCCATCAGTTTTAACTCTACTGGCAAGACAAAAGGGGAAAAAAAATACCCAATATGCTAAATGAAATAAAGACTAACGTGGGAAAGATTTTTTTTTTTCTCCCCAGCTAGAAAAGAAATATCTCCATCCTTTTGGAATAGTATGGGAACGTAAAATGCCTTCAGGTCAGCCTGTTTAACATACAACCCACCTTAGAGTGTTTTTCACTGACTTAGTCAATTCACTCAATCTTTAATATACCTGAGGACGATACAAATACTTCCCTGTATAGACTTTTCCTCTTGCTTCTGGGTCAGAAGATTTTACTTTTAATGGAGAGCAAGGGCATGCGTTCTCTTTCCAGTAGAAGGTATCACCCTGTATTTTGTTTCCTATGCTCATAAAACCAGACAGGAAGACAGAGAAGTGACCCAGGAACTAAACCATTTGGTGAGGACCCCTCCTCTTTTGGGCTTCCCTGGTGGCTCAGAGGTTAAAGTGTCTGCCTCCAATACGGGAGACCCGGGTTTGATCCCTGGGTCGGAAAGATCCCCTGGAGACAGGGTCGCAGAGAGTCGGACACGACTGAGCGACTTCACCTTCACCTTCCTCCTCTTTTAAAAGGCACTGATCAATACTTGATAGAAAGAGAAATTGGCTATGATACGCTCCTGTTTTGGCCCAGATCCACAGTGACCGCAGTTCTGAGAAGCTCCCTGTTTCAGTGCATCCTTCACACAGTTCCAGATGCGGCTGACTTCAGCCTCAGGTTCTGGCCACTCAGTACAAGTCTGGGCTCAAGCTAGTAAGTAACTTGGTTCTTTCCGACATGACCACAGAGACACGATATTAGACTACGGCTCATAAAAAGTGTGCTCATGGGTGATGCTTTCCGGACATCAATGTCAAAGTTAACCTGTAGTTGATGCCTACTCACTTGCGTTCAAATTATTTTGCTCTGAAAGGGAAATGTTTACTCTTGTACACATTTGGTTTCAACCTCTGAAACCATTGCTTGAAGTTAGTCTGAACCACTGAATGTCTGCTTTAGAACCCAAACCCAGGTCCCTCATTTTAATGACATCAATTAGAAGGATACTGTCTATAAAATTCTACTGTGAATAGTTGCATGTTGTCACCAAACAAGCCATTAAAACCAGCGCCCCAGTCTTGATGAATTACTTAAAACTATAGTTCACAAATTAGGGAGTGTTCATTATCTCATGCTTAATGCTAGTTTTTAGCCAATTTAAGGGTTCTCTTATTCATGTGTCTGTACATTCTCACCTGATCTCCAGGTGCACTATTCGATGGTCTTCTACTAAGACCATCTTCTACTATGACCACTGTTATGTGGTCATCTGATAGGCTCACCAGTACCAAGGAGGAGCAATGAATGACGGTGGACCAGGCCCCCTGCCTTCCTGTTCCCTTTGTAAGGATCAAACCAGCACTTCCCACAGGATTAGAAATAGAAAACAGCTTACTTCACTGATATAAATAACTCTGTAGTGCCCTTCATTGAGCCCTAAAACCTTTCATGTATTAAAACGAATTTCCTTAAGACAGACTGTCAGAAATGGAACCTTTTTTCCCCTTTATGTTGAATCCGTGTGTCTCTGTGTGTTTTATGTATCTTAATTAATATCTTCTATTTATAACGTTTACTTGTATGAATGTCAAACGAATGGCGGAGTGGGGGTTGAATTTAATAGTATTCTAGTTTGACAAGCCAACTCAGATCATGCATTCTAACTGCAGCTGCCATGGGAACATTTTTAAGACTCGTAATTAATGTCTACTGACACATCACGTTTTGGGTTTTTTTTTATTTTAAACTGCACCAAGAGATTAATATGGCTAATTCATTTAACAGATCTTACAGACTGATGGAGCAAACTATATGACAGGCACAGAAGAATACACAGGATCCTGGTAAGATATAATCCCTCACAAAACACAAGATGAAAAGAAAAGGAAATTTAAGCCCAGTACTCTCACAGCTTGGCTTCCTCCCACACACTTCCTGCCACCAAGGGTATGCAGTCCATGCTGAGAAGGGCGCCTGGAAGAGGGCCCAGAGCAAGGCCGAGAACAGCAGCAGCACATAGTAGGTGCCCAGTAAACACCTGTCGCCTGTATGGAGACGCCTTCCTTCTGCACGGTCCTTCTCCACAGTGCTCATGCTGACGTGAACGGCACAGAAACTCCCAAACAAGAAATTTTAATCAACGCCGACTCTCATCACACTTGGGTCGTGGAAGGACCTTTCCAGCTGGCCTCCTTGGCCCCCTATATTCCTCACCTCCTGTTTCCTCTTTGCCTTTGGTTCCTCCTGCTTCCCCCACCAAACTCAAACATCCCCCTTGCCTCCCGATGTTGAAGCTCTTCCATAGACAGGCAAAATTTACTGCCATCCTTGCATGTAGAAATCTCAAGCCTTCCTCTTCCAACCTCTCCTGCTGGCAAACCCTCAGAGCCACCCTCCTGCTGCCCCATCAGCTCAGACTCTTCTGGAGCCCGCCCGGCCCCAGATCCTCCACCCAAGTCTCCCCATCCAGCTGATGTTCCTCTCCTCCCCTCCATGCATGCTCTGCTCCACTCGGGCCTTTCTGCTGGCTCCCTCTTCACACCACATGGTCCCTCCTTCCCGGTGCCTTCAGTGAAGGTCTTCAGCTCACCCAGTCGTGCATACTCACTGTCTTCAGGACTCAGCTTCCTCCAAGTCATTTCATCTTTCTTTAGGATTTCTACCACACACTAAAGATCCAAGACTCTCACATTTATGTTGCAGCTTACAGTAACAAACTTATTAGACAGGATTCCCTATGATCACCGTTAGAGGTGGGTTGCATTATCCTCATTTTTCCGCTGACGATGCCAAGGCCCCAAGAGACAAGAGTTTGTTAAGGACACTCTCCCCTGAAAGAGGGGCCCTGGAGCTTCAGGTCTGTAACAAAGTCCTAAAGGTCCTCCTGATTGTGCCACCTCCCCTTCTGGGTCCTCCCCACTTCCATGATCCCCTTCTGGAGAACACTCTCAAAGGCTGTGAACCTTTCAGGATTTCCCTAGAGGATCAGGGGTTAAAAATCCTCCTGCCAATGCAGGGGACCCAGGTTCAGTCCCCGGACAGGGAAGATTCCACATGCTGTGGGGCAGCTAAGCCCATGGGCCACAGCTACTGAGCCCACGCTCTAGAGCCCGTGCTCCGCAGCAGGAGAAGCCCCCACCAGCCACAACTGGAGAAAGCCTGCGTTGCAGAAACCAAGATCCAGCACAGCCAAAAAATAAATACATAAAATCTTTTTAGAAAGGCTGTGAACTTTTAAAATTCCTTCTCCCTACCTCTTGTCCTCTGTTTCCTCTTAAACTTTATCAAAGCATCTTGTGAACCTATCCTTCCACAGACATTTCTTTTGCCAAGATCACCGATGGCTTCCGTATGGCCAAACCTAATCAACAGTATCCGACACGGTCAGTGACGTTATTCCGGAACCGAGTCCCCGGCTTCCTGGACACCACACTCCTCGGGGCTCCACCTACTCGCTGACTGCACCCTCTCAGTTTCATTCATTGGTCCCTTCTCCCAGTTGCAATTTTCAAATGTTGGAAGCCACCCCAGGGCTATGTCCTTGGCCCTCTTCCCTTCTCTATCTAAAAATATTTATTTCAGTCTCACAGCTCCAAATAGGACTCCAGATCCATTCTGTTGCCTGAACTCCAGATCCACAGTCGACACCCAGAGGATCTGGGCCTTCCAGCACCAGCCTCTGCCCACAACTCCCTCTTTGGCCTCATGGCCTGACCCTTCCCCCTTCTCTCTGCTACAGCCACATTGGCCGTCTTGCCCCTCCATAAACATGCCAAGGAGTTGCTTCTCTGGTGGTCCAGTGGCTAAGACTTCACATTCCCAATGTAGGGGTCCCGGTTTGATCCCTGGTCAGGGAACCTGATCTCAGATGCCCCAACTGAGAGTCTGCATGCCACAACTAACCCTAGAAGAAGAAGAAGAAGAAGTGAAGTCGCTCAGTCGTGTCCAACTCTTTGCGACCCCATGGACTATAGCCTATCAGGCTCCTCCGTCCATGGGATTTTCCAGGCAAGAGTGCGGTGGTGGATTGCCATTTCCTTCTCCAGGAGCACAACTAACCCTAACCCTAACTCAAATAAAGACCCCACATGCCACGACAAAGACTGAAGATCCCACGTGTCACAACTAAGACCTGGTGCAGCCAAATAAATAAATAAAATTTTATTAAAAAAAATAAAAAACCAACATGCCGAGTAGCTTCTTGATGCTTTTGCTCTTCATATTCCACTGCCTGGATCCCTCCCCAAATGTATAACTTGATTCAGGTCTCTGTTCAAATGTTATCCATCAGCAAGGCCTGCCTGACTTGCACAAAAGAGGACCCACCTCCCAGGGTGATCTCCATCCCCTGACCCTGCCTCCATTTCCTTTAAAGTGATTATCACCACCCTGCATATTTGCATACTATATATGTATGTGTTTGCTTACTATCTCCTTCCTCCAATAGGAAGCAAGCTCCATGAGGGAAAGAAATTTGTCTCTTTTCTTCAAGACTATCTCCCTAATCAGGGTTCCCAGGTGGCACAGTGGAAAAAAATCTGCCTGCCAATGCAGGAGATGCAAGAGACGTAGGTTTGATCCCTGGATCAGGAAGATCCCATGGAGTAGCAAATAGCAACCCACTCCAGTAATCTCGCCTGGAGAATTCCACGGACAGAGGAGCCTGGGAGGCTACAGTCCACGGGGTTGCAAAGAGTTGGACACGACTGAGCACACATTCCCCCTAACATCTAGAAGAAATTTCTGGCATATAGCAGGACTTAATAAATACTTGTTGAAGAAATGAACATATGATAACATCACATAAATGAATAAGTATAGACCATCCAGTCATTTAGTAATTACAAGTGTTATCATCTGAACCATATTTCAATTTCTTAAGAGCAGAACCTTCTGCCTTACATTGCAATGTGTATGTCGTTGGTATAGTTGTGGGTACACAGCAGGTGCTCAGTAAGGACTGTGGCTGTCTGACTGATTTGAGCAATGCAGAGAAAAGCAGGACCAGAATTTCAAGGATATTCAGCAAGTCATTATCTTTAGGTAATTCTGTGTGTGCAGATTTTTATGAAGAAAATGAACTGACAGACCCCTGCCCTGTGGGAATATAGTGGTATGATACTGAAAATGAAAAACCATAATGCATGTAGAATTTTTAAAAAAAGAATGTAAATGCACCCAAGCTGAAAGAAATTCAGCTAAAAGATAGGAGGATAGCGGTTAAGGTTAAAGAGGAAATGTGGGATTTTAACTAAAGAAATCTAGAAAGAAATATGAACTGAAGAATGATCCATACAAAAGAGGGAGGGGAATTAACCCAGAGAGAAGGAGTAGGTAGCAGTTCAAAGCTACAGGTGCTGGCACTTCCCTGGTGGCCCACTGGCCAAGACTCCACACTTCCAGTGGAATGAAAAGGAGGACCCTACATGCCGTAACTAAGACCCGGAGCCACCAAATAAAAAAAAAACAGACATTAACCAAAAAAAAGCTACAGGTACCTGTCAGGGTTCAGAACCAAAGAATGCAGCCCCACATCCCTGTGGACAAGTTTGCTCTGAGAAAAGGAATACGAGGCTTTGCATCAGTGGCACCACTGACTTCAGACTCAGAATCGTTAACAAGAGAGCAGCTGCTCTGGAATTTCAAGGCTTTGGGAGGTTTGGTGATGTTTCCAGATCTTTCCTCAAACTAGCCACTCTGTCCTGCCACAGATCACTACCAATCAGTTTTATCAACAAAAGGAATATGTGACACCTGACAGGTTCATTAAGCTAACTACTAGAAGATTCTGCTAGCAGTCGGCTATTCACATACTTTTAATGGAATTTTTTTTTATATCAGAGAGGAAAAACAACAAGAAATTATTTTTGTTGACTTAATTTACATGGCAAGAAGGACTGGAAACCGAAGAAGGGCGTACTGTATCTGCCATTGAACACATAGTTGGCAGTGAACAAAGGTATAATTTGTGGAGGTTATCATAGCTGTTTCCTTAGTAACTCAGTATTTCTTTGTGGTTTTTCAACATTACAAAAGTGAGGTAAGAATTCTCTGTATTAGTTTCATCAAGAATTCAAGATGCTTAACATCTTTAAGGTACACTGCCTCTGAGTTAGCACTAGACTGTTTTTATTGTTTGTTGTTTGCGGGGAGGAGGGGGATTGTTTTCTTGTTTCTTGTTTGTTTTTTGACTGTACTGCCCAGCACGTGGAATCTTACTTCCTCAACCAAGTCTAGAATCTGCAACTCATGCCTTGGAAGCACGGAGTTTTAACTCCTGGACCACCAGTGGGAAGTCTTTGGATTGACTGTAATTTCCTACCCCAGAACACATCATTGCGTCTGTCATTTGATCAGAGCATCTTTATTTGCCCTAGTCCAGGCCTATAAGCTGGAAAAGGCGATGGCACTCCACTCCAGTACTCTTGCCTGGAAAATCCCATGGACGAAGGAGCCTGGTAGGCTGCAGTCCATGGGGTTGCTAAGAGTCGGGCACGACTGAGTGACTTCCCTTTCACTTTTCACTTTCATGCATTGGAGAAGGAAATGGAAACCCACTCCAGTGTTCTTGCCTGGAGAACCCCAGGGACGGGGGAGCCTGGTGGGCTGCCGTCTATGGGGTCGCACAGAGTCGGACACGACTGAAGTGACTTAGCAGCAGCAGCAGCAGCAGCAGGCCTATAAGCTTCCTTGTTTTATTAATAGGGGAAACACACTTTCGAATGACCTCGGCAAACTTCCCCAGAGCTCTGGACCACAAAGACTGACTGAGCCTCTTATTTTTTCCCCTCCGTCACAGGCCCTCCTCGGCCAAGGCATCATCAACCTGGCTTATTTCTTCTGCTTGGTTCTGTGGGACAGACTCCCAACTTACATAAGAAGTCAGACACTAGACAGGCTGGTTTCCTTTTCACAAGCTCTGAATAAAAAATAATAATAATTCAAATGATATTTCCAGGTAGATAAAGTAGCTTAACACAGAACATCTGTGAAGGATGCTTCTTCCTTTCTCAGATATCCTTATGAACTGAGGATGTGTTAGATTTCAGAGATTTCTAAGAAGTTTGAATCTACGTGGTATCATATTCACACTTCTAGAACTTCAGAAATAGGAAAAGCCACTGGTAACCTACTCCAGTACCTACTACTTCCTCAAAGGAAGATATTGACCTTCCTTCCACTTGCCCTTCACCAGACACCCTCACTCCCAAGGAGATGGGCCAGGAGAGAATGAACAACTATTCTACCTGCTGTCTGAGCTCTCCCTGTAGGCTTTTTCTGTTGGGGAAGACAAACTACTGTCTTTCCCTTCCAGTCCTGATAATGCGTGAGCTGCTACACTGAAGAGACCGTTGCTTTCCCTATATTTGTTTTCCTTCATTAATTGGTTTAAATTGGCTTTTTTTTACTTGTACTTGATTCCTACTTACTTTGGGGGGGAGGGGGGGAAAGGCTCATAAAAAATAGTTAATTTTTCTAGTTAGAGTAACCTAAACTTATTTTGACTGTGATAATGTTTTCTGCACTTTCCTTTCAATTGTCAGCAGGAAACTTTTCCTGAATTTTGTTTGAGTCAGACTAAGCTGTTTTTAAACATTAAATGTTCAACTGAGATGTGTGACCCTGGGCAAGTCCCTTAATGTCTCAAGGCTTCTTCCTCACCTGCAAAATGACATTTTCTCAGCCTACTTCACAGGGTTATTATGAAATCAGAAGTTAACGTGTTTGTGTGTATGTGTGTGTGTGTGCACTCAGTTCCTCAATCATGTCTGACAATTTGTGACCCTATGGACAGCCCACCAGGCTCCTCTGCCCATGGGATTTTTCCATCAAGAATACTGGAGTGGGTTACCATTTCCTTTTCCAGGGGATATTCCTGACTCGGGGATCAAACCAGCATCTCCTGAGTCACCTGCATTACAAGTGGATTCTTTACCAATGAGCCACGTGGGAAGCCCCTAAGTTAACATACACTTTGGAAAGAACACAAATATAGCACATGAGATCCTAAGCTAAGGCACACAGAACCACTTGGAAGGAAGACACATGGAGATGGAGCCTCCAAGACGTTTGAAAAGAGACTCAAGAGACCCTCAAAGCATGATTGTGGTGCCCAGCGTAGCACAGCTTGGTCATTTAGCATACAGGGCATCACATGAGCACCTATAAAACAAAGTGAAGATGAAAGGAAAAAGAGACAAGAAGAAAAGCAAAAGCAAGGAAGAGAAAGTACAATTAATGCAAGCTCTTTTCTGAGACAGGCAACTATATTTGGAGATTAAATAATCCCATGAGCTATAAAATTTTTAAAGGAACCAGAATAGGAAATTTTACACTAATTTTATAAGCTAATTTCACAACTTTTATCTTTAGTAAACAGAAGATTTACCATTCTTATATTAAAAATCAAAGTGCAGCCCAATTCCTTCTAATAAGTAAAAAAATAAAATCAGCTTAGAGGATATGAGCAAAATTTTAAAATAAAGAGTGCGAACAACTATGCATATACAAAAAATATACACTTAGGAAAATATTAAAAGTAAAGACGTCACAGTATAAACTGGAGTCGTCTTTGGTACTGAATTTCAAGTGACTTTTACTTCCTTCTTATACTGTTTGCGTTTCCTGAAATTTACAACAAATGTGCTTATATAGTAATTAAATTAAAACCAATATTACTGTGAGTGGATAAATAAGCTGTGGTATATCCAGACTGTGGTATTTGGCGTTACAAGAAATGAGATATCAAGCCATGAAAAGACAGGGAGGAATCTTAAATGAATATTACTAAGAGAAAGAGGTCAATCTGAAAAGGCTACATATTGTGTGGTTTCAACTATAGAAACCACTAAGAAAAAGAAAAAGCTAAAGATATTAAGAAAAAGATAAAGCTGTGGAGGCAGTGAACAGGTCAGAGATTACAGAGTTTGAGGAGAGGAGGGGAGGGATGCCCAGGTAGAGCTCAGATTTTTAGGGCAGTCAAACTACTCAGGATGAAATTATAATGGCAGACACATGTCATACATTGAGAAAATCTACCGAATGTACAACCCTGCGTGAACTCTAATGTAAAGTAAGGACTTTGGGTGATAACAACATGTTAATCAACATAGGTTCATCCACTGTAACCAGCTCCACTCTGGTGGAGGGGCTGCAGCGCATGTGTGGGAGCAGAGGGTATATAGGAAACCTCTGTACCTTCCTCTCAATTTTGCTCTGAACCTAAAACTGCTCTAAAAAAATAAATCTTAAAAATAAATGTTATTTCAGTTCAGGGTTTTTGAGCACAAGCTACTCATTCTCCTTGCTTGGCCCTGCGATAAACCTTCCTCTGCTCAAAAAAAAAAAAAAAAGAAAGAAAGAAAAATCATTTAAAATTTAAAAATGGGACATCCCTGGTGGTCCAGGGGCTCAGACTCTGCTCCCAATGCAGGGGGCCCAGATTTGATCCCTGGTTGGGGAACTAGATTCCACATGCCACAACTAAGACTCAGCACAGTCAAATAAATAAACATTTAAATAAAACGTAAGAAGAAACAGTGGGTAGCACTGAACATCATATTCCCACAACATTCCCATGTGTTCTCATCAAATCAACATACTTTCCACAAAATCTAAACTACCAAGAAATAAAAGTATTAATATTTCTCTACCATGGCAGAGCATTTATCCATGGTGGCATTCACAACTAACAGGAAAAGACAAGTCTGCTATAGTCCATGAGAATATTCATCTCCTGCGACTATTAATAATTCCAATTTCTCTAAGAAGATAAGATGGTGAGGCAAAGCTCAGCAAGGCTCAGAGGAGTCCCAGGTTGTATGCTGGTGGTCACAAGAAACTCTCCACACCCTGCTGCTACTGCTAAGTCACTTCAGTCGTTTCCGACCCTGTGCGACCCCATAGACAGCAGCCCACCAGGCTCTCCCGTCCCTGGGATTCTCCAGGCAAGAACACTGGGGTGGGTTGCCATTTCCTTCTCCAATGCATGAAAGTGAAAAGTGAAAGTGAAGTCGCTCAGTCATGTCCGACTCTTCACGACCCCATGGACTGCAGCCCACCAGGCTCCTCCGCCCATGGGATTCTCCAGGCAAGAGTACTGGAGTGGGTGCCATGGCCTCCTCCGCTTCACACCCTAGTCCTTCACATGTCACCATGAGCTAAGGACACCTCAAAAAACTACAACAAATACATGCATCTAGCTTTGTCTTAACCTCTGATAGAAATTTCTGTAAAGTCTCCCTTCCAAATTACGCACAGATAGTCAAAGCCTTTCTTATCAAGCAGAAAAGGGAGCTTCCTTGGCAGCCCTGTGGTGAGGACTCTGTGGTTTCACTGCTGGGGCCTGGGTTCAATCCCTGGTTGGGGAGCCAAGACTCCACAAGCCTTACCATGCAACCAAAAATAAAAAAATTTTTTAAAAAAGCAGCAGAAGAAGTATGGACCTGAAGTCATAAAACAGAGTTGACTTTCTTAGCGTGAAGGACGTGGGTCAGTTAATGCGACCCCCATGAGGCCTGTTTCCTCATTTGTAAAAGAGAAGTTAATAGACATAAGGCATCCAGCACAGAGCCTCATGAACTAATGAGCATTAGTTTTTGTCCTCCCCAGCCCTCCCCCAAGGACGGGCACATAATTTAAATTAGATGAGCTTTATTACACGCCATTCAGCTTTGGTGGTTCAATGGGTAAGCTATCTGCCTGCAATGCAGGAGACCAGGGTTTGATCTCTGGGTCAGAAAGATCCCCTGGAGAAGAAAATGGCAACCCACTCCAGTATTCGTGCCTAAAGAATTCCAGGGACAGAGGAGCCTGGAGGGCCCCAGTCCATGGGGTCACAAAAGTCGGACATGAATTAGTGACTGAATAACAAAAATCATTCAGCTTTGGAAACCTTTCTTTAAATCAAATGAACTTGGAAGGCTATTTCCTAAGGCAGAGCCGCGCTTCTGTGTTCCAGTCAGATGAAGTGATGTAGAGCAAGGGAGCACAAAGGTGTAGGGCAGGAAGCAGGTCTGGTGCTGGACAAAGAAGGGAAGAGAAGGGAACGATGGGATAAACTGAGGTAACGTCAGAGGTGCAGGGACTGAATCCTCAAGGAGGGCCCTGAAAGCTCTAAGGAGATGCACATGTGGCCAGAGAGGGGACAGCCGACAACAAAGCACAAGTAAATCACAAACTTCTAAGTCACTAAAATAAAAGCTGGGACCCTGCTCGTCTTCCTTACAAATAACGGCTTTACTTCCTGACGTGTTCAAAAAATACTGTGACTACCCTTGGCTCAATTCCCGATCTTGCTGTGGCTCTTTCAAGTTAGGTTCTCAGTTATTCCTTCAGCACCCCAGCATTCAGAGGCTCTGACACAGAGCAGTCTGGTTATTAATGACTGCCAAATTAATGTAGAAATAAAGGATATATGTATATATAAATGCTGACTTTTCTTCCTAAGGTTAACGTATTTAAACTACCAAAGTAATCATGAACAAAAGGGTCTAAGTATCAACATTAGAATTCCATTGCATTGCTAGAGGTACCTCGTTAAGTGTGTAGAGGTCTTGGGATTTCAGATTCTACTGTACAAATAATAATATTTTAAAAAGCAGTTCTTTTCTATAATTTACAAACCATGAGGCATCCAATAGTCTGACTCAATGTAGAGGAGACTAGTGTGACTACACAGGGTGAAAACCACCAAAATCCATTCCCAGAACTGGTCAGACAGTATCAGGGACAGAACTAGAAACAGTGTTTGCCTCTAGTTTGCCTTCAGAAGCTCTTTGTAGTAGCAAAAAAAAGCTGGCATCCAATATATTTTTGGTGCAAATTATTACCTTTTCAAAAAGAATGAAAGGAGAGGTATATAAATGAGCCAGAAATGCCACCTATTCCTTCAAACTCAAGGCTCTCCCCCATCCCCCGTAAAAGTTTTTATTTACTGATGTATTTGGCTCATCCTGTTGAGTGCCTAGCTGAGAGGCTCACAGCAAAAGTGATAACAACCAGAGGCATCTATCTAGATCATCAGATTTCCTTCCTCTGGTCAGTGTGTGCCACAAATCTCATGCTGCAAAAGCGACATCTCATCTTTCAGTGTCAGATTTCTTCCAATTCCGTTGCAAACTTCTATTCTATTTCAGTTCCCCCAACAAAAGAGAATGCAGAAGTGGTGAGTCCCCACCACATAAGAGCTTCTCCTGAGCTATCGCTGATGGTAGAAGGTGGACCCGCAGCAAAACCCGGATGGTCGGTGCAGCTACCTCGTGTCCTATTCTAGCACTAACTTCTGTTCACATGCCAGCACTGGGCCAGTACGTGACAGACCAACTACAGTCAAACCGAATCCCCAGTACAACTCCTAGATGGACTGGATGAGAGCAAAGAGCAAAGGCACATGTCCTATTTGGGGTTTTCCAGCGACTTGGCTCCACCAAGGAACTGTGGCCTCAGAGCTCACAGTGTATAGAATCAACACAGCATAGAGTAAAAGGAGGCCAGGGGACTTCCCTGGCAGTCCTTTGGTTAAGACTCTGTGCTTCCATTACAGGGGGCACAGGTGCAATCACGTCTGGGTACTAAGATCCCACATGCAGCAAGTGGGCGGGATGCCCAAAATACACTCTGTAAATCATAAAACCAGTATATATCCTACATTTTGGTCCGTCTATGCTTTCCTAATTATAGAATCCTGAAACTCCTATATCCCTGGTCCTAGAAAAATTCCCTTGCTATGTCCGATCTGTGCCAGCAATGTAGAGTTCTAAAAATACCCCAGGAGACACCCATGTGCGAACTTCTCCCAACCCCGAGAAGTGAGCAAAGCACCAGACGTTCCACTAACACACTATCCAAATCATCCACTCAAAAACCTGTGTCCTTCTTGGTTATGTTTTAGACATTACCATGGCAGTGTGGCCAACCTTCTATGAAGCGCTGACCACTGAAAGCTCTCAGTCTGTCTCTTATCACAGTTTTCCTAAAGGAAGGGGAGGTTGGTTCACAAGTGTTAAGTCAAGTCCTCAGGGAAGAAAGGAACTCACGAAAGAACAGATAACCACACAGTTTCTGTGGACACACCAATGGGTCTTCTGCTGCTTCAGCTAAACCAGCACAATCAGCTTAATCCCTGGGGAAATACAGTCAGCCCCAGTTCACAGTATTTCAAAAGTATCACAGAAAATAAAGAACAAATGCCCTTCCACTGCCCACATACGTATAATGGAGACTTTTCCCCTAACAAAGAAGGATTCAGAAGAGCACTCTTTCTCACAATAGGAGTATACCAAACCTCTTGTCAGTTGCTTTTCCTTCCCACCATCCATCTCTCGGCTTTGAGAGCAGAAAAGAAGGGCCACTGACTCCCTTTAGGTCTCCTTTTCCTATGGAAAAGACAGCTGTAGTTTTAAGAACCCTCAGAATAGGGTTTTGAAAATAAATTATCAGGGCGTGAGGGACACCCAAATGTAGAAATCACAAAAATAACTCAATTAAGTCCCAAAGTGCCAAAGCCACTAAGAAAATATCACAGACAAGGAAGAAAAGAGGCCAATAAAAGGAAACGGGTTGTGACTTCTGACCCAACCGCGGGCTGTGGGTGGCTCTCCAATGGGCAGCGATGCCTTGGAAAGGTCAAGTGTAGTGGTTCAAGGGTCTAAAAGTACTTAATGAACCAAGGAGCGCAAGTTATTTTGGGAGGAAAGAAAAATATGTTTTCTGAGTATTTTTCCTTTCCTCTAGCTTAGCACCACACCCACCTAACCTTCTTCCCAGTCGCGTCACCTGTCTCAAAGTCTGTTTCTTTGGTCTCTTTGATTATTTCTTTTCCTTTAGAGAAAATTATATCCACTTAGCTCAAAACAAAGAACCCATCTGAGAACACTATGTGTGTGAGCTTTGTTTTTTCACCGTTGCATCAGTGCTTGAAGCCAACCATCTGCAGGTGGGCTAATTTATTATTACAAAAGTTGCTCAGACAGGTATTTAATCAGTGAAAGAGTGGATTCAGAAATACATTTTAAAATGAAAACCCTGACACTTGGCTTCCTTGAGAAAGCTTAACCCAGGAAGCGGGACTCTTGGCTTCCCTGCAGCCCCAGCTCCACCGTGGAAAGCAACGGCGTACACAGTCAGCCCTTCTCAGATTCGCTCTGCTCGACTTCTCCCCTGCTCTGCCAGCTTTTAAATGCATGAAGGTTTCTGTTTTCAGAAATAAATCCTGCCTATTTCCCCTCTCCTTCCTTCTCCGCGCCGATAAATTCCTTGAGGGTGATTTTTGGATTGCGTCTCTTGAGCTACAGGTTATATGAACTTCGGGGTCACCTGGAAATGTTTTTAACTTCTCCCAGTAGGGAGGGAACAGAGGAAAATGAGTCGACTTCCTAGAACTCTACCTTCTGAATCTGGCATATACAAGTCAAACAAACCTGAGTTTTTCTAAGGATAAAACGATCTCACCCTCACGCGGCCCCAAATTCTTAATCATGCATCTCTTGTGATTATCAAGAACAATTTTTTTTTTTTTGCCATGTGGCAGATCTGTTTCTCTTTTTCGTCATATTTTTCTCAATTAAAGATTCTAATGGCCATTGAAGCAAGACAAATTACCCTCATCGTTTATGTCTACAAACCTCTGTGACTCTGAGCTTCAGAATTATAATGGGAAACAGAAATCATGACTTTGATTTTAAAAGCAGAAAGGTGGCACTTTGTTGCACTTGATAAACACACAGAGAATCACGAAGAGGGAAGGGATTTGAAGGAGAAGCCTTCCAGTCAAAATCCTCAGCCTTCAGCGACCTGTCCTATTTAACAGTTCTTAGAGTCTAGAAGTTCTTCTTTAAATCTAACCTAAATCTATTATGCTTCAGTGAAAACCTATGCTGTCTCTATGCCAGAAACAAAACAGCTGGTCACCATACACAGCTTAATAACTCCTCATAATTTCGAAGTCTGTTATTAAGTCATTTTTTAGTCTCCTCTTCTTGAAGCTAAATAATCCCAAGTCTTTCAACTTATCCTTATAGGTTCAATTTTACAATCCTTTAATCATCATCAATGCTTTTCGCTAAACATTCTTACGTTTTCCATGTTGCTCTTATGTTTTGAAACCCAGTTCACCTTTGGAATTGCTTCTCGCCATCCCCAAAACCCCAGGACTTTTGTGCATCACACACACCCCACAGGATGTACTCGAATAGGAAACCTACTGCTTTGTTTGGGTTCTTTTTGGTGAAAACCTGCTCTTACAGTTCCTTCTTTAAAGAAAACGTGTTCTTTGGGAACCAGTGTTTATTCCCACCCTTTCTTCCTCACCAGAGCTCTTCATGGCCTTTCTCAACCCACTTTCCCCCAACGATCCTGTTACACAATGAGTATCTACCTAATCAGATACGCTTATTTAAACCAAGTTGTTAACCGAAAAATGTCTTAAAATATGCTATGCTTTACTGATAACATCTATGAAGGTCCTGTCCTCAAAGTCTTAACTCAGAAAAGAATCTCCGGCACCCTTTGCCTTGAAGCCTCTTCTCCACTCTTCCTATGGCTGGCTTTGTTTCACCCTCACGTATCTGCTCTGAGGCTGTGTCCTTTCCAGAACACTCGAGAATAGGCTCCCGATCCTTCTTTACTACTAGATCAGTTCCCTTTACAGAACTGTCACAACTTGCAATTAGATGCAATTACAGATGAAAGTTCATTTGCCCATTTCTTGTCTGTCTGGCCCATAGAATGGAGGCTCCTCAAAGGTGGGGTCACGTCTGCTCTGCTTTGTATGCCTGGAACCTGGCTAATGGTACACATTTGATTTTTGAAGGAATCAATGTCTCCACTGCTGGAAATATTTACATTTTAAAATATATCTGGGGGGAGGGGGATTGCACGACGGTAGTAAAAGGTACAGACTTCCAGGGGACTTCCCTGACGGTCCAATGGTTAAGACTCTATGCTTCCAATGCAGGGGATGTGAGTTTGATCCCTGGTCGAGGAACTAAGATCGTGTAGGGTGTAGCCAAAAATAAAAAAGCAAATTAAATAAGACAGCCTATCCCCAAGCTCTCTTTAAAAAACTGGGGAAAAAAATGTTTTACAAAGGTAGAGACATCCAGTTATAAGAGAAATATGTACTAAGGATGTAGTGTACAACATGAGTGATAATTAACATCGTTATATGTGATCTATGAAAGTGGTTGAGAGAGTAAAGCCTAAGAGATCTCATCACAAGGAAAAAACTTTTTTCTATTTCTTGACTTTTTAATTGGAAAAGACCCTGATGCAGGGAAAGATTGAAGGCAAAAGGAGAAGGGGACGACAGAGGATGAGATGGTTGTATGGCATCTCCGACTCAATGGACATAAGTTTGAGCAAGCTCTGGGAGATGGTGAAGGACAGGGAAGCCTGGCGTGCTGCAGTCCATGGGATCGCGAAGAGTTGGACAGGACTGAGCAACTGAACAATAACAACAAGAGATAATGGATGTTGACTGAACTTATTGCAGTAATCATTTCATGACATAGGTAAGTCAAACCATTATGCTGTAGACCTTGTAGGCATTCAGTGCTGGGTGTCCATTATATCTCAATAAAACCGGCAGGAACAAACATCTCTAATTGTCATTTAAAAGGCTCTGTCAGCTGTTACAAATGGGGGTGGTATTTGAGGAGTGGTGCATGTAGTGATGAGACAGGGTGGTGGGAGGAAGGGGCCCTTCTCATGTCCATCGAGTTAATCATTCAGACAAAGCCAGGACCACAGCCCCCCAACAGAGAGAAAGCTGCTGCCTCTTCCAAGACATTAAAAAACTGGAAACTGTGGTCAGTGCCACCATCTTCCTTCTGCTCCTTAAAGTAATTAATCTCATTTCCAGTCATTCTTTCTCCTTTCAGCGTCAACACACTCACACCTCTTGTAGCATTCCATCATCTTTCTGGTGCTACATCTTCATGGCTGATCCCTTCACAGAAGCACTAGCATTTCATTTCTATGAAATTTAATGAATGATGAATATTATTTATTAATATTCAGGCTATCATTGGCAGTGGAAATCTTTGCAGATGGGATTATGGACATTTTTTACATTTTCTTCTTTTGATTAATTTTTATTCTCTAACTTTTCCTCCAAGGCCTTGTCTGTATTTTCTAGTTGAGTGATTTTTTTTTTTAAGGTTGTGTGTTTGTGTGTTAGTCACTAAGTCGTGTCCGACTCTTTGCAACCCCATAGACTATAACCCACCAGGCTCCTCTGTCCATGGAATTCTCCGGGTAAGAATACTAGAGTCGGTAGCTATTCCCTTCTCCAGGGGATCTTCCTGACGCAGGGACAGAACCCAGGTGTCCTGCATTGCAGGCAGATTCTTTACCATCTGATCCACCAGGGAACCCCCCGCTTTTTTTTTTTAAGATTTAATGAGCTTTATTTTGGTGGTATTCAAAGTGAGATTCTACTGAGGGTTAACCTACAAAATTTGTGTTCATCTCATAGACTTCGATGTTTTAAGCTCTGATGAAGTTTCATCTTAATGAATTCAAGATTCATTTCACAAACATATATAGAGACTATATACACACACAGAGATTTCATATATATGTCTTCTGTGTATGAGGCTATACCTGGGGACTTTTTTACTATATAGCAAGGCTGCCACATCACCAGGCTTGCCTCTCAGGTAACACTACTTCAGAACATCAATCAAGAATATCCTGGGCACGATACCAGGAGCTCCACAACTTTAATGACAAAGCATCAGGGAGTCTGAGCAGTGAATAACTGAACAGGAAGAGACCTGGGCTCCTTGCCCACCTCCATAAATCATCTGCTGACTTGTAGACCGACATGCAGCAAATGAGTTTTCAAGTGCCCATGCCTCAGTTTACCCACCTGTAAAAGGCATAATATATTCCTCAAAGGGATATAAAGAGAACCAGTGAGGTAATGTCTAAGCCTCTGGAACTCCTTGGCAGAAAGGCGCTATATAATTACTATTTGGTACTTAAGTTGCCCTTCATGTGTGCCAAGCAGTTTATGATCATTCCTTGCAAGTTACTCCCAGCTACTCTGAAGTTGTCTTCATGTCTACTTCCACTCAAAGGACGAAGAAACTGAACTGGAGAGAAGTGTAGGGATTTTCCTAGGGTCACTAAGATGGCACTGAGATCTCAGAAGAGGACTTTTCAAGTCCTCCCACTCCCTCAACCATAACCGAATCCACATCTTCCACACAAACGATACCTACAGATGAATTCCCCATTACGCTGCTCTGAAACAGCCCTCATGGAGCAAAAAACACTGTAACTTGTTTTTGTAGAATAGAGTGAATGGTGAGGAGATGAAACAGAAACCAAAGCTCTAGAATTAGTAACCTAGACTTCACAATCACTTTTTTTTTTAACACATCTATATTTCTTTTCACTTCCGGTATAACAGTGTTTCGGGACCTTCATAATCTCTCTAAAGGGCTCATATTTTTCTATGAATAATTTTCAGGGCCAACCCTAAGAAGGCATAGAGTCCAGGTTAAATCACCCTGAGTTCTGCCTAGCAAAATGCACGCTAGCATTGCCACACAAGCTGTAGCTCATGAGAATTAACACCAAGAAGGCAAGGGACGAGAAGATGCATGCCACACAGGGTACATAAAGAGTGCGAGAGTTCACGGAAAGGTGGAAAGTACCAGCTTGCTTGCGTGTCATCTGACCTCTTCCCCACCAGCCACTTTGATGAGAGTTGCACAGAGCCAACACTGGAGGCCCTCCGTCCACTTTGCCTACAGAGAGTTCTACCCAAGAGTGTGAACCCAGCTCTCAAACCATGCCCCTCTAGTCCTCACACCTGTTTTCTCCCCTGCTTCATTTAATGACTGGTTTACCATCTTTTGGTAAATGAAGCATCTTTTGGTTCTGAATCCTATACTCTCACTAAAATGACAGAAAACGTGTGGATACAACATCTAAGAAGTGCTGCTCTGGTTGTTCAATGAGCAGCAGCCAGATAACCTCAGAGAGTCAAGTGCAATGACAGAGCTTGTTACCATAAATTTGGATAGAAAGTTACAAAGCACCATAGGGTCTGACCATGAGGAAACAGTGAAGCCGAAAGTTGAGTTTCCTCTCCCTAAATACCCCTGCCTTTGTCTTCTCCCCTTCTGTCTGCAGGAACATTTCTTCCCACCACCCCTCCCCTCACTGGCCCCGGACTTTTCAGAGCATCCCTCTTTCCCTCATCCATCATCCATGGAAGTCCTGGGTCCCATTCCCTTAAGTGCCACTCCACTAGTTTGATCACGACCACCTGAAAGTCTCAGCCCAAAGAATGGCCGGGAGTGTGGCTCCCCAGCCCCCTGAGCAGCTGGACTCTCCACAGGTCCCCTCTCACACCACACCACACTGGCAGCCAGTGGCCACAACTGCCAACATTTTTCAGGAACAAAAACTGGGTCTACCCGGAACAGGTTCTCACTGAAAGAACTACTAAAGAACATACAACAAGAAAACTAAATCCAGAAGGAAGGACCC
Organism: Bos taurus; assembly: GCF_002263795.3. Taxonomy (NCBI): domain Eukaryota; kingdom Metazoa; phylum Chordata; class Mammalia; order Artiodactyla; family Bovidae; genus Bos; species Bos taurus. Next base: position 18,714,986 of record NC_037350.1, on the reverse strand, counting down.
ACGTGTAGGAAGGAATGGTGAGCCAATAAACTGATAAACATACAGGCAAATATGAAATAAACAGTTTAAATACTGATGATGACTAATTCAGGAAGCATAAAACAAAGATAAAAATATCAGACAACAACAAGAGAAGAGACAGAATCAAACTTACGGTTACCAAAAGGGAAAGGGATGAGTCTGGGATTAACTTGTGCACACTACTACATATATAAAATAGATTAAACAACAAGGACCTACTGTATAGCAGAGGGAACTATACTCAGTATCTTGCAATAATGTATAATGGAAAAGAATCTGAAAAAGAATACATATATATATATCATGCAACAGATACATTAGATATATAATATAGTTTTATATAGATTTATATTATATATTATGATATATTTATATATAGATATGTAATAGATATGGATCTATAGATATATAATAGGTATAGATATAGTATAGATCTATATAATAATATAGTCTATATATTATTATTAATATATATTAATATATAATATATTAATACATTGGTATTTATAATAATATTATTAATATAATATATAACCTATATATAATAATATAATCTATATAATATAGATCTATGTATAACAGATATAGAGAGATCAATATCTATTCTTTTTTAGATTCTTTTCCATTATAAGTTATTCAAAGTAACCTTTCAATACATTGACTATAGTTCCCTGTGCTATACAGTCAGTCCTTGCTGTTTAATCTATTTTATATATAGTAGTGTGCACAAGCTAATCCCAAACTCCTAATTTATCCCTTCCCCTTCCCCTTTGGTAACCATAAGTTTGATTCTATCTCTCCTCTAGCAGCTCAGATGGTAAAGAATCTGCTTGCAATGCAGGAGATCTGGGTTCAGTCCCTGGGCCAGGAAGATCCCCTGGAGAAGGGAATGGCAACCCACTCCAGTATTCCTGCCTGGAGAATTCCATGAACAGAGGAGCCTGGCGGGCTACAGTCCTAATACTTCACTGATACTTTACTGATTCACCTTGCTGTACAGCAGAAACTGATAAAGCAACAATACTCCAATAAAAATTATCTTTTTTTAAAAAAAGTATAGTAAGGTTCTATTATCTGAGGTGGACAGAGATTATAATGAATCTCATTGAGACAAACAGACACATTAAAATAGTAATAATGATAATTAAAAGAAAAACAGAAATTGAATGATAATTTGCTAACCAGAGAGGAAAGAGTCAGCACATACCTAGAACAAAACTAGCTGAGAACTACTCTATAAAAGGGAAATATCTGCAAAGGGGGTAAATATGAAAATATAAAAACCAAAACTTCATACCATGAGACTACAGAATCCTACATCAGACCTGACATCAGGAATCCACACTGCTAGGGCTGACCTGCTGCAAAATTGCAACCCTTAAACTTGGCGATGACTGCCTTAAGGCCAGCAAAGGCCCGGCCTGCCCACCCGACTCTGTGTTTACATTTAGTACAAGGACTTGGTTGATCATTCTCCCTTCATCTTCCCAAGCCTCCTCCCAATAAAGGATTCGAGATGACTTATTTTTTATCTTAGTATGAGTTTAAATCTGAGTTACCTTTCTTAGAGGAGTCTGGACATAAGCCATAATCCTGAATTTTAATGAAGTACTTTCGTCTGCAAGCAGAGTCCCACCACCAGAGCACAGCAGCAGAGAAATTTCGAGAGGAACAGGGAGCTCTTCCTTTGCTATTAATACTTAAGCACCGCATCCCAAATACAGTCTTCTGCATATGACCTTGAATTAATACCGTTGATTTATGTACTTTTTATGCACTGGCTTAATTTCCAAGAGTTTCTCGAAAAAGTGAGCAATTATTTTCCACGCTTGCCTAAATAAAGACTTCAGAGATTTTATATGAAGACCAAAGACAGGTCTATGATAAGACTATGATGTTAGCTGACATTATAAAGGTATCCTATAACATGCTAGGTAGGGACAAGTCTGAATATGAAGAGCAACATAACGAATCTTTTTTCTCTGTTATTCTCAAGTATCTCCTATTTTGCCCTGGTCCAGCCCTTCCTGAAGCAAATGCTATAGTACAAACAAAATAGAAGTAGTTCAGTGATCTATTGGAAATTCTTTCTCTCGGGAAGGAAAATTTATTTTTTATAAAATAAAGCCCAAAAAATGTATTTTTTTCTCTCTCTCAAGTATTTAGCACTGTTTGAAGAATGAATGACTTCTGACTTCCAGTGAGATATAAGCCGGTGACACACTTGGGTCCAGTCGGTGTGTTTTGAGAGCACAGAGAGCTTGAAAACCTGCCACGCTGCTTGCTATATTTAGTGAGAAGTAAATATATCAATGGGAACTGTGTCTGTGGACAGGGAGCTCTACCTGGGAAAGCCACGCTGCTTGTGAACACACGTCCCATACAGTCAGAAAGCACATTCAGAACTGAGAAGCCAGGGGAGAGTGCAAAGGAGGGACATGAGCGTGTTTTAACGGCTGCGATAATTTGCCATGAAAGGATGTGAAGGCCCGGCTCCTTGCTGCAGCATGCCATGTGCTGCTGAATTCAATTACTGCCATGCTGTCTACGAGCGAAGGAATGTGTAAACAGGCCATATAGCCTTGCATCAGTTCCACAGAATATTGCACAACACAAAATGCCTCTCGATGTGTCATTTCCTTCTTGGCCATCTTCCCAGCTCCTGACAGTCAGTCAACAGAAAAAAAAAAAAAAGTACTGCAAGAGATTTAAAACTGCTCCTCTCAAGAGTACATTCCACCAACCACCAGACTTAACTTCCACCAGCGCTTCTGACTCCCTCACCATCCTCCTTAAGGAAAATAGGAAAGGGAACAGTTTTTTTCAACTGTGATTATTCTCTTAAGTCAAAGGTGGTCAATGATGGTTTGGATCTTAGTGACCAGAGGGTACATATTTATGACCATCAAACTGCTGCTTGTGGTTGCTGCCTTGTGAGTATCAAAATGTGGCATGGACCCCTCACTGCCACTCCTTGAGCACCGTGCCAAGGAAGAGCCACGGGAAGTCTGCAAGTCAAGAAGTGGAGGGCGTTTTTGCAGTAGATGGGACTTGGAGGGCATTATGCAACGTGAAGTCAGCCAGACACAGAGAGACAGATACTATGTGATATCACTTATATGTGGAATCTAAACAATACGACAGACTAGTGGATAAAACAAAAAAGAAGCAGACTCACAGATATACAAAACAAACTAGTGGTTACCAGTGGGAAGAAGGAAGGTGGGTGCCATGCAGGAGTAAGGGGGGCATAAAAGGGGTTATTATGGGACAATAAAAAACCATGTGTAGGGACTCCCCTGGTGGTCCTGTGGTTAAGACTTCACCTTCCAATGCAGGGGGTGTGTGTTCAATCCTTAGCCGGGGATCTAAGATCCCATATGCCTGGTGGCCAAAATATCAAAGCATAAAACAGAAGTAATGGTGTAGCAAACGCAACAAAGACTTTAAAAAGTGGTCCACATTAAAAAAAAAAAAAAACTTTAAAAAATATCATGTGTGTGAAACGTTTAAAAATCGTAAAGCCCTATAGAATTTAAAGAATCTTTCACTCCAAAAAAAAAAAAAATGTTTTCCCATTTAAAAAAAAACTTGAGGGTTTTTTGTTTGTTTTTTGTTTTTTTTTTACTAACACTTCCAACCAGAGACTAAAATTCAGGCCTGTGGCATCAGGGATGTGGTACGAGGCTTATCAAGCATTTCTCAAATTGTCTTCACAAACAGCAAGAATGTGAACATACGAACTGTGTCCAGACAAATCAAACAGCTTTAAAACAATTTTGCTGTCCTTTCATCCAACACACTTTACATGTTTCCCGTCCTTTTTCACATCTGACCAAGCTCTATATCAGCATCCACCACTGATAAATAAGCAAAGATCAGGGGCCAGGCACCATTAAAGTCTATTCCTACACCCAACCAGGGTGAAGAGCAGTGGAGGAGAAAAGCCAGCTGCCACTGACACCATCTGCAATGAGGAATAGCGAATGCCAAGACCATGATTCTTGCCACCCTTTCTGGGGCTGGAGAACTGGATAGAGCGACTAGCCTGGTGGTCCAGTGGTTAAGACTTCACCTTCCAATGCAGGGGGTATGCTTTTGACCCCCGGTCAGGGAAGTAAGAGCCCACATGCTGCAGGGTGTGGACAAAAATTAAACACATAAATAAAAGATATATTTTAAACTGAACATTCATTGGAAGGACTGATGCTGAAGCTGAAACTCCAATACTTCAGTCACCTGATGTGAACAGCAGACTCTTTAGAAAAGACCCTGATGCTGGGAAACATTGACAGAAGAAGGAGAAGGGGGCAACAGAGGATGAGATAGTTGGATGGCATCACTGACTCAACGGACATGAGTTTGAACAAAATCTGGAAGATGGTGAAGGACAGGGAAGCCTGGTATGCTGCAGTCCACAGGGTCACAAAGAGTCAGACACAACTGAGCAACTAAAGAACAGTGAACAACAACAATATTTAAACTTGAACAAAAATAGTCTTTATGGAAATTTTTAATATTCATTAAAAACAAAATTTTTTAAAGAACTGGGTGGAACAGCATGGGAGAAAAATGAGATGCTTCAGGCCACAGACCACTGTTTTATTTAAGTCTGTCTTAAATGTTCAGTTTATAAGGTAAAACCTCTGCAATCAGAGGTGCACAAGAATGTAGAATAATAAAATGTTCTCTAAAGAATTAAAAACGTGCAATGAACTGGGCACAGGTGACAAGAAGCAAGCAGGAAAAGAAAACAGTTTGGCTGCCGGACATGACCCTGACAAGCTGGTGAAGCCGAGTGCTGAGATGGCCCTGAAACACACAGGGTACCCTGCACACCCAGAGAGGTTCTTCATCACCTAAGCTAGCCCTACTGAAGTCACAGAACGAGTTAAGCAGAGCAGTGCTGTAGCCATGCACCAAGCCTGCAGGAAAGGAGCCAGATCGTAGGAAAGAAAAGGCAGGGCTTTCCCCTTCTCCCCCCAGCTCAGGACAGGTAGGTGGCCAGCACTGACCAAAAGTGTCCCAGTAGCAAAGATACAGATGATGGCTTTGGTCTCTCCTGAAGGGTAACTATGATTTACTTCCCTGGGGCACAGCACACGGAAGCTCTTAGAAACCCATTCATGTGCATTAGGTATCAGATTTGCAGGTGTACTGACAAGGGAGAATTTGTAAAGCTGAGTGGTAGACAGCATAAAACCACCAGGCTTGTTCATTTCAGGATCCATAAGATACTTTGGCTACAGATTTGCCCAGCTGCCAAGCAAGGCAAATAACCTCTTTATGTTCAAATATCTAATATTCTTCTCCCATAAGAGGACTGATCTGGCTTGACTTGCTATTGACCTGCTGATACCAAGCACCACAAGCTATCACCCACCCCTCATTCATCTGGTAATTACCAAACTGGTCTAATTCAAAGTGAAGCTACTAGCACTGGAACTTGGAGTGACCTTGAAGAACTCTAGATGTCTTCCAGAATAAAAAGTCAGAAGACTTTTCAGGAAATGGTACCTCAAAAAATCATTTCTCCTGTGGCAGCAATGATATTTCCGATATAAGCACTGATGGAAGTAGGTGACATTGATGGTCCAGTGAACCACCATCCCCATCATTCATCTTGCAAGATTTGTTTCCCCTCAAGGCCAGGCTGCACATGTCTCTTGTTTTCACCAATAGAATATGTAAGAAATGACTCTACTCCAATTCTGAGCCTTAAGAAGCTTTACAAAGGCCAGAAAGTTCCCACTTTTGCACCCAAAGGAACCCTGAGCTGCCACATAGGAAGTCAGACTCCAACAGAAAAGGCCACACGGAGAGGGGAGGCTCTGGAACTATAGGAGAGAGAGAAAGGCCCAGCTGTCACCCCCTTCCTGCTGAGCCTAACCTTCCAGTCACCCCATGAAGGCACCAGACAAGGGACTGAGACCATCAGGCATGTTCCAGCACCAGCTGCCATCTTACCACAAGAAAGACCATAGAAAACCCATCCAGATGAACCCCAGTCAACCCACAGAGTCGTGAGAAATAATAAACTAGTGGCTGTTTCTTTTCTTTTTTTTTTGGTCTTTATTTATTTATTTATTTATTTATTTTACTTTTTTCTGCATCAGGAAGCTTTTGGGATCTTAGTTCCTTGACCAGGGATCAAACCTAGGCTTCCTGCAGTAGAGGCACAGAGTGCTAACCGCTGAACCACCACGGAATTCCCTGGTTGCTATTTTAAGCCACTGTGTTTGGGGATGGTTTGTTATTTAGCAAGAGATAACTGACAGAGCAGCAAGAGAATAAAAAGACTTCTGACTGTGTAAGGTGATTTACTTTTTCCATCCTCTGCACAGCCAATAATACCCTTCCATCACTCTTCCTCCTTAACTCAGAAATACAACAGTAGAATATGACACCACTGAGCAAGATTTCATCTTCCTGGAGAAGTTCTTTCAAAAGGACTGCAGTTGGAAGCAACTGCATATGTGGAACAAAAGATCCTAATAGAATCTGATGTTTGAAAGAGTCAGGCATCCAAATGCATTACTATAGCTGCTGCTGCTCCACTGACTTCTGCTGGTGAACGTACGGCAGTACCTCTTCAGAGCTAACTTGCCAACAGAAGGTCAAAATGCCTTGCCTAAACACAAGGCTGACAAATTTGGGATCTTAAGCATGATGTCATGTCTTAAACTGATAAGCTGGCGGAGAAAATAAATGGCATTTTGTAAAGATGTGTACCATTCTCATGTTTACGCTACTTAAGACGAAGGTTCTAATAAGTCATCGGCTGTGTTCCTTTAAAGGGAAGTTTTATAACTAAGATGAATCACAACTGCAAAAGATCAAAGTTAAAAAACATCAATGATGCCATGGGGTACTTTTTAATCTTGTAATGAGTGATGATCATGTGCTCTTATGAAGTTCGTCCAACTGCCAGCGCCAGATGTGTATATTAAGAGAAGGAGTTGTTTGTGATGTGACAGTACCCGTTCAGCTGCCAGAGACAGAAAACATGGAAGGATGAAACCTTTCTGATTTTCTGAGTGAAAAGCAAGCCTTGGCAGATGGGCTGATAAGTGGGGCCTCCGAGGGCGGCATCGGTGCCCTAGCATCCTCTCTTGGACTTTGCTGTGAACAAGCTGTTTATCATCAGTTCTGCCCAGCTGTCCCCAGGCAGCCTATACCTGCTCTAGCACAATTTATAACACTTATTAGTGTCATTTACTAATGAGCAGAAATTAGTAAAGCCATCTGCAAGAAAATAAAAAAACGAGAGAACAGAAGCTAGATGGTATCTATTTCCTGGAAGTGTACTCTAAGCAAAAACTACAGCAAACTTCTGATGCTGAAACTGATGTAATAATAGCTCATGCTTACTGAGCACTTACTGCCCGACAGTCCCTGGGCTGTGCATTTTAGATACATGACATCACTTAACATCTTTGCAGCAACGGATGAGGAAGATACTATTATTAGTCTTCTCACTTTATTATTAATTATTTTTCTCACTTTAGCAGAGGAGGAAACTGAGGCCAAGACAACTTAGGTAACTTGCCTATCACCACACAACTGGTGAATGGTGGCATCCCGGGCTTTCAATCCAGACAGCCTGATGCAAAAGCCCACGCCCTTAATCACTGTCCTGTTGCTGAGTAAAGACCCAACCAGTTAACCTGGAACCTGTCCTTGTTCAAACAGCTCATCTGCCAGAAGTAGTCTTTTCAACTTATACTGTGATCTTCTGAAGAAGGAGTGAAATTCCATTAACAGGACCAAGAGAGCAAAAATACTCAATCCCTTCAAACTTTCACAGTAAGAAACAGACGTACAGTCTTTCCATAACAACCATTACTTACAGAATTAAAATGTTGTGGGAGAAGATGCTAAAACAATTGCACTCACTGTCTTTTTTTTCTTCCCTCAGAATTTTCCTAAATCTCTTCTCTGTTAACGGTTGAGAAAATAAGCCACTTTGAAGAAGTCTAGAGCAGTGGTTGGCAAACCACAACTTGTGTGCCAAATCTGACCACCCCCCAACCTATTTTTGTAAATAAAGTTTTATTGATATGCAGCCACTACCATTTGTTTATGTATTGTTGAAGGCTGCTTCTGAGCTACACTGGCAGAGTTGAGTCCCTGTGGCAGATATCATAGGACCCAGAGAGTTGAAATCAGTTCCTATCTGGCACGTTACAAAAAAAGGCTGCCAATTCATGTTCTAGAGGATTCTTCATTTAACATTATATACACACCTATCAATTAAAAGCCTTCAACTCACAGTTGAAGGAAATTGAAAATCTTGGGCATTTTCCACACCTGGGAGTCTCAAAATTAAAGAACAATATTGAGAAGAGGGTTTTACTTACAAACATCCAATGCTCAGACGGCCAAGAGCAGGGCAGAAGGAAATAACCCCGTACTGAGAATTCAGGTTGTAGGATTAAAATGTTACTGATACCAGACACAGCCAGACACTGAGTTTGGCCAGTCACCTTGTGATGTCAGAGAAATGACATTGCATTTCCACAGATATTTTGGTTTGTGAGCAGATCTAGGGCAGAGGTCCGCCACTCGATTTCTGTATCTGCTTCTGCCCAGCACCTTCAGCAGCATCAAAAGCCTAAACTCAGGTCACATGCATACTATCTGCTCTATCCCTAACTCTCACTGCTTTCAGAGCACTTCTCTGTCTTTACAGGGACTGAGCCTAGCAACTGTTCATTCTGCCAATGGCCTCCTGGGAATGAGGTGATACTACCCTTGCTTGAAAGAGAAGTGACTCTCCCAAAGCTGTTCTACCTCCTTCTTTTTGTCACCACTTTCAGAATGAGGCAGCACCCACCTTCCCCTGCTTCCTCTCCCAACCATCAAGTCTGAGCATCAACTTGTGAGCATCTGGAGATATACACAGAGAAAGAGAGACATACACACACACACAGTGATGGTTTTTCCAAGAACTGAGAAAAGCAGCTGAGATCAGCAGGAAACATCTTTACAAGATAAGTATTAGTTGTGTTAAACGTGAAAAGACTACCATCCTGCTTGGTGCATTATTGAGGGATGTCCCTGCCTTTTCAGGAACTCGGGGGCTAATCAGATAAAATGCTAGATGTCTTCCATCCTAAGCCATCGTTCCAGATGGACAGTGGTCCAGAAAAGTCAGGCAAAAATCTGAAATCAGGCCAGATAGCCCTAGGCTGATCCATTCACCTGCACTGCATGATTGCTGGCCCTGAGGACCAGAGACGGGGCAACCAGAGACGTGTGTGTGGCCACCGCCTAACAGGACACTCTTAACCTGAGCAGACAGAGCCAGCGCTCCCATTGTTGGGAAACCTAGAAGAACGCCATACACATGAAAGACGGAGAAAAGAAAAACCTCAAAGACCGACTTGTCAGGCAGGAAACCTCCCTCGTTTGGGCAAGCAGTCAGCCTTCGTGAGAAGAGACAGTGCAAGAGGAGTGGAAGGCAACACGTCTTCCCATGGCTCAAGGACAGGCAGCCCCAGGGGCAGAGGGGAGGCAAAACTTCACCAGCCCTTTGCTCTCGATTTTAGGAGAAGAAGAGCTATGCCATTGTCTTGGCAGGTGTATCATTATATAACAAAGATTTCTGCCAGCTGTCCCTCCACCACAAGCCAAATTAAACTCTCCAAACACAATGGCTACATCTCCAGTGGATTCACTCATCAAAGGCGGAGTTCTGTGTGATGTTTCCATTGGCACGGAATTTTTAAGGTTGTATGTATTAAATAATATTTAATCTTTAAACATATTTAAATTCAGCTCTGGTAAGTATGTTCAAATCAGTTTTAGGGGTGGAGGGGGGAGCAAACCTGTTTTAATTTAGATTTAAGAGGAAAATGCATATTAGCCCAAATGGATGATGGGCACTGCCTTCAAATGATGCTGGTTCAACCTTTCAGATGTCCCAGGAGACAAATAAACCAAGTTGGATTTAAGTCTGGCTTGACTCTATCTGCTAAAGAAACTATCTATGGCAATTACTAGAACATGAGCAAACAACAGTGTTGTAACAATCAAGCAAGTTATCATTTGCAAATAAATTCTTTGTAATTAAGCAGTGTGCTCTCTATAAAGGGAATTGAGTGGGCGAGTTAAAAAGTTAAAACACATTCTTAGACCATGGGAAACACACGCAAAAGCTTTTTGACTAAGCTCAGGATTTTGCATTTTATTGTTTTCTTCCTCAGCTCTCGTGGGTCTGTTCTGCCTCATCTATTGTGTCCAGTGGATGAGCAGAATTTTTTAGCAAAAAAACTTACAGTAACGGAAATTCATAAAGTTATGTTGGGCTTAGCAATTTTGAGGCAAAGGTGAAAAGTGTAATTTGATTTTCCACTAACTGTGAAGATCTAATTGCCCCTCGTAAAAATATACGCAGATAGCAAACTCGGCAAAGAAACTCTTCACGTGAAAGGAGCACTAACTTATCTTGGATAAATTCCTCACAGGGTCTCCACAAATTCTATTCCCATTTCCAATAGAAAGGCAAGCACTTACTTCTGGGTTCCCGGGGTCCATCCACTGTGACTTTAATAGCTCTGTGATAGGTGGCAACTTGGGGAGGATTTGTGAAGACAGTTATGGTCAAGGTGAAACTCTTGCCTGCAGATAGAAAAGGGAAAATCCACAGTGAATATAAAAAGACAGTATTGATAAAATGGCAGTGCTAATGTCTACATTGCATTTAAGCATCTCTGAAGAAGTAACCAAACACAAACAAGGGTCAAGACTCCTTATTCTAATGAGAAACCCTCTGATGGCTACTTTAGGGAGTTACTAAGCTCATGAGCACTAAAATCCTCATCTTCATGGCAGTCTTGTACAGGGAGGCTCCAATTTCAAAAAAGAGTTGCTCAGTAGCAAGAGCTCTAATGCAAACAAAAACTCTTGACCACTTGAAGAGGGTTCTCTTTGCTTTCAGTTTTTCTACAACATCAGGAACACATCCAAGCAGACAATTTTAGAAGTCTTTATTTAGGATTAGGTCATGACCCCGTGAGAGAACAATACTAAATCACTGTTGATTATGCTATTGACTTCACATGGCTTTAGTATTTCATTTGCTTAACTGCACTACAATGAGAAGATGAAAGAGTAAGATTCTTATGGGAATCATTTTAACAGGAGCCAGTGTCTCCCGTCCTGGCCTTAATGTGCCTGTGGTATGATGATTTCATCATTACTGGAACAAAGTTTTTCTCCTCCCTGCCCACCCCTTCCCTAACATACCTCCTCGTCTAAGAGCCATCTTGAAATGACTCCCTGACAGTAACTTATTTTTGGCTAAATGTACATGACATCTCCCAATGTAAATATGAACGCTTGCTTTCAGCAGAGGGTGTGATTCACTGAAAAAGTGCATTTGATGTTTCAAATTAATGAGCTAAAAAAAGGTGATGGGGGGGTGGGGAGGTGGAAGGGGGAAGGGTGGCAAAAATGATGGGGAAAAGTTTGGGTGCAGATCTGGCTGTTTGCTTTCTCCAGAAGAAGATACCAGACTCTGCTACCCAGACTCACTGACAGTTGTAATCAGTTAGATTTGCGACGGTTAGTCATGTCAGATAGTCAAAACTGCAAACTGTTACAAGACAGGAAAAGGTGGGCGTGAAGCAGTGACTCAATAAAACATTCAGCAATCTCAGGCCAGAGAATTCATTTAGCCTGCTCCTGGGACAGAGCTTTGAAAAGATCCTTTCCTTTTGCCTTTTTCTTTTTTTTTTTTTTTTTTGGTCAAAGACTGTTTTTCCCTTTACTGAAAGCAGAGGGTATGAAATCAAAACACAAATCTTAAACAATATGTAGCAACACAGAGTTTAATGCAATCTTTTCAAAGCTTAATATGGAACAGGTTGTAGAGGAGGCTTAATGTAGAACAGGTCTTTGGCTGTCAAGTCTAGTGAATGGGTTTTCTTTTCAACCCAGACCATGTTAAGTTCCTAAAATATGTTTAAGACACATATCATTTGTTACTAGGCATATATAGTTTTAAGTCTCTTTGGCTACCCTGTGGCTAAGAAGGTGGGGAGGGGATGGGGAGGAAAGAGAGAAAGGCAGGGGGAGGGAAATATGAGGAAAATGAATATTGATTAGAAACCTGTGAAGTGCCAGTCACTTCATACACATTATCTCATTTAATCCTACCCACTCAGGTTTATCACCCTCATTTCACAAATAAGGAAACTGAAGCTCAGAGAATCTTACTAATTTAACCACACAACTAATAAGTGGAAAAAAATCAGGATCTGAAACCAAGTCTTCCAGACCCTAAAATTAATGTTCTTTTTGACTTTGTTAGAGAACATTTTTAGAAACTAATAGGTAATTTATTGCTACATGTGTCCCAAACAGCTCTATCAGACCAAGAAACAAATATAAATCTACTAATTAAGTATGTCAACCAGAATGATGAAATCATCTATCTTTAAAGTGTCACTGATATTCTATATTTTATCCATTATATATTGAATGTTATATGGATTTAAGAAATTTAATTATCTGGTTAGGGAACAAAGGATTCATTATAAACATTAAGACTAACCAGAAGAATAAGGCAGCCAGGAGTCGGAACTACTCACAGAAAACTGAAAGTCTACAGAAATGGAGATTAGAAAGTTGAATAGGAAGCCACTGGATCCACATCAGGACCTTAAAACAATGGGAAGATCTGGAGGAGTGAACTGGCTGAACTCCCAGATTGAAAATTAATTTGCATTAAACCATTAAAAAAAAAAAAGATCCATTCTGGGTTGGATCAATGGCCTGTGAGCCAGGACTGGATTTCTAGCAGTGCTTCAAGAGTGGTGCTTAGAAGACAGTTGTCATCCATGGCACGAATCTTGATAAACCAAGGAGGTACACATCTCAATTGTCTTTGCTGCTGCTGCTGCTGCTAAGTCGTTTCAGTCGTGTCCGACTCTGTGCGACCCCATAGACGGCAGCCCACCAGGCTCCCCTGTCCCTGGGATTCTCCAGGCAAGAATACTGGAGTGGGTTGCCATTTCCTTCTCCAATACATGAAAGTGAAAAGTGAAAATGAAGTCGCTCAGTCGTGCCCGACTCTTAGCGACCCCATCGACTGGAGCCTACCAGGCTCCTCCGTCCATAGGATTTTCCAGGCAAGAGTGCTGGAGTGGGGTGCCGTCGCCTTCTCCGTCAATTGTCTTTAATGACTCTTAATAACCGCAAGAGACAGTGCCCATGAATTTACCTAAACCATTTCTGAGAATATTGCTGTTTGAGACTTTCACAACGTACTCTGGATATTAAAATGCATTGATGCTTCTCCAAATTCATAGAAACACCTCACATAGGAACAAAAGAAGGTGAAATATAAAACTCACCATCCAATGTTCACAACAGAACCGATTTTCTATAAAGACTTCATTTTAAAAAGAGTTGGGTCTGAGAGAAAGGAAACCAATATGAAAGTCTGATTGAAGTCTTCTAAAATCAAATCCTAAGAATCAAGATGTACTTTAACAACTAAAACAAAAGACAAGGAGGTTCCTCCCACTTCTTACTGCCCCTTCAAAAGGAACACGAACCTAACGGTTCCAGAAACTATCATCCAACTAGGTCATTTGCTCTCGTCCCTATAAACAGTGATATATTTCTGAAGTCAAATGTTTATATGAGTATTTGTGACTTACTCCCTTAAATAAAAAAAAAACTTTTCCAAATCCCATTGTTTACTACTCTCCATAAGTGATAAAAAAAAAATGCAAGCTCTTACTTAGGGAGCTAGCACTCGTTAGACACCTAATTGTAGCATCCTTAGCTTCATCTAGGAACTAGTTCTGCAATATGTCCTCAAGTCATATATTTTCTGAGATACACATAGGACCTGTCATTGAAAGGCAATTCTAACCTAGCCCGAGGGGCTGTCAGAAATAGTGGGGAAAGTTAAGACTATAAGCACAGATTGTATCCGGAATTGACAAAGTACCACGCTCTGCACATTACAGGTGTTTAGAAGTGCTTGTAAATTACAAGCAACTCGCTTGACGTCAAAAGTGAGGAAGCACACCAAGAAAACTTAAAGACCAAAGTCACTTTCAATACTTGGCTTAACATATAAAGAAGAAAAAGAGAAAAGACAATTTAAAAATGTAAGCCACTCTCCACTGAATGCAAGTTTCACCGAAGCTCTACTCATATTCCAAAGCACTTCCAAAAGCTGTGTTCCTCAGATAACCCATAAGGCCAGAGTAAGTAGCAATGTTACTGCTTTACAAATCGAAAACTGTTTTTTTAATTCCTGAGAGTGTATCTTTCTACCCATGAAAAAATGTAGCATTTGAGGAACTTGCTGTTTTTTTCATTTTTTAATGCTACTGAAAATAGAAAATGTAAATAGCTGGGCAGAAGATACAATGGCAGCATCTTGTTGACCCAGACTTAAAAACTTGAGAGAAATATAGAAGTGTGAAAATCAAAGAGGAAGCTGGAAAGGGACTGTTAGAAGCAGGTCAGGTACACAGGCAGGTTAAAGGGTTTCCTGCCACTGAAGAACTGACCCATTTTTTTTTTTCAAAGGGTAGTATCTCATCAATATTCTCTGTCCTTTTTCCCCTCTTCATTTCAGCTTGATATTACTGTTTCCTTTCATATAATATTAATGCCCTGATTTAAAAATCTATTATTAGTGATACATCAATTTTTCTTTCTCTCTCCACTCACTCCCCCCACCCCCAATCTAAGTCTCGAAGACAAGTCTGGACCAATTTCTCCATCCTGCCTCTGGCAGCAGACTGTGGCATTTCAGATCCTCCACCAAGTCCCGGCTGCTTCAAAGGAAAAATCCTACTTTCTTCAGTTAAGATCATAAGAAATATAGGGGGAGGGGGTCAGCTCTGTTTGGACATAATTACACTTCATCAAAAGAAGCTTTCTTCATCTTCCATGCGTGAAAAGTCTGCAAGCAGTTAAGTCTGTCTTTTTTTTTTTAAATATAAAAATTGCTATTTGGGAAACCAGCCAAAACTCAGAAAGCCAATATAGTAAAACAGTGCACACCCTTTGTTTCTCTTTGAAGTTTCTTAAATAAATATGTTGAGGGTTTACAAAGTACACTATCACTTTGCCATAGTTTCTACTCAAACTGATCAGAGAAAAGTTATGCAGCATCCATATCATACAAAAGCAAGATAAATGAAAACTCTAGTTTGTGTCTGTAAAATGATGTATAGCGCCTGGTCTTTTAAATACTAAAATTTAACAAAGTAATATTACATTAGAAGAAAGATGCCCTTCAGAAGATACAGGTTCAGAAGATACATCATGTTCAAATTTCTCTTGATTCTTACTAGAAAAAAAGAAATTTGAATTGTACAGTGGGCCTACACAGTAACTGCGGGGAAAAATGAATACACACTCATAAACACTTTACACCTAATCAGTCAAGAGTGAGACTAAGATGTATCTTTCTTTTTCTTTTAATGAAAGTGAACTATACCTGATGCAGAGATAACCCCTTGAGTTTTGATTCTACCAGAGGCTCTCATTTTATTTCAAATCTTCAGTGACAGTATCTCATTAGCATGCATCATTTTTTTTTTTAAGTTAAAAAGTAGAACTTCTTGGCCCTGTTCCTAGAAAGTAAACTAAAACTACTCACCGGAAACAGTCTTGCATGAATTTCCCTTATCAAGTTTTTACAATGGTAATAATTTGACATCTGATCCAAACTAAAGGGCAATTATTGGACATGGTTTAAAAATTGATGCTTCTCATTTCCTAACACAAACCTGGGTTGAAGTCATTCCACAGGTCTTTATAATTTATTTATAATTTATTTCACTCCAGTCCTAAAGTGGTCTATTTTCCCTCTTCTCATCAAAATACTTAAAATGGAAATGTCAGATTCAATCAATCAGTAAATGAACATAAAACTTCTAATGAATGATGATTAAAAGTCTTGCCATAGAATAAGTAAATAAAAGCCAAAATACTGGTTTTCTTTGAGACTTTTTTAAAAAAATATTAACCGCATTTATGAAACAGCTATGAAAACCCTAAAAAGGATTATTTTCTCTTTTATGATCTTTTTAAGGATTCCTAATATTTGAATGGGGGGTATGGATGGTGGAAAGTCTTAAATAATGTGGAAATATTTAGAGTCCCAATCATTCATCTGTCTAGGCAATTCCACATAGTCATTCTAACATAAGTAATACATTATTCACTTATTCAAATGAAAAGCCTTCTATAAAAGCCTATGATTTTTAAATAAGTTCCTATAGGAGTAAATTAAATCCTACAGAGGTAACATATGTGACAAGTGAAGAGCATTATGCTAGCTGTCCTTGCTACAACTTAGAGCAAAATTGATATTACCAGGAAATTGATCCAATGCACTCCCTTTTCTTTGCCCTTTGCCACTGAATGTACTCAGTTATTTGGCTCCTCATAACTCAGAACTTGAATCTCCAACTGTTCTTCCTTCCACCTCATATGCTCACACCCAGGGAAATTAGGAACTGGTCCTTCTGAAAACATTGTTTGAATTTTCAATATCATAAAACAAATGAAAAAGGCCTGAGTACTCACTAAAACACTCAACCTCATCTGGACGTATTTAAAGAAAACTTTCAGTAATTCTATTCGGTAGAAGGTGCTGATTTGTATACAGACTTAGCCTACATTTCATCAGAGGATCCTAAAGTGTTTATTCCATTATCCATATGAAAAACCAGAGACCTACCTCTTCCACTCCGGCCGACAAATCTCAGATCGTTGAACCTGGCTACTTGGTTTTTCATAACAGCAGAGGCATTTCGGAGCTCAGCAGAATAATTTTCATCGTTACCCGCCATGACAGTAACCACAGTCCCATCTGGTACCTCTCCAAGGGCTACCACCTACATAAAACAGGAAAGATAGCAGCAATAATGGCATCTCAGAAAAGCTGAAGAACTGAGAATATAGTCTCATCATAAAGGATGCACTGTATCAGGACTTAGTGCTCTAGTCCAGGAATGGCAGACAGGACGGAG
Source organism: Bos taurus (assembly GCF_002263795.3). NCBI lineage: Eukaryota > Metazoa > Chordata > Mammalia > Artiodactyla > Bovidae > Bos > Bos taurus. Next base: position 18,697,950 of record NC_037350.1, on the reverse strand, counting down.
GCATCTGCATACGGGTTCGGATGCCACTTCAAACAGACCAACATTTCAGGGCCCACCCATTTCAAAGGCATGCAAAAGTTTCCTTCATTTGTTGTTGGACTCTTCACAGAATATATGTACATTTTTATTAAATCCCCATGTTAAGTTGTCCATAGGAATTATACCACAGAAGGAAAGCTGACGGCCCATGTGCAGACTGCATCATACGTATTAAGGCACTGCCTGTCTGCAGCCTGGAGCTCCCTGAGGTGTGGTCTCAGCCAGATCACAGCCCCCACCCCCCCCTACCCCCCCCCCCAAAAAAAGGAAGTGTGGTCGGCTCTATGGGATAAGACATTTAGGGGAAACCTTACAGTTCCTGATTACAGGGAAGTCTAAATGTGGTATGGTATCCAGAACTACATTTCATCAACTTACTCTGAGCTAGATATTCAGCATTCAATCACACTGCAAATCATGACAGAGTGCCCACTCTGGAGTGGGACCCAGTGGAATATACAAAGCCATCATGAGCTTAAAGTCTAGGTACAGGAATAAAGACATGTAACCAGCTGAAAATGATCACTGACACATGAGTGGTACAGACAGAAAATGCACCTTTAGCCAAACTTCTGTCTCATCCTATCTGCCATCTTGGAATGTCACACTTGCCTCCTTAATCTTCAGCAGTTAACCTGCAGCCGACTAACTCGGGGAAGTCAGGATCCAGAATAATCAGCCTTTGAGGCTAATAAACATTTTTCACTGCTGCCAGGGAACACACTTTTAACCAGGGTCAGCTAACTTGCAGATAGGTGCCTCTGATTAACATGGAGCCCGGAAGGGACTGTCGGTGCAGAGTCTTTGCTGTCATACATAAAACACACTATTCTTAAACCTATTACCAAGGGCCTGCCTCTTAATAATATCCTTTCTCGCAGCTAACTTCCAGGATCCTATAATATTCAGATGATTTCCATCTCTTGCTCATTCCGCTTCCAGATGCCCTTGCGGTGACTAAGCCATGGCTCCAACTACAGTAACCCCACCACCCTCCAATGACAATACCCATGTGTGCTTGCCGTCTGGCAAATATTACCCTCACCCTTCTGTTCCTCCCTCTTTTGTCAAGATGTCCATAAAGCAAACCAAAGCATTTAATTCCGTGCCCCCAATACAATTCGTACATAACTCTCATTAAAGCAGATTTCTTACAGCATGATGAAACAGACATGATCACTATACTTTAGAACTTCCTTTCCCCCACCGAGGAAGCCTGCTCCAACACCCCTCCACTCTGCCCTTGGCTCCAGCCAGGGAAACAACTCAACAAACAAAAAGCAAAAAAAAAAAAAAGGTCAATATTTTTTTCACCTTTACTGTTCTTTTAGGCTGTTTCTCAGTTCTATGCCTCCTTTAAAGTGAAGTCAGTCAGTCGTGTCCGACTCTTTGCGACCCCGTGGACTGTAGCATACCAGGCTCTTCCATCCATGGGATTTTCCAGGCAAGAGTACTGGAGTGGGGTGCCATTTCCTTCTCCAGAGGATCTTCCTGACTCAGATCTTGAACCCGGGTGTCCCACATTGTAGGCAGACGCTTTACCATCTGAGCCACCAAGGAAATCCATGCCTCCTTTTGGTTTAAAATCTTAAAGCTGTCCTCAAATTATAGAACCCACTTCTATAGTATCCCATTGTACTCAAATAATCCTCATTTCAATGTACATATAGGAATGACCATCTTACTCCCTTTGATATGCTAGCCCAAAGCTAAGAGACTCTCTCTAGCGGCCCAGATTATTTGAGACTAGAAATTACAAGAGGCAGGGGCCTTCCTCTGCCTTGTTCACCACTCTATGCTCAGCTCCCAAAGCAGTGCCTGGCACAGAGTAAGTGTTTGATAAATATTTTTGAAATGAATAAATGAAACAGCTCCATAAAGAGCATCATGTCCCACCGCCAACAGTCCGTGAGAGAACCAGTTAAAGTTTGAGTCAGCACTCCCAGCTAGAGGCAATATGCCCTTGCTCCAAACTAGTTTTCTGACAACTTTTTCCATCCCAGAGGAGAGGGAATCATGCCCACTGTCCTTTACCCGGAACATACGGTTACTCTATTCAATCTGAGAAGTCTCCCAGGTCAAGGGTAAATCCCATGAGAGCATGACTTCCTTCCTGCATACTTGATCTAGTGCCTCAAGCAGCTACTGAACCCAGGTAATACTGTACCCCTGACGGGGGCAAAGTACTCATCAACTTTTCAAATTCACAAGGCCAAAATGTGCACATCTGAAAAATACTGAAATAACTGTGTTTGCCAGTATTCATTTGAATGCTTGACATTTTTTACACTCAGCATATTGTGTTTTAACACCTGCTGTGTGGCTTTCTATGTCAAAGTAAATATGGAACCAGTAAGTGTATTAATGAAGGCAGAAAAGTTGAACTCTTTAGAAGAGAATTAATGCACCAAAAATCAAGAGACCCTCGTCTTTCCCCCCACCTCTATTACCCCTCTGCCATGATCGCAAGTAACTTCATCTCCTGAAACTACAGTTTTCCAATATAAATTGGAGACAATTTTTTTAAAGTCTGTAAAATGTAGAAGATATACCATAAGTATAGAGTATAATTATAATGATGTGCTTTTAGTAAGATGAGCAGGCTAACTTCTGTTCCAAGTCGGCTGTGTGCTAAACACAGGCTTTTCCTTATAAGCATCCTTAAAGGGTTCAATTCAATATGTAATTCTTTACTTCATGTCCTGAGATGTTTTTTGGTGTTGTTGAGAGATATAGGACTGCTGATGGGTTCCACTCCAGGCTGGCAAAATTTTCGGAAAAAAAGTGAAGAAATCTGCCCCAATATAAAGGTTTTTTAGAGCTCTGGGACATTATTATTTTACTGCATATTTTTAATATAATGGATTTTTTTTAGTTAGAAGAAAAGGAAAATTGATTCAATATGGGAAAATATGAAAGAAAAGATCCCTAAGAGTGAAATACATAAATCCATTTTTCTTTGCTTAAGCAGTATAATAATGGCTATATTAAATAATGGTATGTTTTATGTATCACATTTAATAACAAAACATATAGGTCATCACAAATTGTGTGAGTCTTCTATGAGGCTTACAACTTGGCCTGGAAAAAAAGTGCTAACTAACAAGATATAGTGATAACTTTTCCTGTTTTGGCTGAATTCTATTTTAGTAGCTAAATCTATTGGGTTGTTTTTTTTTTTTTTCCTGCTATTCACTCTACCAAATCAGATTGACTAATGTTTTTCTGAGGAAAAAAAGGGAGATACAGAGAATATATTTGACTTTATATCAATCACAAGTATAATTATATGTTTGAGGATTTAAAAAAAAAAAAAAAAAAGAAGTAGATCTCTGAAGCTAAAAAGTTTCCCTTGGAGATACTCAACTGTGTTATCTAAAAGAAAACCAAAAGAATCAAGAAATTTTTACACATTTCATCTGCACCAAAGCCAAGCAATGCAAAACATTTTAAGGGGTAGAGAGCACTCAAAAATCACTTTTTAATTAGTTTAGCACTCAAAATTTTGTTTGCACACCACCCAATACAAAAGTTCTGTTCTGCAAAGAATAACTTGTGATGAAACTTTAACAGTTACTTTTCTAGGTGTTTTTCAAATATAAAATCTACCAATTCAAGAAACTTCATGGGGAAGAGGGAAGTAATTTTGTGTCCTGACATTTCAGAACAGAGAAAGAAGTTCCTTTATTTAGCGCACCTCACGATAACTAGCATTTAAATCACATGATACAGAGCTTGTGAAAAATAAAGTAAAAGGATATTTAACTCTAAAAACACTATTGAAAATTTTTATGAGGCTTCCTCTGACTAAATCTGTGAGCTACTCTGAAACCGGAGCAATAGAGAATTAACTCAGGCCCTTAAAATTGTTTTTGTGGTCTTATTATATGGAAATTTAAATTGCTTATGACATTTCCATAGACAGAAGTCAAGTCTTCACTAATCAATTACTCTTAAAGACCAATATCACTTGGGCACATTGTACTTGCAGCAAAATTGAAATACAATTATTTTTCAAGATAGAATCTGACCAAATCTATCTTTGGAATAAAAAGAAAGGTCAGGGAGTAATTGCAAAAAGGAAAAGTTTTATTCCTATGGTAATTATGTAAAGATAACTTTAAATAAACTATCACAAAGTTTCACAAATATTAGTTACTTTTAGACTCTAACCTAGAACTTAGAAAAACCTGATTGAACTGTACAGAGAAGAGTAAATATAAAATAGCATTTCTTAATTTTTATACTATATGTCAGAGAAATTTGATGGGCATTATTTCAGTTTAAGCCAGAAATTCACAAGCCATGTATCAAACCAATTTAGAGCATCTAACAATGGATATTCTGGACTTCTAAAAAGATAAAAACAGCAATCCCAAAGGGGCAAAAATAATTAATGACATTTTACCATGCCTGTTTTCAAATATAAGTTTTTTAAATTTTTTGTTTATTTATTTTCCATCTAAAACTATTTGTTTCCATTGTCTTACCAGTAAGTTTTATATTTACTCAATCCTAAAATTTTGAATTTTAAATAATTTTTCTTGCATCTAAAGGCATAACACAAAAATAAGTCTGTCTTCAAACAACTTGAGATCTATTATGATGTACATAGTTTTGCACAGCAACTCAGAGTAGGTTTAGCAAAGTTTTAACAGGCTTAATAACCTGTTTTCTTTGTTTAGGTATAATTACATTAAAATGACACAAACAAAATCTGATCGCTAATTACGTAAGGAAAATACAACTCACTATGTCAAATAGGTATTAGCTACATATTTGCTTATGAAGAGAAAAATGGCCAATGATGTCAAAAAAATTATTTTCAAATAGAAATTGCTCCATCATTTTGAAACCCTACTTGTGACAAATACTGAAAGGTATTATTAAACATGCAGAATTAACTATGAGCAATAGATCATATATCAAAAAATGTGTTTTCTTTCTTTAACACTGCCAGAAAAACATATGATCCTGGTAAATATACAGAGCAGTGTTCACTAAAAGCAGTGCAATAGTCTTACACTACTTTTAACTTTAAAATACACATCTGGACTTAAAATTTCTACATAGTGTTTCAGCTTGAAGCTATTTAAAGCAACTGAGCTACGAACCCTGAACACCAAGCTTCAGGATGAAAATGCTGACAGACTCCTAACTTACAAGGGTGCTACTGGCTACAGGGCTAACATGTTCTCCCCACTGTTTCTACCTGACCATTAACTAATGCAATGAATTTGCATATCGCTTTCTCATCACTGCAGCTACCCAAGACAGAAAGGGCCTGGGATCCTCTAATAGTATGCCTTAACTATTTTAAGCTTTCAGTGACATACACCTGAGAAAAACGTTAAAAATATTTATTTCCATTTCCTTGACACCTGGGAGGACTGAACATTTCAAAACTGCAGAACTTTGTTAAAAATATAACGTAATAAACAACTTGGTGTAGTTTAAAGCATACAAGTTGTTTTTGCCCTTTTTCACGTCAGCGTATAAATGAATTAAGTACTCTCGTATAATTCCAAAACACGATCAGATGAGCAACGCTAGTACATGACATGTCTTAATGCAATACACCACCAATATCATTTTGAAGCACTGTTTTAAGTTAACATATCAAAACACAGTCTACTGAATTCATTTCTGATCTTCTACTTTGCAGAGCTCAGTGTCACAGGCATAAAATATGGGCTCAATAAATATTATATTGATTTGAATACCAGACTTCTCAACAATTAAGTTCTATATTAAATACATTTACCTGTCTGCTATCTACCCAACAACACTATAATTTACTTTGTACATAGCTCTGAATATGATAGCCAAATTGCTGTCACCACTTTTAAAACTGAGACTTCTTCATATTACTTCTTCTTTGCAGATGTATTTGATTATGTTGCAAGAGTCTAGAAAGTCTACCGCTCACAGGCTTTTATCTCGAAAGTAAGGTAAAAAGAGGTTGATTTTACTAACATTCAGATGAAAACAAACAAAAATATTGTCAAAATCTGGATGTTCCAAGTATCTACACATCTTTTTTCAATAGAGACAAAAGTTCTATATTGAGTGGATGTCAGCTGTCCGCCACTATTTGAATTTTGTTAAACACAAGTTTAGGGAGGTGGGAAAACATGAAAGTCAAGATGTATGTTAATTCAATTTATCTTTCAGTTAATACAAATTAAAACATTAAATTTAATATGGCCATGTGTTATCTATGGTTTTGTTTACTGGTTAAAAGTAAAATTACTCTATAATTAAAAATAAGTATGATGAATAACAGAGAAAGCAATTTATTTTCAAAATAATTTTAAAAGGGTGGTAATGAGAAAAGATAGCCAAAACATCTAAGAACAGCTCAAACTAAATTGCATTCTATCTTTGTGCCAAAAAGAGCCTTTCTAGTCAAAGTATTCATGCTCAGAATCAATTCAGCACCATAAATGCAAGAGTATAGTTCAAGACATTTATACCTTAAAACCATGTTTAGCAAAACTAACGGAATGCAGAATATCAAACGTCTAGAGCCTTCATTTTTTCATATCCTGACTTCTGGCATTTTACATATATAATATCTATTTATTTTTATTATTTGCTGTTTTCATCCAGGGCTTTTTATTTGTGTTTTGAGGGGATTTAGGGAGGAGGGAAAGGTAGGTGGGAACAAATTTCCACTCTCACATAAGCCTAATTAGAAAATTCTGGACCCTTGGACGATGAATTGTAAAAGATCTCTCTCAAATGTGACAATCCACATTTCTACGATTCACCTATTTTCTGAGCTTTCCGTATTTCAAGGAAGGAACGCTTAACCTACAAAATGGGTGGTTTATAAAAGGAGAAATGGGACGGTTAACACACACACACGTTTCTTGAGCCAAGTGCAAAATGAAACTTGCCCCAGAATGCAACATCCCCTTTCCATAATAATTCATTCTGATTCCTGCTGTGATAGAAGACCTAGCGAGATAACCAGCTCTAACTGACCTGGACTCCTCTTTCCTTCCACCCCACCCACACACGGAATCTGAATTGGTGCATGGCGCAGGGGGGTGGTCAACAACAGGGAACTGCCAGTGGCCCGTGGGAGTTTGGCCCCAGGGTCCACAAGGGAGGAACTGGCGGGATTCCTCCCTCCCCCTCTCCACCCAACCCCAAGACCTGGTTTACCCTGCTCTCCACAATCCCAGAACCCATGGGACCCAGGTCCACCTTCGCGGGTTCAGAGGCTAGACTGGACCGGAAGCATCTTTCTGCGAGCCCTCTCCTCCGCGTCTGGCTCACCGCCCCCTCCATCCCAAGCGCCTAATCCCTCGAGGAGGAAGGGCCTGGGTACCCTGTCTCTCCAGCAACCCGGGGCGCTCTGAGAGGGGGCGAGGGCTGCCAGGGGCTGGGGGACCCCAACTGCATCACAGAGACTCCGGACCCTCAAACCCTCAACCTGCCGAGCCGCTGCCCGCGACTCCGGCTGCTGACATCCGCCCTCAAACTAACGGGCCAGGCGGACCGAGGAGGCCGCTGAGGGACGCGCGGGGGGGGCTCTACAGCCTAGGGGGGTGGTCACTGCCTCGGCGCCCAGGTCGCTGACCCGAGCCTCCCACGACCTTTCAGAAGCGGGAGGGACCTTTGGGGTCTGAGTTCTTAAAAGAAAGAATAAGGCAAATCTCACAGTGTCACCTCAGTTTTCAAGGCGGACGAACCGAAGGCATTTCGCAGGTTTCCCTTCAGCCTCGCGGCGCGGCGAGCCCCCGCCCCTCCACTGTCCCGCGCCGCCTCGCATTCGAGGGTCTGGCTCCCAGGACTCCCGGGCTCCCCCGCCTCCGGGCGCGCGGCGACCCCGGCGGCCCCGCCTTCCTCCGTAGCGGGAATCGGCGCGGGTCTGCAGGCTGAGGACGCCCCCGTCCCGCCTTCCCATCACTTGCTCCTCGAGTCCCTAAATTTGCCCGGACCCTCTCGGACACCCGTAATGCGGCCCACGCGCCGCCGCCAGCAACCGGCACCCGGCGCCCCGCCCCGGGCGCGAACGCCCGGCGCCGGCACCCCACGAACACTGGCCCCCGAGCCCGGGAGAGGCCGGGACAGCCAAGGCGCAAGCCGGTCAGAGAAGGGGGCGCCAAGACGGGCGAAGGGCGTCTGGGTGGGAGGGGAGGAGAGGGTAGGAGCCCGCGGAATCCCGAGAAGGGGCGGCGCAGCGGCCCGCAGTACGGGCTGGGCCGGGATGCCGGGGACCGGGGCGCGGGAGTCTCAGGGGAGAACGCCGCGGATCCTCGCCCGGGTGGAGTGGGGGGCGGGGTGGAGCTCGTCCCGGCGGCGGCTCCGAGAGTGGGCACCGGGGGATTCCTGTGGGAGGGGAGATCGGCTCAGAGGAGTGGGTCGGGACTTTGGCCGAGAGGCTCGAGGGGTGATGAACGGATAGAGGGGACACGGGCGGAGGTGGTGGCTGCGGGCACAAGTGGGAGAGGGAAGGATCCGTGCGGGACCACTAACGCGGCGAGCCCAGCTGGGGGATCCCGAGGAAGAGGGCCAGACGGGGGTCCCTCAGGTCGGAGCCTTGGAGGTCTCCCGGGTCGGGACCCGGGTCCCCGCAGGCTCGGAGACGCCTGCGGGCAGGTCCGGCGGCGCTGAGCCGGGGGCGGGGGAGGGGGGGCCGGGGGCAGCCGCAGTTTCTTACCTTGAAGGCCACGGGCAGGGTCTTGTTGCAGCGCCAGTGCGAGGGCAGCACGGAGCACAGGAAGTTGGGGCTGTCGGTGCGGACGAGTTCGGCCGGGTGGTCAGCGATGATCTCCACCATGGTGCGGTTGTCGTGCGGCGGCCGCAACCGGGGCACCGCGGCCGCCGCTGCCGCCGCCGCCGCCGCCGCTGCCGCCGCCGCTGCCTCCTGCTGTTGCTGCTGCTGTTGCTGCTGCTGCTGCTGTTGCTGCTGCTGTTGTTGCTGCTGCTGCGCAGCCACCACCGGGCTCACGTCGCTCATCTTGCCGGGCTGCAGGCTGCTGGAGGGGGGGCTGAAGCGCCGGCTGGTGCTCGGATCTACGGGAATACGCATCACAACAGCCACAAGTTAGCGAAGTGGCCGGGGGAGGGGGAGGAGGGTGGAAATGAGGGGCGAGGAGGAGGAAATTGGGGGGGTGGAGGCGAGACGGGGGAAAAGGGGCTGGAGGTGATGGGGCTGAGGAGGTGAGAAATCAAGTTCGATGAAGCCGACTGCCGGGCGGAGTCTGACGGGAGCCAGCGGCGGCGTTGCGGAGCAATCGGCTTGGCGGTTGGGGAGACCCGAGAGGCGCAGATCTTGATGGAGCCTTTGGAACACCCGGGGTGGCAGCTGCGAACGGGCACCGGGACGTGTCTGGCCCGGGCAGGCGGGAGGCTTCAGTCTGCAGCAACTTGGAGTGGGGCCCCCTGGGGAACCGCGTCCTGGGTGCGCTGGCGCCCCCTCCCAGTTCGAGTCCAGCGGTGGAGCCCGGTGGGTTCAGCAGTCCAGCCCCGAGGCCAGGATCGCCGCGCGCTGCCCGCCACCGCCGCTCCGCGCCGCGCGCAGCGACCCGGCTGCAGGCGTCCGCGCCGCCGCCCGCCCGCCCGCGCCGCTGCCGCCGCCGCCGCCGCCTCCTCCTCCGCGGCGGCCGTCGCTCCCCCCGCGCCGGCTGCGCACTCAGATTCCTCCCGCGGCGGCTGCCAGTCCGGCTCCCCGGTCCGGCTCTTTCCTTTCCCTTCTCCTCTTCTCGCCCTCTCACCGCCACCTCCTCGCATCCACTCCCTCCTGCTACTTGCAAAGCTCCCCTGACCCTCGCGCTTCGAGGTGCCAGGAGGTAAGTCGCGGGCAGCGGATCTCGGGGCAACGGATCTCGAGGCTACGAATCGCAGCCGCTGCCGCCGCCCGCCGGCCGCGAGAAGGAGCCCCCGGGACGCCGCGCGCAGCTTCGGAAGCCGAGAGGCGGCCCCGGGCTAGCGGGATCTCGCCGGGTCGCGTCTTCTTGCTTCTCGCCCTCTCCTCCCAGGACAAGGAACCCCCTTCTTGGTCCAGGGAGATTGAAGCTGAGATGCCAGAGAGCCGCTGGCTGATCTGACTGTCGTTATTTTTCGTTTTAACTTCAGGAGAGGAGGAAGGAAAATTCTTGAGCGTCTGTGCTGACTTCTCAGCACTCTTCACCCTTCCCCCACCCTACCCCCCCCCCACCTCTGCCGGAGCGGCTCCCGAGGGAAAAAAAAGATTTTGCAGGGTTTGGGTGTGTTTCTTTTTCTTTCTTTTTTTTTTTCACTTAAGTGACACAAAAAATTGGGATGGAGGGGACACTTGTCAAAATAGTTTTAGAAACTCAAGTGGGTGTTGGACACTTTTTTCTTCTATATTCAAACTAGTCGTTCCTAGAGAACAAGGATGAGTTTTTTTAAGCACTGGAAACTGTCAGCTTGATGATTAAAATAAGTTGCAAAAACCCTCGCTGGGGGAAAACCCTAGCAGTTTTCCATGAATTTCAAACTTTTATTGTCTATTCTGCATCTAAAACTAGGTCTAAGGTCTTAATTTCTCCCCCACCACTCCCGGGGGAAAAAAATTAAAAGTACAAAATAAAATATTCAAAATGTTTCAATGGCTATTTATTTATGTATTTATTTCCCAATGTGGGTTTAAAAAGCGACTTTGGATCCCCCAAAAAGTTGTGGTCGAGAGGATGAAGGAGCGCAGAAAAAAAGCAGCAGTTTTACCTAAAATGTGGTTTTTGGAGGCTGGGATTTCTAATGATTAGGTTTTTGTGGTTTATATAGACACGACTCTGGCTAAGGCGATCATTACGCTGATGAGAGTCAGAAGCACGTGGGTGTCTCCGACCAGCCTCAAACTCTGAGCCTTCAAAACAAATAAAACAATGTGCGGCGCCCGCAGAAGCCGGGAAATCCGCTTGAGGCTATTGCACCCCTAAGAAGGGGGCACCGGGCTGTTTCCCCTCCTCGAACTGTACTTCTAAGTTCCTGGCTGTCAATCTCCTTTAAACCTCGCAAAGCTTGAAAACGTGTCTGTAAGAATCATCCGTTGCCAACGTTTCAAAGATGCCTAACAGGGTAACTGACACTACACAGTAATAAGCGACGTTGTAAAAGAAATGAAAAGTTACAGTGCCTCCTCTTCGGAGTATTCAGGAAGATAGTTGAGTCATCACTCATCCTCACCCCCCTCCATCTTATTTAAACCAATTCACATACCCATTAATCGGCGTTTTTATTGCTCTGCGCAAACGCCTCTCTCACGCTGGTAGCGACCTGCCACGACCCTCCCTCCTGGTTTTTAAAACATCGCTTCCACGCGCCCAGCCGGCGCTTGGTGGGGGCGGGGGGTGGTCTGCGCCTTTGAAAGGGCCTGGAAGAGAGAGCGTGGGGGCCGCGGCAGAGGAGACCCGGTGCCTGTCCAGGACTCTGGAGCCTATTTCAAGAGCAAGATGAACATCAAGGGCTGTAGTTGCCTGCTTGGGGACCACTGAAGGGATGCCCTCTAAAAAGATGCTCCTTCGACTAAGGGGCTTCCAACCGTGGCAGCGGAGGCGGGGGCGGGGATGGCTAGGCTAGGCGAGCTCCCTCATGGGGGTAAGGATGGGGTTCAAGGGACACTGCTCCGTCTTTCCTCTTTGGGGCTTATTTTTACCTTCCCTTTCCCCATCGACAACTCCACGCCTCCCTCGTCCGACTTCTTCCCCAATTTTCTCTCCGCGTTCCCGCCTCTCCTCCCCAAACCCCGAGCCTAGCCGCCGCGCCCCTGCGTAACTCATTCTGCATTACCTGCTAGGACACCCCCCTGCCCAACCTACTCCTCGACCCCAAACTACTGGCTCCGAGCCCGGGCGCCAGCGGGATGAGAGAACCCACTTATCACTACGGACTTGATGCGCAGCGAGGAACGGTGCTGTCTCCGGCGCGTGCGATTTCTAATTATCTTTTCGGTCACAGGGGAGAGCTCTAACCCTGGGCACCGCCGCGCCGCCTGCGCGCACGAGGGTCGGGTCTTCCCCAGCCGCACGCAGCGGACCAGCAAAGGGAAGCCAGGCTTACCCTTCAGAAAGACAGAAGAGAGACCAGACTGCTTGCATTAATTTTCTACCTTATTCCCCCCACCGCTGCCTCCACTTAGTCACATGCACTGGGGCACACGCTCACACATCTCCATGCCAATACAGAAAGACACATACACAACTCATACACAAGGCTTTTTTTCTTTCTTTCTTTTTTTTTTTTTGCCTTTCAGCGGGACAGCTTTATTTCGGGCACGTTGTACCTCAGTCTATCAAAGATCTCTGATTTGGTTTGTTGCCTTTTTTAATGTGTAGGGGCTGCAAAGGAAGAGAGAAGTTACCGGAAGCTGATTATTTCTGTGGTCAAGGGAGATAAAATTTCAGTAACTATTAATACCACAGTCGGTGTTATGCCGCCTTCTCTGGGGTTGTCCTTCTCCCTGGAAATTCGCAGAACCAGTGACTACCAGAAAGTGTGACGCTAAGTAACAGTCAGTATTTCGAATATGGGCGACCAGACGGGTTCTTTTTTGAATAAGAACTTCTAGGGCAGTTGAACTTAAGTAATCATTTTGGGGGCTTTTCCTCTTTCTTCATTGCTGTTTTGTTTTACTTAGTGGATGGCAAAATATGCAGGCCTCAATGTTTGGGTGCTTTGACTGGGGATTTTAAGGGTGATTTAATCAATGTTGAATTATTTATTTTAATTAATCATATCCGAAATTCAGCTTTATAGCCTGTCCTTGGACATCCTCCCTTCTTTTCACATTTCAGTGGAGCTAATATAAGCAACTCTTGGAAGTTACTAGTCTTGGATCCCTTAAAATATCCTACAGTTATTTATAATGTGGAAATGAAATTTTCCACTGAATACCCTAACAACGTTTCAGGTATCTGGCACAGCGGATTTTCAGTCTCGTTTCAAAAATATCCTCTTGCTGAACATTCACACTTTCAACTGGAGCTGACTGAGCCTGGAACTGATGATGTCTTGGCTCAGAGAGTTACTCTTAAAGGAAGAAAACATTTTTACAGACCCCTAAACTGAACCTCTCCTGGTAATAGTAGGCACAGAGGGAAACTGTGAAATTTTACATGTGTGTATTTTATGCTATAGTTTGCATGAGCTCACTCTTGGGCTTAATTTTTTTTTTTCTACCTCAAAATGTTCAGAAGAAATCACCCACTAGATTCCTCTCCAGAAATATGCCTCTCTTCTGTTGTACATTATGGCATTTAAAACACACACACACATTTTTCTGAACATGTAGCTATTCCAGAAAATACAGGCATAATTTTCCCCTCCATCTCCTTTAACATTTAATATAACTGCTTAGTAACAACACCTGGAAATCCTGACTTTCCAGACAAAGAAAATGAGATGTGAAACAGTCAAGTTACTTATCTAGTCAAATAACTGAGTTTTCAAAACCAAGACCAGAAGCTGTGCTTCTTTCATTCAGGTTTTCTCTTCTAATTGCTAAATCATTTTATATATGCTTTTTCTTGATAAAAAGTGAAAAAATCACTGTAAAATCGTAAACTAGTTTTCAGTGGGTCAGCTGATGAAGTGGGACAACCTTTCAGACATGCAGTGAAAAATCATGACATATTGATGATCGCTAAAGTGTTGAATGGTTGGATGGGAAAACCTTATACACAGAACCATCTTTACAGAGTTTTCCTTTGGACTGTGAGAATGAAATTCACTCAGCTCTTGTAGAAGTAGCACTGCCACTAGGCCGGAAATTGTCACATTACAGTCCATAGGCCAAATCTGGCCCAATGCCTATTTTTGTATAATCCACAAGTTAAGGACGGTTTTTGAATTTTCAGATAGAAAACAATTTGGAGAAGAATAATACTCGTGACATATGAATCTGATATAAATTCAAATTTCAGTGTCCACAGCTCTATTCATACAATTGTGTAGTTATGGAAAGGACTACGTGGCCTGCAAAGCCTAAAATATTTAATATCTGTTTTGTTTTGTTTTTACAGAGAACGTTTGCCAATCCCTGCCCTGAGAAGGATACAGCAGCTGAAAGGAGTAAGCTACTTTTTAGAGTAGCTTACTCTTTTCTGTATAAATTGTTAGTTAGACTAATATTTTTCACTTAATCATTTTGGATGTGCTAAAACAGGGAATGAGGAGTTAATAATTTTTCCCTAGCTGTTTAAGCACCCTCTTCTGGCACACCTCTATATGTCAGCATCTTCAACTGTCCTTCATAGTGGGAGTACATTAACTGCATAGATGAGCAAGGGGTAAAGAAATTTACATGTCATCTGAACATGAAAAAATTACATAAGGCTTGCATAGGTTTATTCCATCTGTTTTACAGATGATTACACAAGAAACATAAATGAGCTTACCAAGAATTTTCTGGTATACTAGAATTTTCACAGGGCCTGAAATGCAGGAAACCCTGGTTCCATTCCTGAGTCGGGAAGTTCCCTTGGAGAAGGGATAGGCTACCCACGCCAGTATTCTTGGGTTTCCCTGATGGCTCAAATGATAAAGAATCAGCCTGCAGTGCGGGAGGCCTGGGTTCAATCCCTGGGTTGGGAAGGTCCCCTGGAGGAGGGCATGGCAACCCACTCCAGTATTCTTGCCTGGAGAATCCCCATGGACAGAGGAGCCTGGTGGGCTACAGTCCATGGGGTAGCAAAGAGTCGGACGTGACTAAGCACGGAACATTTATATTTTTAAGACAGTTAGCTTTATAACTTATGTGATCCCAAAGCTTTCTGACTTTTTAAATTTTAAGTTTTATACAGTTCAGTACTGTCTGATTTGTTGTAAACTCACTCAGTTTTTCCCTTTGTCAATGAACCTATAAAAATTTGCATGGCTGTAACAAGAGATGAAGTGTTTTGTAGTTGGGGGGCTTAGCATCGTAAACTTTTCCTTGTTGCTCCAGTTAGCATTCCCATGGGCCATTTTCAGGCATTTATAAGAGAGTGCAGCATCGTCATAAAAAGGCTTATGCTTGCCATGTGATCTTCCACATTTATAGAGCACCTGCCTAATTGTATGCCAGGAGCGACACGGACTAGAGCGGTCGGTACATGTTATGTTTGACAAAAAGATCAGCTTCTTAAATGACACCCTCTCTACCTGAGGTGACAACATAATTTGTAAGAAGAGTCTCATTTATTACCTAGAAGTCAGAAAAATAAAACTTATTTTCTTAAATCAGCCCTTTAGTATTTTGATGTTGGCACTTGTCCTGTGTCAGTGGCAGTGGTCTCCAAGAAGTAGTGGAAAATTATATGTAAAACCTTATAAAAATCTGTGATGAAGCACCTAAAAACACCGTAAAAAAAGGTTTCCCATAGTAATCTATGTCTTTATTGATGTGCTTGCATTTTACCTTCTGGACACCAAGGCATGTTGCTATCCAACTCTAATCCACTGCCTACAATTCTGAATTTCACTCTAGATTTTGGGATGGTAGCCTGAACTATTTGTCCCCTCTCTCCAACTTTCCATCAGGGTAAGAAATATAAATCGAAACAGTCTTAGTCCGTATAAAGAAGTACAAAATGAGCCTTTGCACAGTCTGAGAAATTTGAATTCCCAACAAGAGAGTCAAGAAAAATAGAAGAGGAAAAAAGAGCAGAATAGAAATGATCCAACTTGGTTCTCTTAGCTGCAGTCTAGGGGATGCCAGTTCTGGGTCACCATCCTAATTATTTTTTTCCTCTTTATTTCATACCCAGAAACTCTTGCTCCAGTGTTTTCCCCCAGGATTTTCTGAACTAGACTTTTCTCAGAAAAAGCACTTTCTTTTTCCCATCTAGCCATGATCAGTACTCGATGATTCTTTTCGTTTCATTTCACATGATTCACCTAAATTATCCTGTTGTTGTTGTTGTTGTTGTTGTTGTTGTTGTGTGTGTGTGTGTTAGTTGCTCAGTCGTGTGTGACTCTTTGAGACCCCGTGGACTGTAGCCTGCCAGGCTTCTCTGTCCTTGGAATTCTCCATGGCAAGAATGCTGGAGTGGGTAGCCATTTCCTTCTTCAGGGGATCTTCCCTACCCAGGGATTGAACCCAGGTCTCCTGCGTTGCAGGTGGATGCCTTAAGGTCTAAGCCACCAAGGAAGCTGTTGGGTGAGATCTGTTCATCACACTCCTATAAGTCACGATTTTTCTCTAGATCATTTTCCTTCCCTGAGGGTGCCAATAATCAACGTATTGCCTCTCAGGTCCAAATTCAACTTTTTTACCTGCTCTGTGAAAATGGATCTGGGCCCTTTAAATATTTCTTCTTACCCACTGGCATCAACATGTTGTCAGTAGGGGGCATTGGAGAAATGTTACAGAGGGAAATGGTTTTGCTTCCTGGTTCTCTCATGCTCAACAGAGCAGATTGCCACAACCCAGCAAGTATAGCTTCTTCAGCTCACAGCTCCTGCGATACCCACTTCCCTGGGGCTCAGCTGCCCTAGCAAAGTTGGTTTCTCCAGGGCCAGGCTCCTGTTGTGCACAGCCAGCTGCCAGCAGCACCCAGCATTTTCTCCCAGCATCCTCCACCTTTGTTTTGTAATGGCATGCCCCTGGCAAGACACCTACTTGGAAACAGCTTTCCCTAGCACCCTAGAGGGTGGATTTCCAGCAAGTTCCACCAGTGCAACTTCTGTGCCCCACAGTGAGTCAAGGCTGTGCTTTCCCAATGAGATCGGTATCTCAGCCCCTGGGGAGGTGGGGAGGGGCGGCTCTTTCTTGGTTACGCTCTTTCAGTCCTGAGGGTGGTGGATGCTCTTCTTCCTATAGTCTTAAGAATTCTCTTGACTTGTTCCTAGCCAATTTCTTGTGACTCCAATCCATTGTTATAGTCAATAGTTCCTTATAGTAAACTTTCCTTGTTCAAATTACTATGTGAACATAATTTAAAAGAGCTTATTGCAAAATACAAAATATTTGAATTTCTTAAAAAGTGCTTTGTGGTCTTGCTTTCCTCAATTTTTCCAGACTGATAGAGTAGGGGTTACATTTTCTATCCTCCAAAATGTACTTCTTCACAGTGGTTTCCATTTTGGGTCATTCCATTTGGGTCATTATAAGATGAGCATTTCCAACATTACATTACATCTATTTAATTTATCTCTACCTAAGAGGTATGATAAAGCTACACTTAGAAGCCATTAGGAATTCCCTGGTGATCCGAGGGTTAGGATTTGGCTCTTTCACTGCTAGGGCCAGGTTCAATCCCTGGTTGGGGAACTAAGATCCTGCAAGCTGCACAGAGAGGCAAAAAAAAAAAAAAAAAAAAAGGTGTATATTTTTAAGAGATTGCAAAAAAAAAAAAAAAAAAACGATGTATATTTTTAAGAGAAGGTATGGAATGGAAAGAGAGTATAGGTTAAATGGGTCTATATTTTCTACCCAGAGTCCTCTTGCTGTCTCTCATGAAATCCCATAGTCCACAATGTGGTACACATATATATAGCAGAATATTACTCAGCCATTAAAAGGAATGGAATTGTGCCATTTACAGAGGTGTAGATGGACCTAGGGGCTTCCAGGTGGTACCAGTGGTAAAGAACCCGCCTACCAATGCAAGAGACATAAGAGATTCAAGTTCGATCCCTAGGTAGGGAAGATCCCCTGGAAGAGGGCATGGCAAGCCACTCTAGCATTCTTGCCTGGAGAATCCCATGGACAGAGGAGCCTGGTGGACTATAGTCCATAGGGTCACAAAGAATCAGACATAACTGAAGTAACTTAGCACACACACAGATAGACCTAGAGACTTCCTGTCACACAGAGTGAAGTCAGGAAGAGAAAGTAAATATCCTATATGAACACATATATGTGTAATCCAGAAGAATGGTATAGATAAACTTATTTGCAAAGCAGAAATTGAGGCACTGGCATAGGGAACAAGTGTATGGATACTGAAGGAATAAGTAGGGGATGAGATGGACTGGGAAATTAGGATTGGCATATGTACACTATTATGAATGGAAGAGATAACTAATGGGGACCAACTGTAGGGCACAGGAACTCCAGTCAGTGCTCGGTGGTGACTTAAATGGGAAGGAAATCCAAGGAAGAGGGAATATATGTGTATGTGTGACTGATTCACTTTACTGTACAGCAGAAATTAATACAACATTGTAAGGCAACCACACTCAAATAAAAACTCATGTGAAAAAGATATACATAAATAAAATCACACACAAAAATTCCAGAGCTGCCCCATGCCCACATCTGATAAAAAGCTGGCGTTAGGGTAGGTGGATAGGTATCTTGCAAGATGTGGAGAGCGAAATGCTACCAACCCAAGAAAGCCAGGGAGCCGGATTAGATGATGCTGACTTATTGTACTTGAAGTCAGAGACTAGGCAATGCTATCTTTCTACTGTAAAATAACCAACAAACACTGGATGAAGCAAAATAAATAGACATGGTATTGCCAATTTTCTCCCAGCTTTTAATATGTTATATGCATCTTGAAACTCCATGAAAAGAAACCAGAACATACTATTTCCCAAATTCACTTAATTATTGCTTCTGAGCAGATTTAGAGGTCTTTGATGTATTTTTAGAATATCCAGTGTTAAGTCAAAGTGGAAAAAAATTGTTGCAACGTTAAAGGGGCTATCCTGTCTAGAAGGGAATATTGTAACGTAGCAGGGAAATAAAGTTGGCTAAACTACTTACAGCTAGGTCACAAAGGGCCTTGGTACCGTGATGCCTACCTTTGTACACATATACAGGAAGGAGAATATTTGAGCTGCTTCTAGAAGCCTTGCTCTCGGTCCCTCATCCTGCTATTCTAGACCATTCATCCTTCTCGGTCCAAACAGAAGAGTTAAATGGAAATTTCTCTGAGCAAGGCCAGTAGGAGGATGAGACAGACGAGCCTGCAAAACAGGGTCCAATCCCGTTTTATTTTATTTTTTGGCCATGCTGTGTGGCATGTGGGATCTTAGTTCCCCCACCAGGGATTCAACCTGTGCCCCCTACAGTGGGAGCATGGACTCTTAACCACTGGACCTCCAGGGTGGTCCCCATCCTATGTTTATTTAAAGTTTGATTCTTACTTTGCTTATTGTGGATTTTGTGGTATTAAATTTGATTTTTAAGAATACTGCATGAAAATATTATCGTGAATAATGGTTTCTTGGAATGCCCTCAAATTTTCTATTCAAGGCCAGGGCCTCAATTTCTTTCATCCTAATCCTAGCCCAGCTCTTTTGGATATGAAACTTACAGAGCGATTCCTGACCTTCCTGCTTTGTCACCATCTTTCCTTTTTTAAAATCTATTTCTAAAGGCAAATACAAATTGCAATAATTCCACATTCTCCCAGAAAAGAACACATATTATAACTTTCAGTACCTAACTGAGGTTTCAATAGCAGATAAAACAGAAGAGTTTGACCTTCAAAAATATAATAATATGTAAGGGTAAATCTGTGTATACCTGGTTATCACTCTGTGGCAACAAAAATACAAATCATCTGCTTTTTATTATGCAATTTTAAAAAAGGCAAAAATATGCCTACTTTGGGGTTTAACTCTGTTTTTAGAACTATCTTCAATTTTACTTAAATATGTTGCAAACACAATACAGTTAAAGCCTGTTATTTTTCATTTCTGTAAGTATTGTGTTGGTGTTACATTCATTGGATTCTTTTAATAAATGGATTCCATTATCAAATCTTTATAAGAATTGTATTAAAGACATTTCCTACTAGTGCCAACGTGGTGGAGATAAACTTTCCGCAAAGCGGTAGTGGGGTGGGAGAGTTAAGACATTTTTAAAAAAAGCTTACTTGGCTACTGTTCTTTCCTCTCTCAATACAGTTCTTTTTCTGTTCATTTACATCTTTGCCCAGAGAATATATTTATTTCTACTTCCTAAGTAAAATCTCTAACTTTTCTTTAGTTTTTTATGACCAGATTTAAGACTTAACCATGGCTTGTTGACTCTTAAGCATTCTGAAATAGCAGTTTTCCATATGCTTTAAAACTTTCTACTTGACTATTCCTGGCAGATCTTAATTAAGATGTTGACTTTTGCCTTTAGGTCAGATTTATATGAACCTGGCTAATCAACAAATCTAAAAGTCCTGTTAGATGACACTATTCTCATTACTGTCAAGTAAAAAAGAAACTGATGAATTGTTTCAGATATTTATCTGATTTACTTCGTTTAAAGCTTATTCTTCTCTAAGATTGCTGAAAATGCGGGTTGCATCCAGTAGTTTCATTGAACATCACCTTTGTTCTGTTTTTAACTTCTTCACAGCAGTTTATCCTTATTAAAGGGCATTTTATTATAGTGTGCCCATAACTGTAAACATGGAAATGACTTGAGGTGTTACAGTTTATTATGTATTGTCATTTGAGATTTAATCATGGTTTCTCTACTACTGATAGTATTATTCACAGAAAAAAAATACCTTTTTCAAAAGTATCTATGATAAAACTTGAACTGTGAAAAAATATTAATAAGGAGAGAATTACAAGAGGTATGATACATAAGAACCATAACTCATCTTAAAGTCAGCCTTAAAATTTGAAAGTTTTTCAGTTTTCAACTTTGTTTTACAAACTTTTATAAACTCAGTCATAGAATTTCTCTCTCATCAGAGATCCAGCAAAAACATTTCCATTCAGAGCTAAAGTTTCTATAGAATATTTCCAACTGTCAGTGTTAAAAATTTTAAAAACTGGAAGAAAAAATAGTTGGAAATTTGCTTTGCATTTGTCACTGAAAAAGGGGGATGGCTTATATCTAAATAAATTAAAGTCTAAACAGTCCATCAGTGATTTTTATTACACATATATGAAAAGAAAAAGAGATTTGTTTTAATTCATTCACTTCTCCCTTAAAATCATTGTATTATGTGAGAATCTATGTGGCCTTGATAATTTTAATACAAGTTGCTCAACTTTCTTTTCTTCTTGGTCAGGGAGCATGAAATTTGGAGCCACTGAAAGAAAAAAAAAAACTTTCAGAAGGTTTATATTGGAGTGGAGATTTGGTCTCTTCCCTCTGAACTCCCTTCCAGGGGCAGAGCAACAGGACCACATGTAAGTATATTTCTTCTCAGCGTATTTTAGAAGAGAGGGTAGCAGTGCAAAATGGGAAGTGTACTTGGCACATCTTTTTAGCTAACTCCCCATAAAACCTGTAACAAGGGCTCCAGAACAACATGTCCTATGACCTCACAGAAATTTCCATTTGAAGATTCATTCTGCAAGCAGTCAAGGTCAATATGTCCAGTGTACCTAGCTCATTGTTCCAAGCAGAAAGGGAAACAAGGGACATTTATGCTGCCAAAGCCCACTGTACACAGTCCTTATATTTTCTCCATCTTTATTAATATTCCCACTCCACACAGGATTGTGAATTCCATAATGATAGCGACTATGTTTGGCTCACAAATAATCCGAAACCACACCACTGAAGAAATCCAGGGAATTCCATTCCTACTGTAGTCCATGTATAACAATGTGAATAATGTTCCCTGGAGTGATATAATATGGTAGCATATGGCAGCGAGCATAAAGCCTGGCTTATATTAGTAGTATGTGACCAGTATACATGAGTTGACTGAATGAATGAATATTCCCCATTAGGCAGAAACTTGGGTATCAAGATAAGCTAGTCTTCTCCATCATTTTCCACTTCTACTCTTTCACCTAATTCTATTAATACTACTTTCTAAGTATGATTTTATCTACTTTCTTTCCATCTCCATAACCAGTACCTTAGTTCAAGCCTCTATCACCTTGAATCTCAACTGCAAGAGATTTCTAGCTTCCTGGTGCCATTCATACCCACCTCAATCCCAAATCATCCTCTATGTTCCTATTAGAGGACTCTTTTTTTAATTAAAAAAATGTTTTTAATTAATTTTGATTATAGTTGCTTTACAGTGGTGTGTTAGTTTCTACTGTACAGCAAAATGAACCGACCAAACATATACAGATATTCCCTTCCTTTTGGACCTCCCTCCCAAAGAAGTCTCTTTTTATAATACAATTTCAACCATGTCATTTCCTGGCTTGAAACCCTTCAGTGGTTCTATATCAGCTATTATATGGGACAAGGGATAAAACACTGTACCATCTGGCCACAAGCACAGGGGTAAAAGGTGAAACCCAAATTTGAAAATAAACATATCTTATGAAAAACCCCATTCCATACATCTCCTACTCTCCTTTGCTGTTGAGGGCAGGGCTTGGCTTTGTTCATTCTTCATCCCCAGCACTTAGCATAATGTCCAGAATACAATAAGTGCCTATAACTATTTGCTTACATGAGTCAGTGAATAAACTTATTTGAAATTTCTATTTAGACCTGAGTTTTCTGACCTTTAAAATAGGAACCTTTTATAGATAAAAAATAATAAATAAAATAGGAACATTTTGAACAAACTGACACCAAAGGGGGAAAGTTGGTGGGATGAATTGGGAGACTGGGATTGACATATACATACTTCTGTGTATAAAATAGATAACTAATGAGAACCTACTGTATAGCACAGGGAACTCTACTCAGCACTGTGTGGCGACCTAAATGGGAAGGAAATCCAAAGAAGAGGGGATGTGTATATACATATACCTGATTCACTTTGTTGTACAGTAGAAACTAATACAACATTGTAAAGCAACTACACTCCAATAAAAATTAATTTAACAAAGTAAATAAAATAGGAACTTTTTGTGTTATTAAATCCTATGGTTCTGTCTGAAATGATCAAATACTGATCAGGATGTGGAACAGCTCATTCAGATACTTTACTGAGAACATAAATTTCTGGGAAAGACTTGGGAATCACAGTTTGGCATTGTCTAGTAAAGCTGAAACTGCACATATGTTCCATAACTTTGTAACCCCACACCTAAATATCTACCTTAGTTAGAAGACACATAGAAAATAATGATATGTTGCATGTTATTCTGGAGTAAGGAAATGAAAGGCTTGTGCTCAGAGGTAAGGAAGCAGAGCTTCCGCCACCTCACACTGCCCTGTGTCCTGAGTGCTCAGGGATCAATACTTTCTGCTGTAGTGGTGGTCTTCAAACTAGCAGTGTAATGCTGTTTGCTGTAATATTTAAAAATACTCATCCTGCTTTAGAAAATAAGAGAAACAAATAAGGATAGATGAAACAATATAGAAGTTAGTCATTTGTAAGACATGTAACAAAGACATGTTTCTTTATGTAAGACATAAAGGAAACAGAGCTTAACATGCTTAACATCCACTGGAAGGGGTAGAATGATCAACAGCATCAAATTTTCATAACACGCTAAATAAATATGAGGCACTCAATATTCTCAAGATCTTAAACGGACATCCCATTGATGACATTCATTCTGGCCCATGTGTCCTCTGCCCAATAAACTCAGCAGCTGCCCATCAATCTAACTGGTGAGCTACAACAATGGCCAGGAGTACCAATAAGTACCAATAAGCAAGTGGGTACTGATTCTAGCTACCTTCCTTCTTGCAGAACACTCTTGCACAGACCTCAACTCTGACTGGTAATCATATGGTTGGCAGAATGTTATAGCATTAGAAAAAGAGATGGAATACACAAGCTTTGCATAATTTCAAACAATGCACCCTACCCTAAAGTGTAACAATCCACACCGTCTCTGTCCTCTTGCTTCTCCTTCCGATTTCAATTAATTCAAACAATTGCGTGATTCAAGAATCTTAATGTGGTCTGTAAGCCTTTAGTTTGGGCTTCCCTGGTGGCTCAGGAGGTAAAAAGTCCACAAGATGTTCGGGAGACCTGGGTTCAATCCCTGGGTCGGGAAGACCCCCTGGAGGAGGGCATGGCAACCCATTCCAGTATTCTTGCCTGGAGAATCCCCAAGGACAGAGGACCCTGGTGGGCTACAGTCCATGGGGTCACAAAGAGTCGGACATGAATGACTGACTAAGCACAGCACAAGCCTTTAGTTTAGTGATAAATAGTTTCCCTTATTGTTCTTAGAGGCTACCATTGCATCAAGGTAATCTCCCATGTAATGTTGGGTTACATGTGCCCCTACAGGAAATGAGACCTTTCCAAGAACACAAATTGTCTTAAGAATTAATTTCAATATCCTCAAAGTCATATATTATTGTTGTTGTTCAGTCGCTAAGTCGCACCCAACTCTTTTCAACACCATACACAGCATGCAGCATGCCACATTTCCCTGTCCTTCAACTATCTCCCAGAGTTTGCTCAGATTCATATCCGTTGAGTCGGTGATGCTTATTAACTATCTCATCCTCTGTTGCCCTCTTCTCCTTTTACCTTCAGTCTTTCCCATCATCAGGGTCTTTTCCAATGAGTCAGCTCTTGATATCAGGTGGCCAAAGTATTGGAACTTCAGCTTCAGCATCAGTCCTTTCAATGAATATTCAGGGTTGGTTTCCTTTAGGAATGACTGGTTTGATCTTGCAGTCCAAGGGACTTTTGGGAATTCTTCTCCAGCACCGCAATTCAAAGGCATGAGTTCTTCAACGCTCAGCCTTCTTTATGGTCCAACTCTAACATCCATACATGACTACTGGAAAAACCATAGCTTGACCATACTGACCTTTGCTGGCAAAGTGATGTTTTGCTTTTTAATACACTACCTAGGTTTGTCATAGCTTTTCTTCCAAGGAGCAAATGTCTTTTAACTTCATGGCTGCAGTCACCATCTGCACTGATTTTGGAGCCCAAAAAATAAAGTCTGTCACTGCTTCCAATTTTTCCCCTTCTGTTTGCCATGAAGTGATGGGACCCAATGCTATGATCTTTGTTTTTTGAATGTTGACTTTCAAGGGATCTTTTTCACTCTCCTCTTTCACCCACATCACGAGGCTCTTTAGTTTCTCTTTGTGCTGTGCTTAGTTGCTCAGTCTTGTCCAATTTTTTGCAACCCTATGGACTGTAGCCCACCAGACTCCTCTGTCCATGGGATTCTCCAGATAAGAATAGTGGAGTGGGTTGCCATGCCCTCCTCCAGGGGATCTTCCCAACCCAGGGACTGAACCCAGGTCTCCCGCATTGCAGGCAGATTCTTTCCCATCAGAGCTACCAGGGAAGTCCTTAGTTCCTCTTTATTTTCTGCCATTAGAGTGGTATCATCTGCATATCTGAGGTTGTTGATATTTCTCCCAGCAATCTTGATCCCAGCTTGTGATTTATCCAGCCCAGCATTTTGCATGATGTACTCTGCATATAAGTTCAATAAACAAGATGACAGTATACAGGCTTGTCATACTCCTTTCCCAATTTTTATAACCAGTCCGTTGTTCCACGCCCAGTTCTAACTGTTGCTTCTTGACCTGCATACAGGTTTCTCGGGAGGTAGGTGAGGTGGTCTGGTATTCCCATCTCTTTAAGAATTTTCCACAGTTTGTTGTGATCCACACAGTCAAAAGCTTTAGCATTGTCAATTAAGCAAAAGTAGATGTTTTTCTGGAATTCCCTTACATTCTCTATGATCCAACAGATATTGGCAATTTGATCTCTGGTTCCTCTGCCTTTTCTAAACCCAGCTTGTACATCTGGAAATTCTTGGTTTACATACTGCTGAAGCCTACCTTAAAGGATTTTAAGCACAACCTTACTAGTATGTGAAATGAGAGCAATTGTATGATGAGTTCAGTCACTCAGTCCTGTCCAACTCTTTGCGACTCCATGAACTGCAGCATGCCAGGCTTCTCTGTCCATCACCAACCCCCATAGCTTGCTCAAACTCATATCCATCAAGTTGGTGACACCATCCAACCATCTCATCCTCTGTCGTCCCCTTCTGCTCCTTCCTTCAATCTTTCCTAGCAAAGAAATTGTATGATAGTTTGCACATTCTTTGTCTCTGCCCCTCTTCGTGATTGGAATGAAAACTAACCTTTTCCAGTCCTGTGGTCACTGCTGAGTTTTCCAAATTTGTTGACATATTGAGTGCATTCCTTTAACAGCATCATGTTTTAGGATTTTAAATATGTATTTCTTCCTAAAAGCAATCTGCCTGGGAACTTGCCTGTGCTTCCCATTTTCTCTCTTTATAGTTCCCTTTCCCTACTTCACAAATGAAAAGACACATTCTGGCCATCTTCCCTTCCCACTGTGTTTTGCTCCAGGGCATATTAAAAATCTCCTGGCTGCCACACGGCACTTTCATTAATCAAGACACCAAAAGCAACACTTCATTTGACATAAGCAATGCATTCCATTAGTCACCAAGTCATTGCTTAATTTTCGACCCCATGGACTATAGCCCACCAGGCTGCTCTGTCCAAGGGATTTCCCAGGCAAGAATACTGAAGTGGGTTGCCATTATCTTCTCCAGGGGACTTTCCTGACCCAGGGATCAAATCTGCATCTCCTGCATTGCCAGGTGGATTGTTTATCACTGAGCTACCAGGGAAGCCATGTTCAATAATTATTTGTAAAAGAGTATAATATATTTATATTGTTTTCATCAATGTATACTAGGAGAATACTAATAGTATAATAACTCAAACCAGAAGTATTTTAACAATTAGAAACGCATGGACCTAGTTCAGTTCAGTTCAGCTGCTCAGTTGTGTCCGACTCTTTGGGACCCCATCGACTGCAGCATGCCAGGCCTCCCTGTCCATCGCCAACTCCTGGAGCTTGCTCAAACTCATGTCCATTGAGTCAGTGATGCCATCCAACCATCTCATCCTCTGTCGTCCCCTTCTCCTCCTGCCCTCAATCTTTCCCAGCAACAGGGTCTTTTCAAATGAGTCAGTTCTTCATATCAGGTGTCCAAAGTATTGGAGTTTCAGCTTCAGCACCAGTCCTTCCACTGCATATTCAGGACTGATTTCCCTTAGGATGGACTGGTTGGATCTCCTTGCAGTCCAAGGGACTCTCAAGAGTCTTCTCCAACACCACAGTACAAAAGCATCAATTCTTCGGTGCTCAGCTTTCTTTATAGTCCAACTCTCACATCCATACATGACCACTGGAAAAACCATAGCCTTGACTAGACGGACCTTTGTTGGCAAAGTAACGTCTCTGCTTTTTAATATGCTATCTAGGCTGGTCATGACTTTTCTTCCAAGGAGTAAGATCTTTTAATTTCATGGCTGCAGTCACCATGTGCAGTGATTTTGGAGCCCAAGAAAATAGTCTGTCACTGTTTCCACTGTTTCCCCATCTACTTGCCATGAAGTGATGGGAACGGATGCCATGATCTTCATTTTCTGAATGTCGAGCTTTAAGCCAACTTTTTCACTCTCCTCTTTCACTTTCATCAGAGTCTCTTTAGTTCTTCTTCACTTTCTGCCATAAGGGTGGTGTCATCTGCGTATCTGAGGTAATTGATATTTCTCCTGGCAATCTTGATTCCAGCTTGTGCTTCATCCAGCCCAGCATTTCTCATGATGCATGTAAGTTAAATAAGCAGGGTGACAATATGCAGCCTTGACGTACTCCTTTTCCTATTTGGAACCAGTCTGTTGTTCCATGTCCAGTTCTAACTGTTGCTTCCTGACCTGCATACAGGTTTCTCAGGAGGCAGGTCAGGTGGTCTGGTATTCCCATCTCTTTCAGAATTTTCCACAGTTTGTGGAGATCCTAGGAAGCTAACAATTTCTAATTTATGTACCTATTAATTATGTACCTGTTGTTGCTGCTGAAAATAGTCCAGCATGACTGGTTGAAGACTTAAAAGCATAAAATATATTACATTAAGACATTTTCTGTATAGGATGTGTAATAGAAGTGGGATGAAAGAAACTGTGTAAAACTTTTGACTGACAAGGATCCTTTTCATATAAATGGTCTC
Organism: Bos taurus; assembly: GCF_002263795.3. Classification (NCBI taxonomy): domain Eukaryota; kingdom Metazoa; phylum Chordata; class Mammalia; order Artiodactyla; family Bovidae; genus Bos; species Bos taurus. The sequence continues at coordinate 18,670,137 of NC_037350.1, read as the reverse complement.
AGATCACTATGACATTTATCTTGCACTGAATTTATCTGAAAGATATATTCCTATATGTATAGGTTTTCTTTTCAAAGTAAAAAATCACAATACACTGGAAATAGCATCTTTGACAGCTATTTAAGCCTGTAATAGAAAATGTTAGATGTTTTATCAAAGTCCAGTGAAGAAAACAGAAACATTCCCAGGTATTTCTTTCAACAGAGAGAATTTAATAAAGGTATTTACAGGCTGTGGAAGAGCTGAGAAGTCAACAGGGAATATGAAGCAGTTCAGAGGTTAGCAACAGCAGGAGTTCCTTCTAACCCAAAACTATAGCAACAGCAAGAGTAGGTTTTGTTAACAGCATGCAGGGCCACCTAGCAGTCAGAAGCATGGAGGGACCACGTTGAGGATGTAGAACCCAAAGGGAAGACTTGTTTAGTGTACGATGGAGTCACAGGGGCAATGCAGCGACTGCTAGAGGTACTACCTGAGGCTGAATGAGAAGGAGAGAAGTTTCTGGCTTCTTCCCTTCCTATTTGTCCTCCGCATGCGTGTGTGCATGCTCAGTTGCATCCAACTCTTTGGGATTCCCCAGGCAGGAATACAGTAGTGGCTTGCCATTTTGTTCTCCAGGGGATCTTCCTGACCTAAGGATTGAACCCTCATTTCTTGCATCTTCTGCCTTGACAGGTGGATTCTTTACGAGCAGTGCTAGTGGGAAGCTCTCTAATCCCACTAGTGCCTCCAGTGGCTGACCCTACTGGGAGCCAGGTGGTTAGAATGGTTAGAGAGCCTGGGAAAAGTAATTCCCTTAAATACACAGCAGAATATGGAAAGGAAAGACAGGTCAGTGCCCAGCACAGGTGTGAACCTAAAACTGAGTAAGCAGTATGTAGAAAAGTGAAGTTAGATCGCTATCTCACACTGTATACAAAAAGCAACTCAAATTTGGTCAAAGGTTTATGTGTCAAAGCTAAAACCATAAGCTTCTTGAAGAAACTTCAGGTATCAGTATTTGTAACTGTGGATTTCAGTGGTTTGTTAGATATGACACCCAAAAGACAAGCAGCCAAGGAAAAACTAGCACAATTGAACTTGATCAAAATTAAAAACTTGTGCACTTTGAAGAACACTATTAAGAAAACGAAAAGATAACTAACAAATTGAGAACAAATATTTCTGAATCATATATCTGATAAGAGTCTAGAATCTAGCATATACACAGAACTCATAACTCCACAACAAAGCAACAGAAAAGGCAAAACAACTCAATTTAAAAATAGGCAACGTATCCTGAGAGACATTTCTCCAAAGAAGAAATGCAAATGGCCAATAAGCATATGAAAAGAGGCTCAACACCATTAGTCATTAGGAAATGCAAATCCAGACCACAGTGAGATACTGCTTCACATCCAGTAGGATGACTTTGATAGAAAAAATGAACAACAACAAATTTTGGAGAAAATGTGGAGAGATTAGAACATTGATGATGGGAATGTAAAGCAGTGTAGCCACTGTGGAAAACAGCTTGGTAGTTTCTTTAAAGGTTAAACATAAAATTGCCATAAAACACAGCAATTATACCCAGGAGAAAAGAAAGCATACAATCACACAGAAATTGTACACATATCTGTAGTAGCATTATTTATAATAGTCAAGATGTGGAAAGTTCTTAAATGTCTACTGACGGTTGAAGAAATACATAAATGTGGTATATCCATTCAATGGAATATTAGTCAGTTATAAAAAGAAATGAAGCAACGATCCGTGCTCAAGCATGGATGAACTTCGAAAGCATAATGCTAAGTGAAAGACGCCAGGCACAAAAGACTACTTCTTGTAAGCTTTTGTTTATAGGAAATGTCCAGAGTTCAGAAAGTATGTTAGACGTTGCCAGGGGCTGGAGGGAGGGGTAAAGAGAGTGACTGTCAATGAGTATGGTATTTCTTTATGGAGTGATGAAAATATTCTAGAATTAGATAGTGGTGATCATGACACAACCTTGTGAATATACTAAAAAGCCATTGAATTGTATTGTAATGGTGAATTTTATGTAATAGAATTTTATCTCAGTTTTTAATTAAATTAAAGTTTTTACAAAATGAATGACTGAGGACTTTCCTGGCTGTCCAGTGGCTAAGACTCTACCTTCTAATGCAGGGGGCGTGAGTTCAATCCCTGGCTGGGGAAGTAAGATCCCTCATGTCATGCAGGGCAGCCAAAAAAAAAAAAAATCACAAAAGTTTGGGACTCGAAATATACTGGGGGAAAGGAACTAGAGTACTTCCGTTTGTAAATTATTCCTGAAAGAAACCTGTGCTTATGTGCTCTAGGAGGATGAATGAATATTCATAGCAGCACTAGGAACATTAACAGTAAAAGGATAAACATATAATAGAATATTTATGCCGTAGAACCGTCTACAGTGAAAAAGAACAGACAACAACTACACACAATAATGGGGCTTCCCAGGTCGTGCCGTGGTAAAGAATCCATCTGCCAACGCAGGAGATGCAAGAGATGCAAGCTTGATCCCTGGGTTGGGAAGATCCCCTGGAGGAGGGAATGACAACCCGCCCCAGTATTCTTGCATGAAAAATTCTATGGACAAAGGAGTCTGAAGGGCTACAGTCTATGGGGTTGCAAAGAGTCACATGTGACTGAGCACAAAAAAGGACATATAGATGAGACTCAGGAAACCAATATTGAACTAAAACAACAAATTGCTTGAGTATAAAGACAGAGGAGAATAATCATAGCCATGCTCTTCATAATAAACAGAAAGACAACTACTCAACCAACACCAACAGTAAAATGAATAAAGTATATTTACTGATACAGTGAAATACTATGAGCAATGAGAATGAATTAAGTTCAATCTATATGTAACAAATAGGGTTAATCTCATAAAAAATATTGAATGGGAAAAAAGTGACAGAGTACATATTATATGTTTTTCTTTATAAAAAACTCAAAACCAGGCCAAACTAATCTGCAAGATTAGAAGTTAGGATACTGGTTACCTCAGGCAGAAATGATGGTATTGTCTGTAGGCCTTCTGGGATGCTGATAACACTCTGTTTCTCTATCTCAGGGAAGGTCAAATGGATATAATAACTTGCAGAAATTCTACAAACAGCACACACACGATGTGCACACTTTTCTGTATATATATCATGTATCAAAATTAAGTTCAAAAAGAAAGCAGCAGTCATCTGCTAAAGAATTATTAAGTATGATACTATTTATATGAAATTCAATAACACACAAAATTAAATAATATATTGGAGAAACTAACATTTGTTACAATTATAATCAAGAAAACAATAAGTCCCAAATTCAAGCTTGTGGTTATCTCCGAAGTGGATCAGTGACCAGATCAGGGTTTCATAGATATCAGTAACAGTTTATTTCATATGCGGGGTGGTAGGTACACAACTGTTCATTGTATTGCTATTCTGTATATGCCATAATATTTTATAAAAATGAAGTCAAAGTTATTTAAAAAAATTCTATGGTTCTGAGTGCCAAAGTCTATAACTTAAAGCATGTATACTTCCCAGTTGTTGGGTTGGGCTGCAGATTGGTTTGGAAAATCTGTCATTATTTTTCCTATCTTTAAATACTATTAGTTATTCTATTAGTTGATTCAGTACCTTAGAAAAGGAAAGGTTTTAGTCAAATCCTACATGAACCAGTTAACCCAGAAAAATCAACTTATTAGTTTCCAAGTTTACAATTCAAAAGAACTGTGTTCCCAAATTTTATTTGCAAAAGGATTCTGGGGAGTTGGGACCACTTTTTCTCATAAAACAATATTATAAATATTGGTCGAATTCTCATCAGGCCCAGGAAAGCCTATTTAACCTGCAGTATTACTAAATATAATACTGAGTCTTATATTCTTCCACTGATTCTGTGGTAAATGAGGCTTAACTTTTGCCTGAGAAGTCAGGATGCTAGAACATAACCAGCTACTGCTTTAGCCCCAGTCTCTCAATCAGTGATCCTTCTCCTGTTAAGTATCTAGGGAGCAATATTTTCATCCCATGTCAGGTTCCCTGATCGAGGCAGTAAGTGAAGAAGATTTCACTGAGGCAGCAAAGAGTGTGTCCTACTCTATACAGCAGAGGCACTGTGGGAAATGATATTGCATAAATAGAGCATGGTTATATTGTAGAATTCCTGGAAAGCTTCACAGAGCAGTTGAGAATTTATGAGATAGGTCGTTAGACGATCTAATAAAAATTAAGCTATCAACTACTGAATAGTTACCATGTACCATGAGTTTTCCCAAGTAGTGTACATGCTGGAGAAGGCAATGGCACCCCACTCCAGTACTCTTGCCTAGAAAATCCCATGAACGGAGGTGCCTGGTGGGCTGCAGTCCATGGGGTCGCTAAGAGTCGGACACGACTGAGCGACTTCACTTTCACTTTTCACTTTCATGCATTGGAGAAGGAAATGGAAACCCACTCCAGTGTTCTTGCCTGGAGAATCCCAGGGACGGGGGAGCCTGGTGGGCTGCCATCTATGGGGTCGCACAGAGTCGGACACAGCTGAAGTGACTTAGCAGCAGTGTACATGCAGAACTCATACACTCCTTACAACAACTTTATGAAATATGTAGATAATTCAACATCCTTATTTTTCAGATGAAGGAAACTGAGAGTAGTGAGAGATGACTGAGAGGCAGAATGATAGTTCACCTGATGTCATATGACTAGTAAGTGTAAAGCCGGATGCAAACCCAAGCCATTGATTTGTAGCATCTGCCAATTTCTATAGTGTAAATATTTCCATCACAACTGGCCTTAAGCTACAAACATGATGTTACCAACACTGGGCTGGAAAGGGATCTGCACAATCAGCTCTAGCAGAATGAAATGATGCAAGCCAGCTCTAGTGCAAAGTTGAACAATGATTTATCAGTGCTTATTGTCTACAAGAAGTACTGTGCTAAAGCGAAACAATTGTTTAGGTTCCAATTCTTGCCTTTCTGGTAGTTATAGGATGAATGGAGAGACAATATTTACAGTAGTGAAATGCTGAATAAAACAACATCCCTGGTGGCTCAGATGGTAAAGCATCTGCCTACAGTGCAGGAGACCTGGGTTCGATCCCTGGGTCAGGAAGATCCTCTGGAGAAGGAAATGGCAACCCACTCCAGTACTCTTGCATGGAAAATCCCATGGACAGAGGAGCGTAGTAGGCTACAGTCCATGGGGTTGCAAAGAGTCGGACACAACTGAGCGACTTCACTTCACTTCATGTAACTTTATAAAAGAAATGACAGTTCACATTTAATTATCAAATAAATAGTATAGATTAGAAGTGGAAAAAATAGCAGTGGACTCTATGGGCCAGTAAGATTTTATGGAGAGTTAATATTAAATCATTGCAGAATTTGTGTGGATGAAGAGGAACGCATTCTAAAGAGGGGTGTGGACATGAACAAAAAGTGCTAGTAAGTGAATTAATGTTTTTCGAAATCAGCTCAGTTCGCTAAATCAGACTACAAAAGGAAATTGTAGAACCTCTCAATGAAAAGTTTTTCAGTGACCGGATCAGCTTCAACATTGATCCACCAAGAGGCAGGGGGATGAACTGGATGACCTTTTGAAATCTTTTCCAAGTTTGCTAGTTCTTATAGTTGTAACTCTTTAGCCTTCTTGATCTTAAAATACATTAATGAAAGAAGTATTGAAATCTAATCTTTCAAAATGCTATGTTCTGGTTCTGGAATGCAGAGAATCTTCCTCTGGCTAAGATATGAATTGCACATCCTTTTTTTTTATGCAGTGAATAATTAATCAAGTTGGTCTGTTATGTTGATTGTCTAGCATGTTGACAGATACCCTAAGAATTGGAAATTCTGTTCCATTGCATGGATATTTTAAAGAATGAATTAATAAATGTCAATTTATTAATTGACATTTAAAAGAATGGATGATCTCTTTAAGAGCGAGAAGCAAAAAATATTCAGCATACAGGCTGTTTTTCTAAACAGGGAGAAGGAGAAACACCACAGAAATGTGCAGAGGAAGCTGAGTCAGAGACTGAGGATGTAGATCTCTCAGAGTCAGAGACAATCTGAAGAAAGTGAGTCCTTTGCACTTGTATTTCTTTATGGTCAGAGCACTTTTCTCCAGAATATCTACATGGATCACTCCCTCGTCCTTTGTTATTTTTTGGCCACACTGGGAAGCTTGTGGGATCTTAGCTCCTGGACCAAGGATTGAACCCACACCCTCAGCAGTGAAGGATAGGAGACCTAACCCCTGGGCCACTGAGGAATTCCCTCTTTCATCCTTTTAGATGTCACTTCTCGGAGAGGCTTCCCCAGAACTGTATGTATTAATAGCAATTCTTTCCCCACCCCTCACCTCACCAGCTGGCTCTTACATCCATTCTCCTGGGTTATTTTTATCCATTTCTCTCCTGACAGTTCCTTGGACTGCAAGGAGATCAAACCAGACAATCTTAACGGAGATCAACCCTGTATATTCCCTGGAAGGACTGATGCTGAAGCTTAAGCTCCAGTATTTTGGTCATCTGATGCAAACAGATGAAAAATTGGAAAAATCTCTGATGCTGGGAAAGATTGAGGACAGAAGGAGAAGAGGCCATCAGAGGAAGAAATGGCTGGACAGAATCACCGATGCAATGAACATGAACTCAGGCAAGCTTTGGGAGATGGTGAGGGACAGGGTGGCCTGGTGTGCTGCAGTCTGTGGGGTCACAAAGAATAAGACGCGACTGGGCATCTGAACAACAACAACTAGTTCAGCACTTGGTTTACCTGTTTATTTCCTTATAATCCATCTTCCCTCTTTCCCCAACTCAAATGTGTAAATCAGAACATCAGCTCCATGAGAGTGTCTTGTCTGTTTTGAATCCACAGCATCTGTTACAGTGCCTGACACACAGCAGGCACCCAATAAATACTCATTTGAATACAAGTATTCAAATATGGATGATCAAATGTGGCAGAGATGTCACATCTCTGGTTCCTTGAATAGACTACATCTCTAACACTGATCAGCTAGATGCAACACCTCTATTGATTATAAGGAAAATCAAAATTAATAAGTATGGAAGAAGACAGCTTGAGCCTACTGCCAGTCACTGAAGAAAAACTAAGAAGCTCTTCAATCCCATTTTTGTGTTAATGACACAGGTAGTGCAACGAACTTAGATCCATACTATACATTTGTCATGATTATATCCTTTTATTTTATAACCCTAAGAAGAAAAATGTCCTGTCAGTTCGTGGGCCACTTTTTAAAATCTCATAGGTCCACCAAAATGTTTTACAGACATTTTGGTAGAGGTCCTTTTTTTAAAAAAAATCTACATTTATGCCTTTCCAAAAAAGAGACAGAAGAGACATGGGTTCGATCTCTGGGTTGGGAAGATCCTCTGGAGGAGGGCATGGCAACCCACTCCAGTATTCTTGCCTGGAGAATCCCACAGGCAGAGGAGCCTGGCAGCCTACAGTCCATATTGATGCAGTCGGACACAACTGAAGTGACTTAGCAAAAAAGATTCCTAAATTGATATTTAAGTATTGATTTTTATATGCCATATTTTAAAAGCATGCTATATATATCCGATTACTGTCTTTTGACATTTTCTAAGAAGGTTTATAATTTCTAAAATATTCACAGAGAAATACATAAAATGTTAGTATGTATTAACTAACTTAGGTAAAGTCATTTCAGGGCCCTTTAACCTCTTTTACATTCTTCTTTTAAAATGTTGGTTTCAAATGACTGTCTCTGGGAGACATCCTGATATTGACTGGTCTTTCATAATTCAGCTTGTGATACATGATTCTGGCAACTCCAAGATCAGTAAAGGCAATTTGCAAAATTTGCTGGTTGCTGTGGGAACAATTATTTTAAAATTCCCATTTGTATACAAATCAGCTAAGGAAGTAGCCAAGTTAAAAGAGGATAAGGGATGCTTTAAATTGTTTTCACTTTAACCAATACCTTATATCACCTAGTTATTTCTCATAATGCTTCAAAATGTTGAGTTGGATATTTTTTGATGCTCCAGAAGTAACTACTAGAACCCAAGGCACTAGGACCTGAAGCTGAAGAAAAAGGGAAGTTGGGTATCCACATTACCACTGTTTGGACTGATAAGGATGTATGACATTTGTTTGTGCCAAGTGGGCACTGTGGACAGTAACAGTACTAGAACCATCCGGACAGTAGCTCATTGAAGACAGCTGTCACCAGTCTTGGAAATGGGAAAGGGAGAAGGAAAGCCCCGGAAGAGGTTGAGCTGTCACAGGAGGAACATATACTGGTTTCTGAATTCCTGTTGTTCGTTAGCCAGAAAGGCAGGGACCCTCAACAGTCAGACACATAAACAGGTTCTGCCCTCTTTTAATTATCCAGTTGTTCAATTATTGGCTCTAGTTTTTAAAAGCCCACATTATCCAATTCAGTTCTTAGGGCAATTCTGTGAGCTAGGCATCAAAAAAAAAAAACAAAAAAAACCCCACACCTCTTTTTCAGATTAGAAAACTTGGAAATGGATTCAGAGAAGTTATGCAGTGAGTCTAGGTCACACAGTTAGTGAGACAGTCAGGGCTTAAACCAACATTTTTAGGCTAATTTAATGTGTGTCCTTATTTAATGTTTTCAAGATCCCTTTTAGATAAGCAATTGTTAGATGTGTTCGAGAGTATATAAACACAGGGACTTCCTTGGAGGTCCAGTGGTTAGACTTTGCCTTCCAATGCAGGGGCTGTGGGTTCAATCCCTGGTTGAGGAACTAAGATCCCACATGCCTCATAACAAAAACACCAAACATAAAGCAGAAGCATATTGTAACAAATTCAATAAAGACTTTAAAAATGGTCCACATCAAAAAAAATTACACAGTGCTTTACATATATACATATTGTTGTTTTTTCATTGTTTAGTTGTTCTGTCATGTCCTGCTCTTTGCAACTCCAAGTTTTTAGCCTGCCAGGCTCCTCTGTCCATGGAATTCTCCAGGCAAGAATACTGGAGTGGGTACTATTCCCTTCTCCAAGCGATCTTCATGACCCACGGATCAAAGCCGGGTCTCCTGCATTGTAGGCAGATGCTTTACCATCTAAGCCATCAGAGGAGCCCATATATATATATATATATATATACACACACACACAGAGATTATGTAAATATATATAAGATGGTTCTTACTCTTAAAGAATTCTTAAGGAGGTCACTGTTGAGGAGAAGATCGTAAGCAGTCTGGGTGAAAAGACATTAAGAGTACGAATGGTAAGAGATAACTCAACAAAGAAGGCTAAACTTCTTTCCATTAGAAGTAAACAGAAATTTTGGCAGGGTTTTCCCACTGAAGAGATAGTCCAGAATCAGAGAGAGTAGGATGAATGGCTGAATGACTTGGCAGAGAGACTTAAGGGATTTTGTTTTGCCTAATATTTGATTATGAAAAAAAATTTTTTTTAAATAGCAAAGTTGAAAGAATATTTATAGCAAACACCCATTTAATTACCCACCTATGTTCTCTGTTCTATATTAATATTTTATTACATGTGTTTTATCACACATCTGTACTTCTGTCATCCTTCTATCTCTCCAGCAGTTCATCTTTCTAAAAAAAAAGAATTTCAAAGTAAATTGCAGACCATACAGCTGCAGGCATTTTCAAAACAGGGATGTATTGTATTCAATTTTAAGTTATCTGTGTTGTAGCCCTGTAATTCCTCATGTCTCCTTAACTTTAGTAGAGCTCACTCTACACAAAGAGGCCTTGTAAGAATGGTGTTTTTAGATAATAGAAGTCCAAAAAAGCGGCTGACTTCCAAGGGTAAATAGATACAGAAACTGAGATAAAGGAATATACAGGCCAAAGGGGAGGAGTCAAATCTGGTGGAATTGGGAAGTCAGAACTAGAGGTGAGCACAAGACTATCAACTTCCTGGACCGTGCAGGCATTTTGGGGACAGCATAAGTTTTGCACAAGGTACAGGTAGGGATCAGAGTTGGGTTAAGGTTAGAGATTAACTATAAATGCACATAAAGGATTTTATTGGGGTGATGAAATGTTCTAAAACTCAATTATGGTGGTAGTTGCACAACATGGTAAATTTACTTAAAACCATTGAATTATACAATAAAAATAAGTGTATTTTATGATATGCAAATTATGCCTCAATAAGATTTATTTTAAAATCCTAATCAAAATAAAACAAAACAAAAAACAAATTTTTAAAAACATTAAGAAAAAATCCTAGATGAATATGTAACTGATAATCTCAGATATTTTATTTATTAATATGGACTCTATTTTTTGTTTTATATAATATTTAAACAAATGTATTCAATAACATAATAATTATACATATTATTAAAGTTTATATTATCATATATGTAATTATGGAATAAATTAGAATATGGGAGTTTCCTGTACTAAAGCTTTATAATTACCCATCAGTTGATCATATCTACTCAGCTTTAAACTCTATCTTAATTTCAAAGCAATTATTGAATTAAGAAGTTGTTTCATAAAGCAAATAATCTTTTTATAATTAATATAGTGGTTAAAAATTTCTTGGGTTAAATAGTGTGTGACTTTTGAAATATTTACCTTTATAGGCTATAGTATAAAGAACCATAGAAACTGTCTCCTTTTTCATTGAATTTTTGTGACATATCCTTCTTGTCCAAAGGTTTTCTCATATAGTCTTCCTTTACTCTCCAGCAAGCCTAAGATTTAGGAAGAGTGAATATTACCCTCATTTTACAATTGAGTAAATAGAGCTCAAGTGGATTGGGAGACTCAGCATTCAGGTTAAAAATTATATCCGAGCATAAAACAGTGTGTCTTTCTACCACTGGATACTAGAGTGGCTTCAACTGATAGAAATTAGGGGCTAATGTTCATAAGCTCGACTTCCCTGGTGCCTCAGTGGTAAAGAATCCACCTGCCAATGCAGGAGAGACGGGTTCCATCCCTGGGTGGGGAAGATCCTCTAGAGAAGGAAATGGCAACCCACTCCAGTATTCTTGCCTGGGAAATCCATGGACAGATGGGCCTGGCTGGTTACAGTCCTTGGGGGTCCCAAAAGAGTCGGACATGACTTAGTGATTAAACAACAACAGCAACATCAGTTCATAGATTATTTCTATATATGAAATTGCAGTAGGCTTCCAGTCTCTAGTCTGACACATAAAGAGCTGGGAAGTTGTCACTCCCATCCTCACAATAGAAAAAAGCTGAACATAATTGAAAATCAACACTTCTTCATAGATCCATCAGAGAACTGAGGTTGCAGGGCAAACCACTGCCCCAAACACTGGAGAGACAGATGGTTTAGCTTACCCCCAAGATAAAATGTTTTACCAAAGCCTAATTGACCTGAGGGAAAGTGAAAGTGAAAGTCGCTCAGTCATGTCCGACTTTTTGCAACCCCATAGACTATAGTCCATGAAATTCTCCAGGCAAGAATACTGGAGTAGGTAGCCTTCCCCTTCTCCAGAGGATCTTCCCAACCCAGAGATTGAACCCAGGTCTCCAGCATTGCGGGTGGATTCTTTACCAGTTTAGCCACCAGGGAAATCCTGAGGGAAAGGAAATACCTAATTCCAGCCTCCTCTAGCTGTGTATCTGGAGGAAGGGAAATACCCAATTCCAGATCCCTCTAGTCCTTCTAAGCTACTTAGTAGGGTGCTGGAGAAGACTCTTGAGAGTCCCTTGGACTGCAAGGGGATCAAACAAGTCAGTCCTAAAGGAATTCAACCCTGAATATTCATTGCAAGGACTGATGCTGAAGTTGAAGCTCCAGTACTTTGGCCACCTGATGCAAAGAGCTGACTCATTGAAAAAGACCCTGATGCTGGGAAGGACCGAAGGCAAGGGGAGAAAGGGACAACAGAGAGTGCGATGGCTGGGTGGCATCGCTGACTCAATGAACAGAAGCTTAAGCAAACTCTAGCAGATGCTGAAGGACAGGGAAGCCTGGAGTGCTGCAATCCATGGGGTTGCAAAGAGTCGGACACAACTGAGCAACTGAACAGCAGCAAAGCTGGGGAGGAAAAGATGAGTTCTCTGGAAGGTCACAGCCTAGGGACACAGGCTCACTGAAAACCTGAAATGTAATCATAGGCTATAGGACTTCCTAGGTGGCTCAAGTGGTAAAGAAGCCACTTGCCAGTGCAGGAGACATGGGCTCAAGAGAATCCCATGGACAGAAGGAGTCGGACATGACTGACCACACACAAACATACAGTCAAACAATTACAACTCAAAGAACTGCAAGCCTCAGACCCTGCTGAAGAAGGCATCTCTTGGGGATCCAAAAATAAAGACCCTAGAGGAATTTTAGCCTCTAACACTACGGTTGCAGCACCAGTGAACACAACCTAACTCCTAGCTAAACAGAAAACTTCATACACTGAATGCCCTCACTTACTTTTACCCAGTACATCATGTCTGGCTTTCAGCAGAAAATTCCAAGGAGCACTAAAAGGCTAAAAATTCAATCTGAAGAGATCTGAAGGATCAGAACCAGACAAAGATATGGCATCTGGATATGACGAAGATATTTTTGGTATTATTAGACTGGGAATTTAAAATAACTATGATTAATACACTAAGGGCTATAATGGAAAAAGTGGACTACAATGTAAGTTCCGATAGTTAATGTAAGTCGGAAAATGGAAATGCTAAGAAAGATTAAAAAAGAATTGTTAGAAATAAAAAAAAATTAAAAAACACTGCAATCAAAATGAAAACTGCCCTTAATGGGCTCAGCAGAACAGACAAAGATTTCAGTAAGCTTGAAAATATGTCACTAGCAACTTGCAAAACTGAAAAACAAAGAGAAAAAAAAGAATGAAAAAATTAAGACAGAGTATCCAAGAACTGTGGGACAAGGAGAAAAGATGTGACATAACTGTGATGGGAAAACCAGAAAAAGAAGGATCAAGGAGAGAGACTAAAGAAATACTTGAATAATAGCTGAGCAGTTTCTAAAATTAATTGACAGACACCAACCACAGACCAACCAGAGCAATCTCAGAGGACACCAAGCAGAAGAATTAGCACCCCATCCCCAAATCTACACCTAGGTATATTGTAATCACACTGCAGATAATCAAAGGGAGATTGGAGCATGGATCCAAAGTGTAAAGGATTTTTTTGTTTTGTTTTTTCTAATTAATACGACAACTACTTGGTTTCCCTTCTTTTTCTTCCGACTTCCCCTCCACTGACCTAAAATCTCTCCTGTCTGGAGAATATGTTAGAATTGTCGCAGGGGGCTGTACAGCCAAATTATTTCCCCCTTTAATAAGGAAATTATATTTAAATATAAACAACAAAAAATAAAATGCTCTATTAGCTTTAGCTCTCCAAATGAACTGCAGATTTCTTGAAGACAGGGATTGTGGTGGTGGTTTAGTAGTTAAGTCCTGTCCGACTCTTGTGACCCCATGGACTGTAGCCTGCTAGGCTCCTCTGTCCGTGGGATTCTCCAGGCGAGAATACTGGAGTGGGTTGCCATTTCCTTCTCCAGGGGATCTTCCTGACCCAGGGATCGAACCCAGGTCTCCTGCATTGCAGGCAGCTTCTTTACCAACTGATCTCTAGGGAAAGCCCAATAACATAATTCTGAATCCCTTAGTGTATGTGGGCTTCCTCGGTGGCTTAAATGGTAAAGAATCTACTTGCAGTGCGGGAGACCAGGGTTCAATCCCTGAATCCCTGAGTTCAATCTCCATTATTCTCTGGAGAATGCCATGGACAGAAGAGCCTGGTAGGCTACATACAGTACACGGGGTGGCAAAGAGTCGGACACGACTGAGCGACTTTCACTAGAGTGTGTAGTTCTGTTTATCCTGTTGAAGCAAATGACTTGCTTGCTGTTTAACTGATTGGACTTATCTGTAAAAGCTTAACTATTAACTACACTGAGACCTGCAGGTTAAGACTGGAAGCTGGGAAAGACAAAAGCCTCTAATCGAGTGGATTAAATAGTTTTAAAGTATTCTTTATATATTTAAAAAGTAAAACTCATTGGTCCCATAGTATGCTCCACCTTTATGAAACCCCAAATGATTTGTTTACAGATCCATTTCTCCTGTTAGGGGGTAAGTTCCTCTAGGACAGGAATCACACCTTTCTTCCTCTTTTAACTGTGAGAGAAACTTAAATCATATTTGGTAAATAAAAAGCTGAGAGATACCTGATCAGAGAAAAGAGAGTCTAAAGCCATTCTCTAGTAATAAAGCTACGCATTTAGAAGAAGTGCCTAAATATTATATTAATATTTCAGAGGAATTTTGAAGGAGTTATTCCCAGAGAAGAGATATGCCTGCATCCTTTGCCACACAAACCCAATCTTCTTAGGGAGCCTGAATTCCACTTCATCTACTCAATGGCTATCTCACAGGTTTCTGTCAGCTCCTTCTTTCTTTTTTCCTAATCTAATGTCCTTTACATGAGGGGGAGACCCCAAAAAAAAAAAAGAACCAAAACTCTTTTCACTTGCACCATAACCGTTTCCGTCTTCCATCTTGTTTCCTTCCTTTCTTTAACGGCTGAACTTCTCAAATGTGCGACTGTTGAATACATTCTCATTTCAATCCCACTGCACCATCAAGACTAGTTATGTGAAGGTTAAAGAATTTCTGAGTGAACTCAGAAGTCATTTCTCAGTGACTGAATAACATCCACTTTAAGTTCCTTGGGCTTTAAAATATTTTCATAAAGCAACTGATCCTTTTATGAAGTGAATAAGCACATGCTAATTTATCTGTTTCCTGAAGTTGTTCAGAAGGAAGGCAGGGTTCCAGGTTGGGGTGCTGCCAAGGAGGGCTGTCTGAGCCTCTCACTGTAGAGTTGTGGAGTTTGGGGTTTGGTCCCGACCCTTACCAGGTAACATTATCCCTGTTTCCAAGCTGACTCACCCTGACTCAAATAAGACCAGCATTAAAACTGAAATGCTGAGTTATCAATTTGTAGTGAGGAAATATAACTGCTGGTTGGAATGAACCATACTATCGGCTTGATCCTATTAGCTGAAGCTGAAGCTCCAATACTTTGGCCACCTGATGGGAAGAGCTGACTCATTGGAAAAGACCCTTATGATGGGAAAGATAGAAGACAGGAGGAGAAGGGGACGACAGAGACTGAGATGGTTGGATGACATCACCAACTCCGTGGACATGAGTTTGAGCAGTGACGGTGAAGGACAGGTAAGCCTGGTATGCTCCAGTCCGCAGGGTCACAAAGAGTTGAACACAACTGAGCGACTGAACAACAACAATCAGCTTGATCATAATATTATTTGGAACAATATCCAAAGATTGCTGATCATAACAGAATCAGGATAAGAGGAGTTAGCTACCTAATTTGTTTCCTTGAATGATGTTAGGACTCTGATAGCCTGACTCGTTTCTCTTTTCCCATTCACCTCCACCATATAAAAATATGCTATGCCAATTTCTAATTCTAATTCTGCTTTTTCTGTGCTTTGAAACTTACTAACCTATTTTCGGATCTGGTATTGTAGTCAGGTTACAATTAAGGCTTGTGTTGATCTATATCCCTTCTGTGATCTGCTACTTGTTTATTGTACAAACTAACTTTCAGAGATTAGTCTTATCAGTACTTACAGAAACACCTCATTGTCATCTGCTCTGTGCACCTATAGATTGTACATATGGATTTCCACATATGATGTCATATTTATTTTTAAAATGTTTTATTTATGTATGTATTTATTTTTGGCTGTGCTAGGTCTTCATTGCTGAGAGGGCTTTTCTCTAGCTCTGGTGAGTGGGTTTCTCATTGCAGTGGCTTTTCTTGTTGCTGAGCACTGGCTCTAGGGGGAGTGAGCTCAGTAGTTTCAATTCCTAGGCTCTAGAGCACAGTCTCAATAGTTGTGGTGCATGGATTTAGTTGCCCCATGACACATGGTATCTTCCTGACCCAGGAATCAAACCTGCGTCTCCTGCATTGAGAGGCAGATTCTTTACCACCGAGCCACCAGGGGAGCCTCATATTTCTTAAAGCAAGGCACATCTGGATAAATCAGCCTTATCACCCACCTACCTACTTGGCTATAAAATAAGTTTTTAAGATTCTTCCAGATTGTGACTGTTGGCTTTCCCATTGTTTAAGGTATTCAAAAGAACATCTCTCCAGATCCCAAAAGTAGTTCTAAGTTAGGTTCCAAGTATTTGAGCAAAGGCAACACTGTTGGAACAATGGTAGTAGAAATGGACTGTATTTTTGGTATGCAGTATAAAAATTATAACCATGAACATGTGTCCAATTATAGACAAATTATTCAATGAAGTATGACTGGCTAACTTCAAGTTTTATTAATATTACTTTACTATTTGTTCACTTATTTTGTAACCTATTAGCACTTCTTTTTGCAAAATAATCAGTTACAAGGGCCAAAAGGTTAAGAAAAATTTATGGAAGAATAACTTAAAATTGAGAAAATTCAATTTGTATGCTTTCTCCCCATCTACCATTAATTAGAATGGGATGATTATTGCAGGAGCATACTTGAGAACTGCTGCTATACAGTGAGTTACTGAATACTTTTGACTGAGTTAAGAACAATTTTATTTCTAATATAAAAGTAGAAATTGAGTAGAGAAGCAAAAATTTTTAACAGAATTCTCTTGGTAAAACTTGAAACAAAATATTCTCTTGGTTCAGATTTTTTAATCACGTATGACATCCATTTCCAGAGAGAAACCAGCAGAGTTTTTAAATCTTGAAGGATATTGTTCTGAATAAATATATTACACTATGATATGAAAAATGTAACTAAAAAATGACTAGAATATGGTTGAGTAGCCTAGTTTTTGCTTTATCACTTGCTTTCTAGTTGGGGGAAGTCACAAGTTCTGTAGAAGTTATTTTCAAATATTAGGGAATCTCAAAATTGGGGTCATTGGTATGAACTGCCTCAAGTTCTTGTTCTTTTCTTCCAGTTAATCCTTTTCTATTTTAAGGTTCATTCCACTTCCTGGACTTTTGATCAAAAACTTCCTGTTTAGGAGTGGAGCTTGCAGCGGGGATTCGGCTGTGGAGGTGAGAATGCAAGGTGCAGAGGCTTGGGGAATGAGGAGGTGTGGACGGACAAGTGAGTGATACCTTGCTGTCAAAGAGGCAGTCTTAAGGAGAGTAACGAGATTTTTGACAAAGTAACGAAAACTAAGAGCTGCCCCTGATAGGCACTCATATACAAGCCATTCACTGGGATCCTCCAAGGCTATCAACTCTTATATCTGAGAAGTGTACCACAATGCCAGCTCTAACTTAATCCCACAGGACTCCCCAACTACTTAAACCAGTGCTTCCATTGCAGCAAAATTACATTTACGCAGCAGTGCCGAAAGAGAAAATAACCATAGAAATGGAAATTCAACTTAAGAACTGACACTTTGGCCCAATTCATGGACTACAAAACCAAAAGGACAGAAATTATTTCCAGATTCCCTCAGTGCTGAAATGGAGATCAAGCCCTGAGCCTTTGGAGTGGGAGCACTGCCTCCAAGACCCTAGACTACCAGAAAACTAACCCTCAGTTCAGTTCAGTTCAGTTCAGTCGCTCAGTTGTGTCCGACTCTTTGCAACCCCATGAATCGCAGCACGCCAGGCCTCCCTGTCCATCACCAACTCCCAGGGTTCACCCAGACTCACGTCCATCGAGTCAGTGATGTCATCCAGCCATCTCATCCTCTGTCGTCCCCTTCTCCTCCTGCCCCCAATCCCTCCCAGCATCAGAGTCTTTTCCAATGAGTCAACTCTTCGCATGAGGTGCCCAAAGTACTGGAGTTTCAGCTTTAGCATCATTCCTTCCAAAGAAATCCCAGGGCTGATCTCCTTCAGAATGGACTGGTTGGATCTCCTCGCAGTCCAAGGGACTCTCAAGAGTCTTCTCCAACACCACAGTTCAAAAGCATCAATTCTTCGGCGCTCAGCCTTCTTCACAGTCCAACTCTCACATCCATACATGACCACAGGAAAAACCATAGCCTTGACTAGACGGACCTTTGTTGGCAAAGTAATGTCTCTGCTTTTGAATATGCTATCTAGGTTGGTCATAACTTTCCTTCCAAGGAGTAAGCATCTTTTAATTTCATGGCTGCAGTCACCATCTGTAGTGATTTTGGAGCCCAGAAAAATAAAGTCTGACACTGTTTCCACTGTTTCCCCATATGTTTCCCATGAAGTGATGGGACCAGATGCCATGATCTTCGTTTTCTGAATGTTGAGCTTTAAGCCAACTTTTTCACTCTCCACTTTCACTTTCATCAAGAGGCTTTTTAGTTCCTCTTCACTTTCTTCCATAAGGGTGGTGTCATCTGCATATCTGAGGTTATTGATATTTCTCCCGGCAATCTTGATTCCAGCTTGTGTTTCTTCCAGTCCAGCATTTCTCATGATGTACTCTGCATATAAGTTAAATAAGCAGGGTGACAATATACAGCCTTGACGAACTCCTTTTCCTATTTGGAACCAGTCTGTTGTTCCATGTCCATTCCTGACCTGCATACAAATTTCTCAAGAGGCAGGTCAGGTGGTCTGGTATTCCCATCTCTTTCAGAATTTTCCACAGTTTATTGTGATCCACACAGTCAAAGGCTTTGGCATAGTCAATAAAGCAGAAATAGATGCTTTTCTGGAACTCTCTTGCTTTTTCCATGATCTAGCAGATGTTGGCAATTTGATGTCTGGTTCCTCTGCCTTTTCTAAACCAGCTTGAACATCAGGAAATTCACGGTTCACATATTGCTGAAGCCTGGCTTGGAGAATTTTGAGCATTACTTTACTAGCGCGTGAGATGAGTGCAATTGTGCGGTAGTTTGAGCATTCTTTGGCATTGCCTTTCTTTGGGATTGGAATGAAAACTGACCTTTTCCAGTCCTGTGGCCACTGCTGAGTTTTCCAAATTTGCTGGCATATTGAGTGCAGCACTTTCACAGCATCATCTTTCAGGATTTGGAATAGCTCAACTGGAATTCCATCGCCTCCACTAGCTTTGTTTGTAGTGATGCTTTCTAAGGCCCCCTTGACTTCACGTTCCAGGATATCTGGCTCTAGGTGAGTGATCACACCATCATGATTATCTGGGTCGTGAAGATCTTTTTTGTACAGTTCTTCTGTGTATTCTTGCCATCTCTTCTTGATATCTTCTGCTTCTGTTAGGTCCATACCATTTCTGTCCTTTATCTAGCCCATCTTTGCATGAAATGTTCCTTTGGTATCTCTGATTTTCTTGAAGAGATCCGTAGTCTTTCCCATTCTGTTGTTTTCCTCTATTTCTTTACATTGATCACTGAAGAAGGCTTTCTTATCTCTTTTTGCTATTCTTTGTTTTTTTTTTTTTTCTAATTTTATTTTATTTTTAAACTTTACATAATTGTATTAGTTTTGCCAAATATCAAAATGAATCCGCCACAGGTATACATGTGTTCCCCATCCCGAACCCTCCTCCCTCCTCCCTCCCCATACCATCCCTCTGGGCCGTCCAGTGCACCAGCCCCAATCTTTTTGCTATTCTTTGGAACTCTGCATTCAGATGTTTATATCTTTCCTTTTTTTTTTATATATATCTTTCCTTTTCTCCTTTGCTTTTTGCTTCTCTTCTTTTCACAGCTATTTGTAAGGCCTTCCCAGACAGCCATTTTGCTTTTTTGCATTTCTTTTCCATGGGAATGGTCTTGATCCCTGTCTCCTGTACAATGTCACAAACCTCATTCCATAGTTCATCAGGCACTCTATCTATCAGATCTAGGCCCTTAAATGGAATATTACTCAGCCATAAAAAGGAAAACATTGGAGTCAGTTCTAATGAGGTGGATGAACCTAGAACCTATTATACAGAGTGATGCAAGTCAGAAAGAGAAAGATAAATATTGTATTCTAACATATATTTTGGCTGGATGGCATCACTGACTTGAGGCACATGAGTTTGGGTGAACTCCGGGAGTTGGTGATAGACAGGGAGGCCTGGTGTGCTGCTATTCATGGGGTTGCAAAGAGTCAGACATGACTGAGTGACTGAACTGAACTGAACTGAACATATATATATGGAATCTAGAAAAATGGTACTGAAGAATTTATTTACACGGCAGCAGTGGAGAAACAGACATAGAGAATAGACTTATGGACATTGGGAGAAGGGAGGAGAGGGTGAGATGTATGGGAAGAGTAACATGGAAACTGACATTACCATATGTAAAATAGACAGGCAACGGGAATTTGCTGTATGGCTCAGGAAACAGGGGCTCTGTATCAACCTAGAGGGGTGATATGGAAAGGGAGAAGGAGGGAGGTTCAGAACGGAGGGGATGTATGATTACTGTGTGGAAAATTCTGAAAGAGATGGGAATACCAGACCACCTGACCTGCCTCTTGAGAAACCTATATGCAGGTCAGGAAGCAACAGTTAGAACTGGACATGGAACAACAGACTGGTTCCAAATAGGAAAAGGAGTACGTCAAGGCTGCATATTGTCACCCTGCTTGTTTAACTTCTGTGCAGAGTACATCATGAGAAATGCTGGGCTGGATGAAGCACAAGCTGGAATCAAGATTGCCAGGAGAAATATCAATAACCTCAGATATGCAGATGATACCACCCTTATGACAGAAAGTGAAGAAGAACTAAAGAGCCTCTTGATGAAAGTGAAAGTGGAGAGTGAAAAAGTTGGCCTAAAGCTCAACATTCAGAAAACTAAGATCATGTCATCTGGTCCCATCACTTCATGGCAAATAGATGGGGAAACAGTGGCTGACTTTATTTTTTGGGGCTCCAAAATCACTGCAGATGGTGACTGCAGCCATGAAATTAAAAGACACTTACTCCTTGGATGGAAAGTTATGACCAACTTGGACAGCATATGAAAAAGCAGAGACATTACTTTGCCAACAAAGGTCTGTCTAGTCAAGGCAATGGTTTTTCCAGTAGTCATGTATGGATGTGAGAATTAGACTATAAAGAAAGCTGAGCGCCAAAGAATTGATGCTTTTGAACTGTGGTGTTGAAGAAGACTCTTGAGAGTCCCTTGGACTGCAAGGAGATCCAACCAGTCCATCCTAAAGGAGATCAGTCCTGGGTGTTCATTGGAAAGACTGATGTAGAAGCTGAAACTCCAATACTTTGGCCACCTGATGAGAAAAGCTGACTCATTGGAAAAGACCCTGATGCTGGGAAAGATTGAGGGCAGGAGGAGAAGGAGATGGTTGGATGGCATCACCAATACAATGGACGTGGGTTTGGGTGGACTCCAGGATTTGGTGATGGACGGGGAGGCCTGGCGTGCTGCGGTGCATGCGTTCGCAGAGTTAGACATGACTGAGTGACTGAACTGAATTGAACTGATGTCTGATTCATGTTGAGGTTTGACAGAAAAGAAGACAATCCTGTAAAGCAATTATCCTTCAGTAAAAAAATAAATTAAAAAAAAAAACTTCCTGTTTGGAATTTATGGTTTCTTGGAGGAAGGGACAGTTAATGCAGTTTGGGATAGACATGTACACACTGTTATTTAAAATGTATAACAAACCAAGACCTATTGCATAGCACATGGAACTCTGCTGAATGTGGCAACCTGGATGGGAGGGGAGTTTGGGGGAGAATGGATACGTGTATATGTATGGCTAAATCCCTTAGCTGTTCACCTGAAAACTATCACAACATTGTTAATCAGCTATACCGCAGTACAAAATAAAAAGGTAAAAAAAAAAAAGAAAAAAGAAAAACACCTTCCTGTTTAGAGGAGAGTGTGGGGGAGAACGGACACATGTATATGTATGGCTGAGTCCCCTTGCTGTGCACCTGAAACCATGGCAACATTATTAATTGACTATACTCCAATATAAAATAAAAAGTTAAAAAAAAAAAAAACCTTCCCATTTCTTCCAGGTTCTACTGTCATCTTTATGTCCCAGATATTTTTGCCATTGTCCCTCCTCTACATCAAGTGTTCAACCTCTTTACTGATATCTTCTCCAAAGTTTTTGAGCAAACTCAAGGTCTTGAACTTAAAAAAAATCTATTCTGTGACCTCGAATATTTCTCTACTCTCTTGCTTCTTTCACTGTCCAAGTTCTTGGAAAGAATAACACAGTTGAATTCTCAACTTCCTTATCTACTCTTCCTTTTTCAAGTCACCACAATCAAATTTCTAATCCTGTCAGAGACTTCCCACATATCCTACTAGGGGCTTCCTAGGTGGCACTAGTGGTAAAGAATCCATCTGCCACTGTAGGAGACCCAGGAGACTAAGAGTTTGATCCTTCGGTCAGGAAGATCCCTTGGAAGAGGAAATGGCAAACTGCTCCTGTCTTATTGCCTAGAGCTGCTGAGCCTGGAGGGCTACAGTCCAGGGGTTGCAAAGAGTCGGACATGACTGAGAGAGCACAAATTATGAATCCTACCACTGTATTGGAGCTGCTTTGCCAAACGTCGTTTTGAACGGGCTAAATCCAACTAACTCATTTTAGTACTGTTCATCTCTCTTTAAAACTCCTGGCCCTCCTGGTTTCCATGACAACACTGCTTCCTTAGTGTACTTCACGAGTTCTTCCTCTCCCTGTCCTACTGAATGTGGGTGTGTAGAATCCAGTCTTTGTTCTATGCGTACTCTTCTGGGCATTTCATTGTCTCTCTTGGCTTCAGTTGTGTCCACAGATCCTTTAGGAGAACGTTTTAAGGCCAAAGCTGGTACAGGGCTAAATTCCACATCTAAGTGACATGTGTGGAATGCTACATACTGTGTGCTACTGTTTCCCAATGGGCATCTACCCTCTTGAACTCCAGACTTGATTTTGGCTTCTATCTCCACCACTCTGTCTGAAGTGTCCAGTTGGCTACTGCTTTATAGCTACCTGCGATTTCATATGGTCACCTTACACTTAACATGACTAACTTGCCTCTCGGTAACTTGAGGAAATTTGGAATCATTCTATTTCTTGGGGCTTACCTCCATCCTGATATCTTACCAGTTAGTTATATTTTGGTCCTCTATATTCTACTTCCTTAGTATTTCTTCCATCCGTTATGTTCTATCATTTCCTAGTCCACTGACATAGCTCTAGCCTATATCATCTCTTTCTTGAGTTAACTTCTTCCAATTTTTCACCCTTCCAATATTTCTTGCACATCACTGCCAACCTCGTAACAGGCAAATTTAATAATGTCATTAAAATACATATTTCCAAGTTTCCCCATTTTTTATCAGATAAAGTCCAAATTCCATAAAACAACGCCCAAGACTTTCTCTGATTTGTCCCCTCCCAAGTTTCTGGCTCCCATTTTTACACACTGTGATCCCAGTGTGCTGGACGGGTTGCAATTCCCTCTAACACATTGGCTTTGCTTATGTTACTCCCTTTGCCTAAATTACCCTTTTTCATTTTGTTCAACTATTATTCACTTTTCAAAACTGGGTTTTTTGAGTCATCCATCTTCTTAATAGTAATAATGAAAAAGAAGACATATTAAGGGCTTTTTATGTGCCAGACATCTTATGTACATTTTCAGGCAATCATCACAACAAAACTCTGAAGTTTATATCATTCTCAATACAAATTATTATACTAATAAGTGGCATATGTGTGCTCAGTTGCTTTAGTATTGCCTGACTCTTTGGGACCGTATGTACTGTAGCCCGCCAGACTCCTCTGTCCATGGGATTCTCCAGACATGAATACTGAAGTGGGTTGCCATGCCCTCCCCCAGGGGATCTTCCCAACCCAGGGACTGAACCCAGGTCTCCCTCAGGCAGATTCTTTACAGCTGAGCCAGTGGGAAAGTTTAGTGTTAGGATTAGGGTGGCATAGAAGCCCGTATTTTTTGGGTTAATGAGTTTAAGTATACTCTGGAAAGAGGATATAGCTTCTGCTGCATCCATGAAAGACTAAAAATAAAAGTAAATTAACTTGATTAAATTTTTGATATAAACCCCTGGTCACTGGGCTTCCCTGATAGCTCAGATGGTAGAATCTGCCTGCAATGCAGGAGACCTGGGTTCTATCCTTGGGTCAGGAAGAGCCCCTGGAGAAGGAAATGGCCACACACTCTAGTATTCTCTTTGGAGAATTCCATGGACAGAGGTGCCTGGTGGGCTACGGTCCACAGGGTTGCAGAAAGTCGGACATGGCTGAGCAGGTAACACTTTCAGTTTTCACTCCTGGTCACTAGCAATTGATCTGAGCATTCTTTAGTCAATACAGGTTTGCATCCAGCTTCAGAATGTGAACTAGGAACAGCAGGTTGCATTATCTATACCATGGTTTACTTCACTCATGGTACAGATTAATTTTCCTCCCTCTTTCCACATTTCGTAGAAAAATAAATGCATATGCATAATAGAAAATGGAGACAGTTACTCAAACAATTCCCTGAATTAGATCCAGTTTTACTTACATCTAAATATCTCCATGAAAATACTTTGTCAAACTGAATGTTTCTGTATATTTGTCTCAACTGAATTCTCTACTTTATTTTCAGGTATTGATAGACCCTCTCTCCTCATCCCCTGAAAAACAAGTATTGTTTTCTTTTATTCCTTTATTTTGGCCATGCCATGTGCTTTCAGGATCTTGATTCTCTGACCAGGGATCGAACCTGTGACCCCTGTAGTGGAAGCACAGAGTCCTAAGCACTGGACTGCCAGGGAATTCTTCCTCACATCTTAAAGCAAAAATAAAATATTCTTTGACATATATTAGACAGGTCTAGATGGGCTTCTATTATGTGAGCAGGGTTAAAAATTGAATTATTATTAAAAGAGGTACAAACTTTCCTTCACTTTCATAAGAACTTAGGATGGCAAAAATGCTAAAGATAATACAAACTCTGTACTTCATTACTTATTTATGCCTAAAATTGGATTCTTGGTCTCGTACATACACTCAAGATACTCTCTCCCCAGTCCTTTCCATCTCAGTTAATGGCAAAGTCATTTTTCCAGTGTTTCAGAACACTTGAGAGTCATGCATTGGTTCCTTTATGACCTCACATTATGTTATTCTTCTTTCTGGGTCACTCTTCTTCAGTTAAAATGGCCTTCTGGACATTCCTGCAACTTACCAACCCTGTTCCCACTTCAGGGCCTTCGCGTGCATTGTCCTCATGGTCTGGAATTCTCTCTCTTTAAACAACTACAGGTACCTCCTTCACGTTCTTCAAGTCATTATTCAAATAACACTTCCTTAGTGAGCCCTACCCTGCTAGTCGAATATAAAAATCACAATTCTCTTATTCCTTTTGTGCTTTATCTCATTCCATAATCTCTTTTCTGTTGTATAATTTTTCCACCTCTAACACTAA
Source organism: Bos taurus (assembly GCF_002263795.3). Classification (NCBI taxonomy): domain Eukaryota; kingdom Metazoa; phylum Chordata; class Mammalia; order Artiodactyla; family Bovidae; genus Bos; species Bos taurus. The sequence goes on along the minus strand of NC_037350.1, from coordinate 18,644,810 downwards.
TGGCCTTTTAATATATAATTTGAGTATTCATTTTGCTTATTGTCCAACTCCTTCTAGAATGTGAGTTTGATGATGGCATGGAGTTTTGTTTTGTCAACTGCTATATCTGTGGCTCCTAGAATAGTGCCAGGCACACTATGCTGCTGCTGCTGCTAAGTTGCTTCAGTTGTGTCCGACTCTGTGCGACCCATAGACGGCAGCCCACCAGGCTTCCCGTCCTGGGATTCTCCAGGCAAGAACACTGGAGTGGGTTGCCATTTCCTTCTCCAATGCATGAAAGTGAAAAGTGAAAGTGAAGTCGCTCAGTCGTGTCCGACTCTATCGACCCCAGGTAGGCCCATCATAAATAATTGCTGAGTAAATATGATAATTAGCATCTATTACTAACTCTCAACAAATAGACCCTATTTTTCAAAGGTAGAAATGTAAAAGTTGTTTGTTTCCAATACAAGAGGTATTATATAGTAGATTCTATGGGAATGGAACAACTTAAGTTTCCATAAGTCTAGAGAGGTCAGGGGCCTGATGAAACCCTGATATTCTCTGATTCTCTTCCCATCGGAATCTTGAAAACATGATCATTTTCTAGCAGCCAAGCACTAATTTTAAAAGATCCTGGAATGTTAAACCTGCAATGAGAGTTTCCTAAGAGGATGGATCATGATTACAGTTCTACAAGCTGATTTTAGTATTTCTTCTCTCATCACTTTGCTACTCTTCCTACTTTGAAATATATGAATATAATTGGAAGGTTTGGGAAGCCAATTTGATTACACTATGAATAATTATGTGCTACACCTCCAGTGTATCAATAAATTTGATTAATATATACCTTTCCCTGTTGGTCTTTTAAAATGCACATAGTTGAACATCCAAACTGGCCTAAAGCAAGAGTCTGACAACGTTAGTAAGAGTTGAGAATTAGTAATAGGTGCTAATTATCGTATTTAATTTTTGGAAGCATAAATATGAAAGCTAAAACTATTCTGCACACCTTTAAGATCCATCTTTTGGTCATGCCTATTTAAAAGAAGCACAGAATTTTAGGGCTACAAGATTGTACTTTACTTGGCTTGATTGCCTTATTTTACACTTATGAAAACTGAGCCTCCAAGATACAAAATGACTTTACCAGGTACCACGGAACTGAATAACTGTTTTGGTCAGAACTTCTTCTAAGATTAAAACAAGGTAACTGTGAGATTGCCACTGAAAACCTGTTCTTAGTATAAGGAAATTAATTGACTATAGCAAAAATTACAATATGGAATTCTAAACAATATGCAGTCTTACGCAGTTTATTTCCATGGTGACTACATAAACACTAGAAAAGCAAATTAAGCAAAGGATAAAATAATTGATAAAATGATAAAATGGCTCCACAAGCATCCTAATAAATAATTAAGAGTCATGGGTCACAAAAGAGTTAAGAATTTGCAGGTCACCTGAAGTGAATTGTTCTATGGCATTCACAGGAGGAGAAGTTACTTTCTCACAGAGATGGTTCCATAGTATGCATGGCCTCTGCTATTATTTGGAGGATTAGGGCTTCTTTTCTTACCTATCTAATCTAGTCATCTTTTAAGATGCCAAGAGGTATTTTTGCTTAGATATATATTCCTTTCTGTTTGCGTTAGTGAGTCTATATTAAGGTTAATATACCAGAGGAATGTAAAAGTCTACAGTAGCAGCTGGCTTTGTTCAAGGGATGAAGACTTTTTTGTGGTGTGATGAATTCAGTTTGGTCTCCTGGTGTGTCTTCTCCACATGTTTGGAAATCACATATTTTTCTGAAAGCTGGTAGTCATCAACATTTTCTTATCGGCACTGGTGTCATTGTTTTAGCATTGTTATAATGAAGATACTTTAGTAGTATTGATAACTGAGGATCTTTGGTATTAATTGAATGGAAAGTATTTTTGACTCTGTGGAAAGGAATGCTCTCAAACTACAAACAAAATTATAGCTAAGCCAAATTTTTAAAATAGATTTTAACAGATTCCAGGAGGTAGGAACATTAAGATAATTCATGTGACTTCAAAGGTAAGATCTTTGTGAACAGCATGTCACAATTTCCTAAGAGTGAAATTTTGAGCTCCCTCTACCAGAACCTTGTTTAACTTAGTTTCTTTTCTCCATGACACCTTTCCTATTGTGTGTGATCATATTGTAGGTCAGATACCAGTGGCTTGAGAGTAAAGTCTGGGTACTGTTCTGAAAACTAGGTTATATCTGGTCCCCATGTGATGCAGGTAAAACTCCCATGAAAATATGAGTATGGCAACACTGATGGAACATAATTTTAATTGAAATGATCTCCTTTGGGTTATATTTCTGTAGATCTAATATTAGTATTTCTCTTAATTCTCTATTTTCTTGCTAATGTACTTGAAAGGGTTTTTCAACAATTTTATAAACCAGTCTTTCTTCGTAAGAAATTATGACAATTTTCTCTGTTACTTTCCCTTAAAGTCTACACTTTTTCTACCAATGAACTGAGCCTTGATTTACACATTATGGTGAGCTTTTACATCCTAAACATATTTATTCTTTTGAAACTTTAATTATTTGGCAAGTATTTAAGCGTTGGGGAGGTTGAAGAGACCTAAACACGAAATTAACAGAGAACTCAACTACAATCCACAGAGGAAATAATCAAATAAGTTGCTATTTTAAACAATGTAAGCAAATAGGAAGAAGGAAGGGATTATTTCAGAACACAAATATTCACGGGCAAGAAACTAACCGAAGTAGCAACGCTTAAAAAACTGGAAGGTTAGTAGTTAAATCTTTGAAAAATAAAGAAAGCAACTCAAGTCACTCTTATGACTGTATTATTTAAAGAAATATATCTGTATCAATCCTGAGGACAGGATGTACAGCTCAAAAGTGGGAGTCAAGATTTAAAAATAAGGAGAAGCAGGCTAAAATTCTAAGGAAAAATAAATACAGGATCATGCATCAAGAAGCCTTGAAATAGCAAAAAGGTTTCAATCAAAACGTAGTCGTTAAATGATAAAATGAGGAATGGGGGAAAAGTCGCTGCGGGGTATCATCTTCCACTGCCTGTACGGGAAGGATGGAGTGGTGATACGCGGGAGCCGGCGGAAGACCGGATGTTTCACTGTCTCAGAAATTGTCCCCTGTCCTCACACTGGCACCGTGAGCGGTCCTCTGGGGGAAGCAAGCCTTTCTGATCTTTCCATTTCCCTGCACCATCCTAAAGGCACAGTCCCGCTGGGACTCCGGTTCATCTCAATTCTGAAGGAAACCGTTAGAGGCCAATCTCTGCCCTGAAGTTGAAAATAAACTTCCTCCGTCCCTCGAAAACGCCAGCCCTCTCAGCTCATTCTTAAAGGAATGGCCCTGAACATCCTCCAGTTCTGTTCATCCCCACCCCTCTCCCAGCAGCCCTCGTCCTAAAAAGGCCGCGGCGTGGCTCGGGGTCGCCCGCCCGCCGGCCAGGCGATCAAAGCACCACGGCCTCAAGGAAAGCGGCAGCAGGCGCGCGCCACGAAGCCCCGCCCCCAGCGAGTGTGGCGGAAGTGGCTGGCTCAGGAAAGGAGACCGCGCGCCACCTGGCCGAGCGCGCATGCGCCAGCGCCCGCGCCGAGAGTGGTGGGGGCGATCGTAGCCCTCCCTCCTCCACCTCCGCCACCCCCGCCCCACAGTGAGAATCGGGCTCACGCCATCTTGCCCCCCCACCCCCACCCCAACTACGTCCCCGCTGAACCACCCTTTCCCTTTCGACACTTTCAGCCCCCCACCCCGCCCTTTTCCAAGCGTGTCCCGGGCCGCCGCCGCAGAAACCGCACCATCTCTAACCCCACATTCTCCACGCGGGACGCCCAGCTGTGTCTACAAGTGTTCTTAGAGCAGAGGTTGTAGGGGGTATCGGGGGCGGGACGGGGGAGGACGGGGGAGAGGGCTGGGGTCGAGAGGGGCGCCGAACCCACGTGTCTGGGCCCCGCCCCGGCCCCTGTCCCCGGGGGACGGCCGCGGGGGGTCCCGGGCGTTCGCGCCGGAGGCCGAGGGGAGAACCGAAGCAGCGTCTCCGGAGCCGCCGGCCCCGCGAGGCGCCCGGGTTCGCCCGCGGAGTGTGGAGTTGGCCTTGACTCCTCCCCGTTGGCGGGTGGGCGTGGGGCCAGGGGAGTTGGGCGGGCGGGTGAGAGCGGGTACCGCTGGGTGTGTTAAGAAGCACCTTCCGCCTGTCATCTAGGCCGTGTTTAGGGGGAAATAATTCTTAAAGAAGGAAATTGTTGCTTTATGGGCGAGGTGAAAGAAGAGTTAGGTAGTGTTAGAAGAGGTATAGCATCCTGGAAAGGGAAAAGATTGACTCTCCCCACATCTCTTATCCCTGGGGAAATTATTTAGCGTGTTTTTGGCTGGGTGTTTTGGTCTGTCAAATGGGGGTAGTAGTAGCCTATCTCAGAAATGTGAGGATTAGATGAGATAATACAGGTTAAATGCTTATTGCAAGCTCTGAGCACTGATTAATTACCTGTCATTTTTATCTCTCTGTTTTAAGGAATTCAGAATGACTGTGACCTGGCTTTCTAAGTGAGAAAATGAAACTGGCCTCAATTTATAGGGGGCAGTGGAATGTAATATGTGGCGCTCAGAGGCGTTCCTGGAAATGTGTTATTAATGTACACGGGGATAAATGAGCTTAACTCCCTGAGGTTATAAGACTTTAGCTACCAATATTTCCTTGCAAAGAAATGATGATGAATTTATCTGGGAGGGGAAGATCTAGAGTCTTAGTGTATGTGAGGGATAGAACTTTAGAAGTAGAATTAAATTTGTCTATGAAGATTTACTTGAAGACCAAATTGAGTACGGAACTCGTGGAATTTCTGGTGGATGTTTGAGAGAGGATGGATTTGACTGTTATGAATAAATTTCCTGATAGTTACTATTTTGCAAAAATAAAGTGCCCTTTAGTGTGCTATTGCACGTTTCTTGTCTCTGGGAACATTTAAGAAAAGATCTAGAGCAGCCCTGTCCAGTGGAACTTCCTGTCGTTACGGAAATATTCTGTAATCTCTGCTTTCCTAATATGGTACCCACTAGACACAAGTTGCTCTTAAGCATTTGAAGTATGGCTAGTGCACTTAGGAATTTAATTTTTAATTTTATTTAAATTAATTGATGTCGGGAAGATCCCCTGGAGAAGGAACCCACTGCAGTATTCTTTGGAAAATCCCATGGACAGAGGAGTCTGGAAGGCTGCAGTCCATGGTTTGCAAAAGAAGCCAACAGGACCTAGCAACTAAGCAAACAAAATTAATTGAAATATAAATAGCGGCTTGTGGCTAGTGGCTGCCTTGTTGGACAGCATAGGTCTAGAATCTAGGCCCTGAGACCTTTTCCAATTCTTGATTTGGTTGAATTTTAAGTTGGAGAAGCCAGTTCTTAGAACATTTGTTGCCTTAGGGAATCATAATTATATTCAAATAATACCTTTCATTCAAATACTGTAGTTCAAAGCTTGGGTCTGTTAATACTTATTTACAGCTTGCAAATGAAAGCAAAGCATTCTTTTGACTCCTAGGTTGTACAGCTAATGCCAGATTCATCTGGAGAGTCGTAATAATATGAAGTGGAGTTTCCTTTAACCATTATTGTACTGTGACTGGGTGTCCACTATCTTTTATCACTTTAGTTAGTTTTCAGTGAAAACCTTTCAACTCTTTTATTCCTAAAGTTTTTTCAGTTTGAAAGATGGTGTTTTTCATTAACTATAATAGTAAACTTTGAGCATTGGGCCATTGCAATAGTTTTGTAGTTATTGGTATTCAAAACTCTTGAAGAGAGAAGCCTGAAATTTGGCAGTATTTTGCAAGGATGCTTTCTTTGAAATATAGTTTTTTTTTTTTTAAGCAAATGTTTATAAAGTTAAGTTTTGAAGAAAACCTTAAAAAAAACCCCACTTTATTTATAGATAACACACCCTTAACTCTGGTCTGGTGTCTGTAGAGTGGTACCCTTTGTCTCAAGGCTGATGATAATCCTTGGATCTGGAACAAAAACTGGAAGCTCATAAATAAAGCATATACAGAGAATACCCCATAACATACAAATCAAATGGATTGCTCTTGTGTAGGGTGACTGTATACCCTGCTTTTTTGGGTCAGTCATGGTTTAGAGCCTGTTTGTCTCTGCATAATTATTAATAGGGACCCTTTCATTTTAAAAAATGTTCCAGTTGGGTCCACATAATAATATGGTCACCCTCCTTTTAAGCTTGTTGAAATCTGGAGTATATAATTTTAGGAGGAGTAAATGTACTGTGGTCTCAGAAATGTACTCACTTTGAAGTAGTGACAGATATTGCTTATGTGCATAAATAACACATGAGCTGTCTGGAGTAAGGCCAGCAAGTGACCTGTCCGCTTAAGCCACTGATAATTAAAAATTTCTACTTTTCTCAGTATAATTGGCTAGCAATCTTGGGTACTTTGATTGTTGGTTTTCTCTAAAAAAATATTTTGTTGTAAAATCTGCAAAGAAAGTTGGACCATGCCAGTCAAATCAGAACACTGAGTATTCTTGTTGAAAATAATACCTGTTTTACTGTATGGTGAAATTGAGCGATGAAATTAGTTAGAAATCTGCTTACCACGTTAAAGACTGGTTTCACTTAAATAGTAAAGAATAATAGTTCAATCTAATGCATTATTGTGTTAATTGAATTTATAGTGTAGTGGATTAAAATACTTTATTGAGAGTCAAACACATTTGGTTTGATTCCTCACTGCTGAGGGTTAAATGCAGTAACCCCTGTGATGTGTTGGGTGCAGTGCTGGGTGCAGCAAAGCACAGAAGTACTCAGCAAGTATTAGCTGCTCTAGCCTTAAGTTTATCAAGTAATGGATCTGGAGATGCATTTTGCATTAGTTTTAACTAATTCCAAAATCCAGGTGTACACATTTTCTGCCCTATGATTTCAGTTGAGATGTTTAACTTTTCTGAGTCTCAATTTCCTCATCAGTAAAATAGGATTAGGACCTAACCTTAACCTACCTCCTCACAGGATTACTGGAGGCTTCAGATGAGAACTGCGTAAATTGTCTTTCAGACGTTAATTTAACTGGTTGAGTCTCAACTGGTCCACCTCCTACCTCCAGTAAAGACTGGCCTTAAATCTGCAAAAACTGCATGTATTTTAATTTGTGAATCAGCACATACATAAGATCATTCTCTTTTACAAATAATACTGTAAGTCCCAGCAATGGTGCTTAATTGATCTGTTTCCAGTATATTCCCTGCCCCAAACAACTCTATACTAACTGCTAAGGGAAAAACCAATGTTTTCATGGGCACTTCATGTGTTCCAAACTAATGCTCTATCTTATTTATCCAAAGATGTCATTCCCCCTTAATAGGTGGTACTGATGAGTCTTTACTTTCTGGAATGGATATGTAAGATTCTTTGTTTACATTGCTGCCTCTGATAATATCTAATAGTGGATATTGAAGTTTAAGTTTATGAATATGAAAATAACATTCTGTCTGGCATATAGTATGTATTAGTTGCTGAAAAACTGTTGTGTTCCTTGAATTTTCACAGGGCAGTAAATATGTGAACTTCTAAAATTATAAAATATACAAATATACATTACTTACAAAGCTTAAAGTATACTTTTGCTATTTCAAATGCTGTAGAGGTTTTTTGACTGGATCCTTTATATTTCACTTTTTTTTTTCATATTAATTTGTTTCTGAATCTTTAAAAGACTACTCCTAAGCATAGTATTCTTTCTCTGAGGATATGCATGTTTAATAGTAGTACTTTGGGATATGTTTTCAAGAAACTGTACTTTTGTTGGGTTCATCATCATCGTCATCATCATGACGAACTGAGTATTTCTAGGTACCAGGCACTGTCCTTGGTGCTTTGTGTACATTACTTGATGTCGCCTATGAGAGGAGTACTTTTAATCTCCTTTTTAAAGATGAGGGAACTGAGGCAGGGAGGTGATGTGACTTGCCCAAGGTCACCTGGTAAGTGTTAGAGCCTGTATTTGAACTCCAGAGCCTAGCTCTTTACCTGCTAAACTGTGAGTTGGCATAGACAGATACTTCACAACAAAGTTCACTATGACAAACACATTGTGGAGGACTTGTGAGTTAATTATAACCAACTTTTATTTGTGTGTTCCTTGTGGGATAGTAGAAAGAACTCTGGACCAGAAGTCAGGGGACCTCAGTTTTAATCCCAGCTGTATCGCTAAATAGTGATGTGTCCTTGGGCAGTTCAAGAAACCCCTCTGGACTTCAGTATCCTCACCTGAAAAATGAGGGATTTGGATGAAATTAGTGATTTTCAAACTGTAGTTCTGAACTTCAGATGTCTTTGGTCCCCCCTCCCGACAGTCTATGGGGTTGCCAAGAGTCGGACTCGACTGAACGCCTAACACTTTCACTTTTTTTTTCCGCCTGCCAGCGTGCATAGTTATACTTTGCCCGTTATAGTTATAGTTGTTTATCTGTTTGCCTGAGATTTACTTTTAAGCAAAGAATTCCTGAACTTAATTTTTAAAGTTATCAGTCTCTAAGAAAACGTAATGACAAGTTCCCTGGTACTACTTCTCAGTAATTCATATTTTAGTGTGTTAAAACTAGGCACTAAGGTAGAAGATGGGTGAATTTTTGTATGTGTGTAGGTGGACTGGCTATTGTGGGTTATCTAAGATCAGAGTGCGTTTTTGTGTGTTAGATTTGTGGCCTTCACCCAGTGTTTTCACTCTTCTTTGTTAGTTGGGGGGAACACATGCCTAATAGGATGGTTTTGAACAAATGTGAGCTAATACAGGTGAAAGATCCTTTATAAATTCTGAAATGCTTATGCAAACTCATCTCTTTTATACATGCCTCCAGAAAATGTCCCCCTCCTTTTTCTGTTTAGTCACGTTAAGTGTGTTTTTAACCACATGAGATATTTTATTGAATTGTTTGTACTTAATATGGACTTCTCATAACAGTTAATATTTTTAAAATGTGAGTCTGGACTAGAAGAGAATCTTGATGTTTAAGAGATCTCCTTTTTTGACATCCTTGTCAAATATACTTACTTCTTATTATTAGAAGTATAATTGATTCCAAATATCTGGAAAGTTAACCATTGTCACTCAATTGTGTATTATTTTATATAGAAACAAGTGTTTTTGATATTGGAAAAGTGAGCTTGCCATTTTCTCAGGGTTTTGGATGTCATGTATTTTAGGATGATCTGACAGGCAGATTGGCTGTGTGTAAGAAACATTTTTGCAAAGAATAAAAATTTTTTTGAAACTCGTTTAAGAGTTAATACTTAGGAAACTCAGTATTTCTTAAGGAGAGTACTGTATATGAAAACACATGGGGAAAAAAAAGAAAGCACATAGAGTAGAAACCTACATTAATATGAAACTAAAGAAAAGATAGAACTTCACGTGTCTCTGACCATTGTGTCACAGCTTCTTTGTCAATAGGTAAAAAAAAATTGCTCACGTAGCCAACTGAGATATGTAAGCGTAGTTTATAATCTATCTAGAGGGAATTTTTGTGTTTTACAAGTGTTTTGATATTTTCAATTCAAGTGTATTTTTTGAGTGCTCATATGTTGTAGCCACTGCCTTCTTTACAATACTCCTCTGAGATAAATTATTCTTGACATATCAAGAAACTAAATGAGAGATTAGTTGACTGTTACTACCAAGTTATAGTAGGTATTAACTTGAATTGGGGTGTATATAAATATATTGGAATTACTATTGTGTTATCCCCAACTAGACATAGAAGTTTTAAAATTTTGCACATTTTAATTTGTTTTTTTTATTTTTTATATTCTCGGTGATTGATCATTTGGTGGTATTTTTCACAGCAGGAGGAAATTTATATCATGATATAACTTGAGCTTTTTTTTTTAGGCAGTAAAGCTGAAATGTGTGTAATAGTGTTGGTTTAACCATAATCTCTTCCTGCCTTTGGAGTTCTATAAAAATGAAAATGTTCTGATTATAATAGAACATTATACTTTATATTATTTGGGATTATTACTTTATATTATGTAGGATGCTCAGATTATAAATGATTGAAATTGAGACTCTTAGATGCTCAGAATCAGTACAGAGGTCTGCTGAATTAATTTTTCTCAAGAATGAAACAAAAAATTCTGCTGTCTTTTAATAAATGGGTAGACTGATGGATTTCACAATCCAGATTTTGACATTGTTTTGAAGGTGTTTTAACTAGTAATAAAGTTTTCAACTCTGAGGTATTTTAGGCTAAAGATGTTGCATGGTATTTCTTTGGTCATTTAGTCACTAAAAATAGGAGCTATAAACAGAAACCGAGTAACAGGTTCATTACATTTTTCCTTAATTCACATTTGTGATGTATAACTTTATTACATTAAAACATTTTTTTTTGTCATATTTTCTAAGAAAAGGGGTATATCCTCAAATTCCATTATTTTTATTAAAAGATACCAGTCTTTATACTCTGGCACAGAATTTTACAGATGTGATGTAATATTGGCTATTGGCTGAATGATCAGGTTTAAATATAAGTATTAATCAGTGATGAACTTATTCCTTGAGTTCACATTTAAACTGTGGCATGTTGAAATAATCTAGGTCTCCATCTGCACATCTGAATTCATTTTGTAAAATATGGCAAACAGCTGCATTTCAATTGAAAGCTAAAACAACTGTAGGACATTAACCCATTGAGAAGATTACAGTAGGTTTTCAGTTCCATGTTAACTATATTTATTAGAGAAAATTGACTTGAGTGCTTCTGCTTTTAACCGACATTTATTTTTTTTAATGTCTGGGAGATAGGAAATAAAGCATTGGAATGATAGGACTTTGATGTGTAAAAAAGTTAATGTCTAAAGAAGTTAATTATCCCCATCATCAAACAAAATGTGGGCACAGGAAATAATTTTAAAGATTCTAATGCACTATCAGCTCATCATGTCAAGAAAAATGTTATCCACCTGTTTGATTTAAGAATTAAATAACTTGACTGTGAAAGGATGATCATGGTTATAATAAACTAGAATTGGGACCTTTTCCCTCTTACTAATAAATACTCTTGATATGAAACATTTGCAGCAGGGGCACAATCTAAGAAAGCTGGAGTTTTGCTATGAAATTACTTTCTGAAATGTCTCTTCAGAGAGTGTTAAAGCAAGGTGACTGGATTTGCAAAATGAAAATTACTCTGGCAGTCTCTCAGAAGAGTCCCACAGAATGGCATGCCCTCAGATCTGACATGAGTCAGCCTAAATCATGACTGCTTTTGGAGAATGGGGTTAACATGTAATTCTTTAAGTTTAACATCTTCTCCAGGATGTCATATCTCTTGTCAGTTTCTCTTGGGACAAGTGAAACATTTTCTAAATTCAATGGGATAGCCAAGTTCCTTTTTTAATCAATGTATTCTGATTCTGTAGGACTGTTCCTGGAAGTACTTGCTTTCCTGTCTTATTTTTCCCCAGTCTTGGACTGATGATAAAATAATTTTTTTTTTTTAAACTGAGTTCCAAATGGTGTTTCCTCTTTCTCTCTAATATTTGTAGGAAAAAAGTACTTATCCCCCCCTGCCCCACCCCCACCAAAAGTCTTTGTGAACAAACAGGACAAATTCAGGCTTAAAAAGATCGATGATTTTTCATAACTTTAGAATTTTGGTTTTCAGGCTCAGTTTGAGTGAAACCTTCTTCTTTCTCTGCTCTTACATTCTCTGTTGAATGAATTTTGCCTGGCCCTTAGGCCCCTCAGATTAGAGAGGGGTTTTGTTGGCATAGAGTTGGTCCTGCCACAGAATGCTATTGGGATGTTCCAGATCTAGCCACCCAGCTAGAATGCTGCTTGCCTTAGGTCTCTGTCCTTTTGCCTTATCAGAAGCTTCATATGTGGCCCATCTCAGACAGTAGTTTGTAGTAGTTAATTTTTTGAGCTTTCACTCATGGAAGTGAAAGTGAAGATTGCTCAGTCGCATCCAACTTTTTGTGACCCCCATGGACTATACAGTCCATGGAATTCTCCAGGCCAGAATACTGGAGTGGGTAGCCGTTCCCTTCTTGGCAGCATCTCCCCATCCCAGGGATTGAACCCAGGTCTCCTGCATTGCAGGCAGATTCTTTACCTTCTGAACCACCAGGGAAGCCCACTCTCTTTCACTCATGGAGCTCCGCCTTTCTATCTCAGCCGTCAGTGAATGACTGGTTCAGGTTTCCTTTATCAATTTTAGTCTCCGTTGCCCACCAAAGTGGTCAGGTTAGAGGATGTATTAAGAAATACGTTTGAAAGCAGTGTGGAGAGTACACTGAGATGCAAGAAAGAAGCTATAAATAGAACTCAACAAGAAAGGGAGGAGGTAGAAACATAAAGTAGAATTTATTTGACTTCTTAGCAAATTTAAGGGTGCAGGAGAAGGAATCAAGGATGATGACTTGAGATTTTGAGCCAGGCTGACTAGTAGCAGCACTGATGTCAGTGTGAAAACAGAACTTATTTTATAAGGAAACTGATTAATATTTGTTGAATTATATTGAGGTCTTCTAGTGAAAATATTCAAGTTACTTAAACTTTGTGATGGTGAAGTAAGGATAATCTAAATTTGTCATATAAAAGTTCTTAGTGTTTTCTATGTAGAGGATCATGTCATCTGCAAACAGTGAGAGTTTTACTTCTTCTTTTCCAATTTGGATTCCTTTTATTTCTTTTTCTGCTCTGATTGCTGTGGCCAAAACTTCCAAAACTATGTTGAATAGTAGTGGTGAGAGTGGGCACCCTTGTCTTGTTCCTGACTTTAGGGGAAATGCTTTCAATTTTTCACCATTGAGGATAATGTTTGCTGTGGGTTTGTCTTATATAGCTTTTATTATGTTGAGGTATGTTCCTTCTATTCCTGCTTCCTGGAGAGTTTTTTTTAATCATAAATGGATATTGAATTTTATCAAAGGCTTTCTCTGCATCTATTGAGATAATCATCTCTACATAGAAAACCCTAAAGACTCCACCAGAAAATTACTAGAGCTAATCAATGAATATAGTAAAGTTGCAGGATATAAAATCAACACACAGAGATCCCTTGCATTCCTATACACTAATAATGAGAAAATAGAGAAATTAAGGAAACAATTCCATTCACCATTGCAATGAAAAGAATAAAATACTTAGGAATATATCTACCTAAAGAAACTAAAGACCTATATATAGAAAACTATAAAACACTGATGAAAGAAATCAAAGAGGACACTAATAGATGGAGAAATATACCATGTTCATGGATCGGAAGAATCAATATAGTGAAAATGAGTATACTACCCAAAGCAATCTGTAGATTCAATGCAATCCCTATCAAGCTACCAATGGTATTTTTCACAAAGCTAGAACAAATAATTTCACAATTTGTATGGAAATACCAAAAACCTCGAATAGCCAAAGCAATCTTGAGAAAGAAGAATGGAACTGGAGGAATCAACCTGCCTGACTTCAGGCTCTACTACAAAGCCACAGTCATCAAGACAGTATGGTACTGGCACAAAGACAGAAATATAGATCAATGGAACAAAATAGAAAGCCCAGAGATAAACCCACACACCTATGGACAACTTATCTTTGACAAAGGAGGCAAGAATATACAGTGGAAAAAAGACAGTCTCTTTAACAAGTGGTGCTGGGGAAACTGGTCAACCACTTGTAAAAGAATGAAACTAGAACACTTTCTAACACAATACACAAAAATAAACTCAAAATGGATTAAAGATCTAAACATAAGACCAGAAACTATAAAACTTTTAGAGGTGAACAAAGGCAAAACACTCTCCGATATACATCACAGCAGGATCGATCCTCTATGACCCACCTCCCAGAATATTGGAAATAAAAGCAAAAATAAACAAATGGGATCTAATTAAAATTAAAAGCTTCTGCACAACAAAAGAAACTATAAGCAAGGTGAAAAGACAGCCTTCAGAATGGGAGAAAATAATAACAAATGAAGCAACTGACAAACTAATCTCAAACTAATCTCAAAAATATACAAGCAACTCCTGCAGCTCAATTCCTGCAGCTCAAAAAATAAACGACCCAATCAAAAAATGAGCCAAAGAACTAAATAGACATTTCTCCAAAGAATACATACAGATGTGGTTAACAAACACATGAAAAGATGCTCAACATCACTCATTATCAAATAAATGCAAATCAAAACCACAATGAGGTACCATTTCACACCAGTCAGAATGACTGTGATCCAAAAGTCTACAAGCAATAAGTTCTGGAGAGGGTGTGGAGAAAACGGAACCCTCTTACACTGTTGGTGGGAATGCAAACTAGTACATCCACTATGGAGAACAGTGTGGAGATTCCTTAAAAACCTGGAAATAGAACTGCCATACGACCCAGCAATCCCACTGCTGGGCATACACACTGAGGAAACCAGAATTGAAAGAGACACGTGTACCCCAATGTTCATCGCAGCACTGTTTATAATAGCCAGGACATGGAAGCAACCTAGAGGTCCATCAGCAGATGAATGGATAAGAAAGCTGTGGTACATATGCACAATGGAGTATTACTCAGCCATTAGAAAGAATACATTTAAATCAGTTCTAATGAGGTGGATGAAACTGGAGCCTGTTATACAGAGTGAAGTAAGCCAGAAAGAAAAACACCAATACAGTATACTAATGCATATATATGGGATTTAGAAAGATGGTAACGACAACCCTGTATGCGAGACAGCAAAAGAGACACAGATGTATAGAACAGTCTTTTGGACTCTGTGGGAGAGGGAGGGGGGTATGATTTGGGAGAATGGCATTGAAACAGGTATAATATCATATAAGAAACGAACCGCCAGTCCAGGTTCGATGCAGGATACAGGAAGCTTGGGGCTGGTGCACTGGGATGACCCAGAGGGATGGTATGGGGAGGGAGGTGGGAGGGGGGTTCAGGATGGGGAACACGTGTACACCCGTGGTGGATGCTTGTTGATGTATGGCAAAACCAATACAATATTGTAAAGTGAAAAAAAAAAAAAAAAAAGATAAAAAAGTTCTTAGCACATCAAGAAAGGGAGAATTCTTGAGTTCTTTCTGTTTATAATAGTTAACATTGTATACTGACTGCTCAGAACTGTTTTGGATGCTTTGTTCATGTTAGTTCATTTAATCCTTACAACAACCCATCATTACCATTTTACAGGTGAGGTAACTGAGGTATAAAGAAATTAAGGAACTTGCCCCAAGTGCTAGTAAATTAGTGGAGCTAGGCTTCTAACCTTAGCGGTCTGACTCTTGACTCCTCATTATTTTTATTATACTTACATTTCTTAGTACTGCTTAATTTTATTATATATTTTAGATTTGTTCATTCTTCTTTAACTCTGAAAACTACTTTGTAAAGAAAGTCATAGTATTGAAAAATTTATATAAACATAAAATAGTAACTAACATTTGTTGAGCACTTACTGTGTCCTTGAGATAAAAGCCAAGGCTTTTATCTACTTTTATTACTTAAATGTTATTTTCACTAATTCTTATTTAATGGACTGCCACATACAGTAAATGGTGTATATTAGGATTGGCATCTAGTTTCCCCATTATGCATCAGCTTATTTTTATTGGGAAAAGAAATCACATTTTAAATTGGTATTATTTAACCATAAGACTATAACATATCA
Organism: Bos taurus; assembly: GCF_002263795.3. Classification (NCBI taxonomy): domain Eukaryota; kingdom Metazoa; phylum Chordata; class Mammalia; order Artiodactyla; family Bovidae; genus Bos; species Bos taurus. The sequence continues at coordinate 18,629,123 of NC_037350.1, read as the reverse complement.
CAGTGCTAACTTCTGATCTACTGATTGGCTTTATTTCTATTATTCGTATTTTTGGCTGTGGTTCAAATGGGAATTAGGTCATGTTTTGGTTTTGTAATTTTGTATCTTATAGCTGTGCAACTTTTTCTTTAAATAAAGTGTTACTTGAAACCCCAATATATAAAATAGAAAAATCAGAGTTCCTGTGTTCAGGATGGCCAGTGGGAGCTCACTGAAACTGGGAACTTGCTGAAATATTGCCAGGGAATCTTAGGGCTCCCTGGAACACATTTTGAAAACCACTGAGCTCTGTTAAAATACTTTAATGAGTATATTTCTCCCAATACTTACTGTAAAATATGTAATGAAAAGTTTATCACACAGCAGTTTTTTGATATCATATTTGGCGAAGCAGTTTTCTACCTTGCCTTTATTTGATTTTAATAAAGAACAAGTATAGATAAATCAGATTTTTACATAAGACAAATCAGAATTTAAAAAATTTCTGTCATTTTTGAAGTAATTTATAATTGCTTCCCTTTTCTATGCATTTACTTATAGCTAAATACATTTTGTAAGCTGGGTTCTCTTTTTTATTTAGATGAATAATACTGCAGCCAGCCCCATGTCTGCTGCCACTTCAAGCAGTGGAAGAAGCACAGGGAAGTCTATAAGTTTCACTGCAGAACTGCAGAGTATGATGTGAGTATGGCTGTATGTCTCACTTACTACTCTTTAAGTTTGTTCATGTTGACAGAAGACAGCAGAAATAACCAGATTTATAAAACTTAACTTGCAAATTTGTACTTAAGTAAAAGAATGAAATAGTCTGATAACATTTTAAATAGCCAAGTACAGAAGGGGCAGATTGGTTAAAAATGCAGCGGTGATACTGCTGTTCCAAAAGTATGGCTCATCTTCATAAAAGAATGCGTACTCATGTAGACATGTGTGCCTAGCTACCGTTTACCCAGATCTGTATTACGGATTGTTTATTGTACTTTAGATCTAGAAAATTTTGACATTGATTTTATTCTTGAATACTTGGAAATATTTTCACAGAGTTCTCAAGTTTTTCTCAAATGTCCGTCATAATAATTCCATGAACCTCATTTGGTTTTCAGTTTTTATAATACTTCTGTGTTTCAGAACTGGAGAAAAAACTTAGGACATTTAAAAAACACATTTATTTCTTTTTTCAGAAATTGTGTATTCATTAAGATTTCTTTCCTAAGGCTCTTTTCAGCTTGATTTCTGGCTTCTTTCATTGAGACTGCATAACTTGATCTGATGAGAGGTAGCAGATTTATTAGAAATGTCTGCTGGCACATATTAGTTTTTCTTTATTATTGGTTCAGGAGACAATTTTCTGCATATGGGGGACAGCACATTAGAGCTCTTCTTTTCCTGTGGCTACATTATTCATGACATACCCAGCAATTTTAAAAGAATGTTTCTGTTGAAGTTTTAAGTGGGTGTATATTGATAGTCTTCATAGTGGATTAACTCCCTTGTGAGATAATTATCGTTCAGAGGAAAAATGGAAAAATGAGTTTGAGCATGTATTTAATAGTTGCTTGGTAAACATACTTTAAACAGCATTGGAAACATTTAAGTCACAGGTTCTCAAACTTTGGTCTTGGGATGCCTTTAAACTCTCAGTTATTGAAGACCTTAAGCAGTGTTTGTTTATGTGAATTGTTTCTATTATTATTCATTGCTTAGAGTTTAAAACTAATAAAAATGATTCATGTGAAAAATAATAAGCCTATGATATGTTAACATAAGTAATATATACCCTATAAAATAATTATATTCTAAAACCAATAATTGGTAACACATTTTGTTAGGAAAGATAAGACTAAATTAAATGTGTTAATTTAGGAGTTGTATGAAGTTAGGCTGTCTTTTAAATTATGGAAACTTTTAAGGGTTTATGCTTGTATACACTTTGTATATTTAAAGATTTTAGCTGTAGTATAGTAGCTGTACGCTAAAATTTTATGTTGTACTGTTAATTATGTTTAAAAACTACTAAACGTGTTTTAGAATGTTTATAATATAAAGCAAGGAAATTCATTTTCCTGTAGAGCCAGTTCATTAATTTACTTTGTCATTTTAAAATCTTTTAATTTTGAAAATTTCAAACTCATAAAATCATTGGAATAGTATAGTGAACTCCATACATCCATCCTCAGACTAACGGTAATTGTTTTGCCAGTCTTCTTTAACCTTTTCCCCTAGTCCTCACTTTTTAAAAATGAAATTATTTTAAAGCAACTCTAAGCTATCATATTTCAAATTTGGTATTATTTATTAAAATAGTATATTTATTATTAGGTGAAAAAACATGCTTTATAGCTGAGATCAGCAAACTATAGCCATAGACTGGCTGCTTATTTTAAAAAATGAGATTTTATTGGACCACAGTCAGAGGCATTGTTTATCTATTATCTATTGCTTCTTTCATGCTTCATGGCAGAGTTGAGTATTTGTGACAGAGACCACATGGCCTGTAAAGCTGAAAATATTTACTCTGTGGCCCTTTACAGAAAGTTTGACGACCCCTGATCTATAAAAACAGCTTTCTGTAAGAAGAAAGCTGTATTTCCTTTTGTCATTTATACTTAAAAGAGGTTCTACTTAGTGCATTGGATAGACTGTATGCCACTTAAGAAAACTGAGGAAAAAAAGAAAAGCTAAATTCAGCACTTTCTTATTAAATACTTTTGCAAACATCTTCCCAACTAATGTGCTTAAGCTGGATTCAGAATGCAAAAGTTATTGTTGGCCACAGCTTTGGAAGAAATGTACATTTTCCTTCTATTTCAGACCTCATAGAGAGGCTACCTCTAATAGTTACATTCATCATTATAGTCTGAAGTTATTTTTTTCTTCTTATGAATTGCTTCATAGAACAGAAAAATGGGGCCAAGATTAGGGGAATCCTTTTTTAATTTATCAATATTTTCTGATAGCATAATGTTTTCAGGCTTTTGATTATATAAAATTAGAATCAATATGCATTTGATCCTTGCTTATATGATTTTAAATGAGAAAATGCAGCCTTAAGTCTCTGTGTTTATTTCATGTTGTAGGAATTTGATTCTGTGAATCTTTACTCTTTTTCCTCTGCATTTTCACAGTTCTTCTAAGCCAGTGTGTATTGTGTTGCTTCTTTTAATCCTCTCCAGCTACTGTCTTCCCCAGCCATTCACCACAAATGAGCTGTTTTTTCTTGACTCCATGACCTCTAAATAAGTAACAATATTGTAGTGTCATTTCCAGGGAATGGCTTCACTGAAAGGTGACTAGTTGTCAGGCACAAATGGAATTGTCAGGATCTGCTATTAAATACAGAGCTGGCAGCTGGTCTGTCTTCCTATTAGAGAGACTTGATAGGACTGACCATATTTTAGGTTTGGGTGAGAAATACTTTGAATGCAGCATTCTCTAGGACATGCTTCTACTGATTTTAAACTAAAGGATTGGCGGTCAAACAGTTCCTGGCGGGGTTGGAAATGACAGCAGCTTTACCTTACCATGCTTGTAACTTAACACTTTTGCTCTATGCTCCTTATCATAGCTTTTTGAATAATATATTCTAAGAAGGGTCCAGAGGCTTTTCATTTAAAGTTATTGAACTCAAGTAGCCTGTAAATTAGAAAGTAAAATCTTTTCAACCCACATTGCAGGTATTTTGAATGATTTATTAAATTAATTTAAACACACATCAAGGAATCTTCATTGAGTTTTTTCTTCCTTATTTTACTCTCTTATAAATTTCTTTGCCTGGTTATATTGTACTCTTGCAGGTTTATAGGCCTGGTGATAATGTCAGGTTTCACTGCTTGGTAGCATTTAGTAATTCTCATGTGACCAAATTAAAAAAAAAAAAGGATTTTGTTTGAATGCTCCTTATATTTTCTAAGAACTCTTCCAAATGAAATTTCATCCTTTTCTAAAATCCACAGGGTGAAAAAAGTGTTTTCTAAATCAGAGTTTTCTTTATAGACAATGAAATTCACTCTTTTAGTTGTACTATTCTGCAAGTTTTACATTTTTTTAAAAAAAAGCAACATTATTGAGCCCTTGTATGGCAAAACCTGAATGCTTTCGAGATAGTCTAGCAGTGGAGAAGGGTTGTGGAGGTGAATGAACGTCACATGGTAGGATGTGAAAAATCCCATGGTAGTACAAGGTGCGGAGTGATGATCTGAGTGTGGTCTCCCTGAACTAGGTCTGTACTCCTGACTGCTTTCTGGAACATCCATTAAGTATTCTGTTAGCAGCTCAAACTTAGTGTGTCCAAAAATGAACGTGTAATTTTCTCAGTAAGATTTGCTTCTTCTCTTGGGAATTTTGGGATAAATGGCAATAACCATATATACATTGCTACAGTAGAGTACGGGCACAGTTGTGTATGTGAAATGGTATCATTTGGCTATTATATAACATTAAGAAATGAGTTGTGAAAGCATGTGTTCCTAGTTCTATCCATATCTTAATCTGACTATCAAGGGATCTAACGGAAAAATATATGAATTGATAATTGATATGTATTAAACGGCCACAGGGTTCCTTCAAACACTGAGTTTCCCTGGTGTATTTAAGTTTTTCAGGAGGCTGGAGCAAAGACATTCTTAACCGTGATAAGTGGTAACATTAATATTATTATTACAGTTTCAGAGATGCTTTAATAAGGCCAATGATAATAGCAAATGCTGTCGTGTGTACCAGGCATTCTCCTGAGCACTTCCACATACCATTATCATTTACTCCTCACACAACCCTTTGAGGGTAGTGTTGTTTGTTCCCTTTTATAGATGAAGAAACTTGAGACACAGGTGTTTGTAACACCAAAAATTGCCATTGTAGCAAGTGGTAAAATCTTGCTTTGAAACAGGAAGTCTAACTCCAGGGTCCGTGCTCTTAACAAATTATGCTAAACTACATTTCAACTAATAAAACTTATTTTGATTTACAAAATTTAGTTTACAAATGAAATTTTACCAACTTATGTGTCACTAGTGTGGTATAAGGAAGTAATAATGGGAAAGGTGAATAATTGGTTAATTACTGTTATTTGTGATGAGGTCTAATTTTTATAATAAATATTGGATTAATTTGTATTTTCATATTATTATAGCATTTGTTTCAATTTCTTATGTCTAACCACCAGATCTTCTTAAGCAAGGCCATATCAGAACCAATAAAAAGTATAATTTTTCATAGAAACTTAATACTTATATACTCCTTACTGGATGGTTATATGTGTGATATTTCATAATTTTGAAATAAACATGGCCACACTGTTGAATAGTTAAATATCTGTCCTACTTTTGTATTTTGTCACTATTAAATGATTTATTTTAATTCTTGATATTTAAATTTCATTAAATTACACGTAGTACTTTCTGTGAAATTCATCAGTTTGGAATGCTTTAAGATATACACTAGTTTATAAATATAAGAATAATGAACATTTTCAAATTGTAACATAAAATTGGTCATAATCTTTCCTGAAAGTGAGAAAATGTGCAAAAGTTGATTTAGAACATAAAAGCACTGTGAAGCTGAAGGTTTATACTTTTCTTCCTTTTAGAAATGAAGTAAGGTAATGGTTATCCATTTGAATTAAGTACTTGCACTGAAAAAGCATATTGTTTTATAAATGTGACAAAATACAGTTTTGAATTTGTATTTAAATATCTCTATCAATTATTTCATGAAAAGAAGATAGCTAGGCCTTTTAAGATACATAATTACTAGAGGGAAAAAATTCTGTTCAGTCTTAGAAATGAATTCTTGAAATTCAGGGAGATAAGAGTCATTTAATAATTCTGTGATGAAAATCCTTGGGCCTGTGGGGAAGAATTCATGGATATGTCATTCTGAGATTGTAGTACTGTGTAAGTGCGAGTTGCTAATGCTGGTCAGTGGGAACACCTGTTCTGAACTACTTTGATGGCAGCACCAGGACCTAACTGATGGTTATTTACTGGCTGACTTACCTTTCATGTTAATATTCATACATTCTACTGTGCTCTTGAGTGCTTCCCTCAAGAGTTATGTAGTATATGGCTTTTGTGTAGTAGTAGCTTTGTAAAATCTGAAAACTTCTGAATTCTGGAATACTTCTTTCAGATAAGGCATTGTAGACTTGTATCTACCTTATATGGTTTATATGAAAATTAAGTGAGGTACTGAGAGCACATGAAAAACACTGGCCCATGTTTATTGTTCCTGGCACATGATAAACGATGTGCTGTTAGTACTTATCATCATTGCACTTAAAAGAATGATTATAATCATCAACCTGTTGATTTAGGAAGGTTATAAAAATTTTTCAGATGTAGGGAGAAAAGTTTGCAGTTTTATGGAGAAAATTTTTATAATTATAGAGAAAAATTAATTTGTCTATATTATACCATGCCGTCCAGGAGACCTTTCTGTAGTGATGGAAATTTCTGTTTCTGTACTCGCCAGTAGATAGCCACTAACCACAGGTACCTTTTGAGTACATTAACTGAGTGAGGCAACTGAGCAACTGAATTCTGCTCTTTGTTTTAATTAGTTTAAATTTAAATAATTACATGTAGTAAATGGCTCCCATTTTGGACAATACAAAAGAAATATGGAAAATATATACATGAAGTACTTCTTTTCTGGTATGCTTATATTGTTGAAATTGGAAAGATACATTTTACATGTTACGTGATTTTGTTTTATATTTATTCTTAACACTGTCATCCATTAACTTTTTATTTCTCCTTTTTTGGGTTGTCATTGTCTCACAGTTTTTCAGTGATTTGGGGATGTTAATTTTTGGTTACTTGGACAGGTCAGATTTGATGGGGAGGTTTAATATTATTTTCATATTCCATTTCGTAGGCAGTCTGGATAATACTGAATATTAAAAATGTTCTGTGAATTTACTTAACATATTTATATTTAGTCTTTCTGAAAATTCTGTGATTATTGCTCTGGGTATATTATAGTGCACTTAATTATCACACCAGTTGTGTAACTGAATGTATAACAGCATTGTGAGTTTTGGGTGCTTGTTTTCACGTAGCTGGATTTGCAAAACTTTTGGTAGCTATATAAAATTCAGCAGTATGTCGCATAGCATTCTGTCAGTTCATTATTTTTATTGTAAATATGCTGAGATTTTGAAAACTTATTTTTAAATATATGAAGGTCAAAATTAATCTTTGAAAAAGATACTCAATAAAAATGGATTCATAAATGCTGAAAATATATTAGAGAGTGGTTACTAATTTTGGGTAGGAAATTACAATTTTTTACCTATGATTATATGTTTCCTCCTTACAAGAAATTCTGTTGATACAGAATGTAAACAACTCATTATATGGATATCAATTATGTTTTTAATCCTCTGTTATTGGATCATTTGGTTATTTCCAGTTTTTACACTGCTATTGAAAATGATGTAATGAAAGCTTAATATCTTATATAAAAGTCTTAGAAGATTTTTTCTGAGTCTAAAAGCTTTTTTGATAGTAGTTTCTTAATTTATCCCCCAGGGAAACTGGACTTTTTACATGCCTACCAACAGTTGTGAGAGTACCCCTTTCCATCTCTGACATTTTAACAGGAAAAACATTGTGCTTTTCTTTAACTATTTTACATAATAACTTTCCTTTGACTACTGAGTTTGGAATTATTTTGGCCATTTGTATTTCTTCATTTGTGGGTGGGTGTTCACATTCTGAGCACAGTTTTACCGAGTTCTCATTTTCCTCCCATTGTTTATTATTATGGGCTTTTAATATATTAAAGACATAAAGCCATTATTGATCATAATATAGAAGTCTCCGCACAACCCCTCATACCCTTCATCTTTTGGTTTCCATAAGGTTTATTTCTTTTTAACGTTTGTTTTCATTTTCAATGTAGTTAAATCTGCCTTTGTTTTATTACTTCGCTTTGACAGAAAGTCTTACCCACAACTTTTGCACAAATCATCATGTACTTTTCATATTTCAGGCTTTTAGTTTCTACAGTTTAATATTTAATCCACTATTTTGTCATATAGTGCCAGGGAGGGTTCTGAGTCAAAACAGTTTTTACTTTAAGTTTGCTTGCCAGTGGTCTCACCACCACAAATATATAAACCTCCCTTTTCTCTCAGAATTGAAATGCTACCTTTATCAGATAATGAATTATTATTTTTGAGTTTTCTGCTTTGTCTATCGAATTGTCTCTTCTTTTGCCAGTACTACATTACTTTAGTTATTATAGCTTCTTAATATGTTTTAATGTTTGGTATTACAGTTCAGGGTCACCTGCATAACTTCTCTTTTTAAAATATTTCTTGTCTCTCTTCCTATTTTTATTCTTCCACATGAATTTTAAGGGATCATTTTATCAAGTTCCAAAGCAAATTCTAAGTGCAAATTTTAAGCAGTTTCATTTTTCTTTTCTTTTTATGCTTTCTGCTGTATACTCAAATTTCAGACATTGGTCTGTGTGATTTATTTTAAAGTCAATTAATGAAATAATTTTACTTTTAGAAATTTTATTTGAAACAGTGCTGGATAGAAACTGACTAACGAGTGACTTGGTTAACTATTGTGTGATTAGAGATGCTGAGAACTCAGTTTTCTTTAGTGTTTGTTTTACTTGCTTGAATGTAGAATTGTGCTGTGCCTGCAGTGTATAAAAATCAGCCAGACTATTGTCTCAATTTTCAATTATACAATTATTGTCTTATTTTTGAGTGAAGAGCATGATTGGAAACAAAAAACTAGCTTAATTTTTGTAATAAAGACTAGCTTACAACTGTATTCTATTAGAATTAAAAACCAGGGCATCTATGCCATATATATATCATAGAGAATAAATATATTTAATATATTTATTTTATAAATGAGGTAATCTAAGTGATAAAATGGATTTTATTTTGACCATTTTAATGAAAATATTTCTATAGTAAGGTTATTATAGCATGTTTATGACTATGTACAGATGGAATACCAGGTACAATTTGAACTTTTTTTTTTAACTGAAATTTCATTATAAAATATGTCAGGTGTTATAGCCCGCTTGTACCATTGTGATGCCCTAGGATACCATGAGGCATAAAGTGTAGTTTGCTCCTGTGATCAATAGTCCTACTTTGATCTGCTATTTGAATTTATAATTTTGGGGGGTTGAGTTTTATGGTTTCTCTCTCATTTGCATCAGCTAATTTTGCTGCTGTTGTGCTGTACTCTGGCAGGGTTTCACCTTGCCACCCCGTCCCCCTCCCCACCCCCACGCTTGAATGCTGCTTCTGGCTACTATGGACTAGAAATTAAATTTATCAGATTTGTGCCTAAAATACGTCATACTCTAGGAAAGCCTGATACATGTTCTCTGCTGAGAAAAGTCACTTGATCTTTGGTGTGTAAACTTAATTATCAATTTTGAGAGTTGGTATACTTATTACTTTTGTTTTTTGGTTGTATTTTAGTAGCTGAAATTGTTCAGGTAGCAGGTCAGAGTTTATTTGCAAGTCCTTTGTTGGGACCAAATCTGTTTTCATAATGAAACAATGTTAAGAATGTTAGATTGCTGGGTTAGTTCAATACACATAACTTTTTTAACCCTTAAAAGTAGTGTAAAGTCATATTTTCAGCTATGCGTAATTATCATTCATACCATTTTGAAGAAGCAGGCAAGGCCAGTGACTGGAGTTGGCATGGAAGAGAGGGGGAGGTAGGGAAGCTCGAGAGTGGTGAAGGTTTGTAATGGCAGCAGGGGAGTTAGGGAGAGAAAGCTCATCAGGAATATGCTTAGTGTTGCCTAAGTTGTCCAGGGCTCTGCAGAGCTCATTTTGTTGTTGTTCAGTTGCTATGTCATGTCCAGCTCTTTGTGGTCCCACGGACTGCAGCACGCGTGGCTTCCCTGCCCACTACTTCCCTGAGTTTGCTCAAGCTCATGTCCATTGAATCATAGAAGGGCTCTAACAGCAAGGTTGTATACTTCTCTGTGGCGGTGCTCAACTGCTGGGCATAGGACTGGAAAAGAAAGGTGATTGGGTTGATTTAGGAATTTGAAAGGCAGATAAAACAGAAGAATATTGAAATTCAAGGTGTTAGAGGTTCTAATCACTGAGCCTAGGCTAGTGGGGAGGGATGGAATAGAAAGGAGTGAAGTTGATTAATTTGTTGAACAATGGGAGAAGGGTTTGGAGAGTTCAATGAAATCTAAAAGTCAGAAAAATATAAGATTAATTGAGAGAACTGGAGGAATAGGAAATACAATAAAATGGAAAATATCAGCTTGGACAGCTCATCCCCCAAGAAGACATCACTGGCTTGTCCAGTCTTGTTAATTCCTTTCTGTGTGCCATGGCACCTTGTATTAGTAGTATACTCTTTAAGGAAGTCCTTACTTTAGTATATTCCAGGGATCTGTTTACTTGTCTGTTTCTCTCCCCACTGTAAGCTTCATGAATCCAGAGCTTGTTTTAACTTTCCTATTTTACAGTACCTGGTATATGTTAGGTACCTAATAGGTGTTATATTTAATAGAATGAATAGGAAATTGTGCTCAGGGTGGGATAGTATAATTTAGGAGGACAATCTTCATGGGTCTTGGAGATTATAACTTGCTAAATTTATATTTTTATGTCCCTCATCCCTTGTCTGTTTTGCTTTCTTACTAACTTTAGAGCGGAAGTTATATTATTCCCTTTATTCTCTTCCTACATTACCTTGTGTTTCTTCTTCATCTTCATTGCATGAAAAACATTTTTTGTGTGTGTGTGTAGAGTTCTATATTTTGAGTGTCTGATTTGCTTGAAACCTCTGCTGCTTCCTTAGAAAATTATGGCTATGTGTCACATCTGGTTTGATGAAGAAAGGATGTTGTTGTGGAGTCATATAAATTTGAGTAAGTACCATGAATTCTATTTCTTATATCGCTGAGAATTTTATTTGTAAAACTCAAATAAACATATACATCTCTCAAGATGTCTTTTGTGACTTGAACCAGATTGTATAAATCATTTACAGAGAAGATAGAAAGGTGTTCAGTGCAGATCTCTATATAAAATGTCTATACTTTTTAAATTAGTTTGACTTTGTAGGTTTATAGATAGAATTGAACCTCACCATATTTTTGTAGGATCGCTTATCTGCCTTTATTCAGGAAGAAGGGAATCTGGCTAGTATCCATTACTTAGACTGAATGGAAGATTCGAGAGTCTTTTTTTATTTAGAGTCTTTTTTTATTCACTCCTGAAGAAACTGAAGAACAGCAAGGTGAGGTGATTAGCCCTAGACTGTGCAGTAGGTTAGTTTGGTGTTCAAGGGCTATATAGCTGGTCTTCTGAATATCAGTCCAGTTTACTTTTCCAGAGCCTGTCTGCTATAAGTTAGTGTTAAGTTGACTATTCTTCACTTGTTTTCTTCACTTGTTCTTCATTTTTTAAACCACCAGCACTGACTCAGTTTTTGTTTTACTTGTTTATTTGAGATGACACTACAATCTTGGACCCACTCTAAAGTGAGGAGTGAGGCATATACTTGAAGTGTTTATATTGATTTAGAGCATATCTTCTCATGTGCCTTAATTCCTGTGATCATTTTTATAAACTGCTCTGAAAGTGTAAAGGCTTCATTCATTTAGACACTACTGGGATGTCTGAATTTCCTGCTTAGAACCTGACATTCAGTTGACAAAAAATTATCCTTAAAATTTTTTGTTGCTTTCATGTTTCATAAGTATCCTTTAAGAGACACAGTGACCTAATTATAACCACATTTCAGCAGCCAGACATGATTTTTTACAAATTATTCTTTGGTTTGAAGTTAGTTTTTTTTTTTTCCCCCTTTCAACTCCCAACATTTAGTCCAAAGAGGTGCCTGCCACTCAGTGTAACCAGTATGAGAACTGTTCCTTGTTGTCTTTTATAAGGTAAGTAGCCTGATCCAGACTGTAAACCAGTCCCCTGCTTTCTGCATTGAGATAGTTTTCTTGTGATACTGGCAAAATTAAAAGATGTGCACAGTAATGTACATTCTGGTGCAAACTCTTGGTCTCATTGTGGACTCCTAATAAGCAGTTCTGTCACTTATAGGAAGAACTCATTTGATGTAAAGGATTATTGAATGCTAATACTTTTCATTTATTCATTCAGCAAATTTCTTTTGAGTGTTTACTATTTCCTGGCAGACTTCTAGGGGCTGAAGATATAGCAGTGAATAAAGCAACAGCAATAACCCCCACCCCTACTCCTCACCCCCAATCTCTTTAGAGTTTATGTTCCAGTTCTGTTAGAAATACAATTGTTATTTCTTTTTTTTTTTTTTTCTCAGAAGTTCTGTTGTTTTTGTATTAAAAGTGTATTTTTTCAGTTTACAGTCTTATGTACTTGAACCTGTGACTTCGTTCTGTGTATGTTTACATATGTGGTAATACTGCTATGAAGAAATTCTTAAAGTTTAATCAACTTAATTTTTTATTTGATTCTCCTGAGCTTTTTAGGAAGAGAATTGTATTATCCACAAATAAGGGTTTAAGACAGGCTTCCCTGATGGCTCAGTGGTAAAGAATCTGCCTGCAGTGCAGGAGATGCAGGAGACGTGGGTTCCGTCCTTGGGTTGGGAAGATCCCTTGAAGGAGGAAATGGCAACCGTAGCTAGTATTCTTGCCTGAGAAATCCCATGGACAGAGGAGCCTGGTGGGCTACAGTCCATGGGGTCACAAAAGAGTTGGACACGATTGAGCAACTGAGCATGCACTCACGGGTTTAAGTCAGAACTTCCAAAACATCAATAATTAAGAGTGAGGATAATGGATCTTTTTATTCCTGATTTTAATGGAAATGTTTTTCTTGTTCATTGGTAAGCATAATGTTGACTTTTGGTTTAAAATGGTTTAAATCACTTTGAGGAAGTAGTTTTATATTTCTGAATTTAAAAAAGAAAATGAAAGGGCATTGAGTTTTATCAGATGCCAGAAAGGTTATCTTTGAGATGATTGTATGCCTTTTTCACATTTGACCTACTAATATGTTGGCAAGTTTTCTATCATTAAACTATGTTTATAATCTTGTTATGGAAGTTTATTATCATTAATTATATCTCTAAAATAAAGATTAATCTAGAACCCACTTGAAGCTTTGACTTCATTGTGTCTATTTTTACATACAGAAGTAATACTGTAGAATAATAATCACATTTTTTGCTTAGCTCATTGTCTCTTTCCTGTGACTTACAAAACCTTTGACAACAGTTTGTATTTTTTGTCACCTTCTGACTTTATTTGAAATTAGTGGTTCTGAAGGAAGAATCTTTTTAGGAGGACATGTAGAGGGAGTTACTTTCTAATGAAAAGGAACAGGTACATCATGAATTGACTATGCAACTTATGTGGACAGAACAGTGTATTAAGCAATCTTTCTTTGATTACCTGTCTTATATTTCTGACACATGTCCTGTTTCTCAGATTTTAGAGATTATACTCCAATATTAGAATTTTAATAATGAACTATAAAGCCTGGCAAATTAAATTGATGAAAATCAGTGGAACAGTCTATTGCTTACAAAGACTAGATCTTCTAATGTGATGACTCTCAAGCTTCAGTGTGCATTAGAATCACCTCAAAGCCTTGCTTAACTATAAGACTGCTGGGCTTCACTTCCAGGCTTTTTATTTCAGTGAATCTAGAGTGAGCCCAATAATTTGCCTTTCTGGTAAATTCTGAGGTGATGCAGGTATGGATGGTCTGGAAACCACACTTTGAGAACCAGCACACTCTCTCTCAGTGCTGTCTTACTTACAGTGACTAGTTGATTTAATCACAGTTCTAGCAGGTGAGGACTAAAAGAAAACTGTGTATAAACCAAAAGCCAGCAAAGAAACTTAGCACTTTTCTTAACCCTTATTTTAGTAGACTGAATAATGGAAGATAAAGGATAAAATGTAGAGGGTTACTGTGATTCTGTCATTGTGATTAAGTGTGTAGAGATAGACTGAAATCCTGGTGATGGGATGTTCTTTTCTTTCCTACCTGTAGTCGTGCAGAAGTACTAAACTCAAATGTATATACCCCATCCGTATTACAATCAATAATACTTGTAATCAAGATCCCACTGATTATATAGAGACACAATTTTATGATATCAGTGGGAAGATTACAAATTTAAACTTTTTTATTCATTACTTAGTTTATAATTTACTAAATATATATGGTATGCTATGCATGGTAGATTCATTTGCATAAATAAGTAATTACAAATTTTGATGATTATTAAAGAAAATGCACAGGTCACTCTGAAATTGTGAAATGTGGGAACTTAATTCGGGGAAAGCCTCTCTAAGCAAGTTCATATAAGCTGCACTCTGAAGGACTGGCAGGAGTTTGGGCTCCACAAAGATTATAGAAAGAGGAAATATTACTATCATCACTAAATCACTTAATGGGTATTATGCACTCATATCTTTCCATATATTACTTCATTTACTAGCCCTGTTAGTTGGATAATATTTTTCCCAAGTTTCAGATGAAGAAACTGAGGATCAAAGAAGTTAAATAACTTTGCCACAGTTTTGCAATTATTATGTGGTGGAGCTGGGATTTCAGTAGGTCTTTCTGATTCTACAGCCAGACTCTTAACTACCATGTTACATTAGGGAGACTTGAGGGTATTTTCTAAATTACCAGATTACATGAGCTACTTTCTTATTTTATTTTTTCTCATTTTGCACCAGGGCCCTGCTGTTTGTATAAATTAGACCAGGACATTTACAGACACATATGTTCAGATATGTATAGGTATTTATATTTCTATTACTTTTTATTGTAAAGATAACACTTCGGAGAGATTTTGAAATCTTTAGAAGAAAAAAGAAATAATCTCATCATTCAGAGATAACCATTTTGACAATTTTGTTATGTTTATTTCAGTATTTAGGCATTTGTTATTTTTTTAAAAATTGTAATCATACTTTGTATACAAAATTACTTACTGATAAATAGACCTACAATGTTCAAGTGATATCTACATCTGTTTTTGGAATGCTAGTAATTTTATTATAGTTTCATTTCATAATGTATTGACTTTAGACTTTATGTAAGTAGTGAGAAGGTTTTACATATTTCATGAAATCAGATTAAAAGCATTCTGTTAGAGTCATCTTTGGGAGTCAAATTTGGTAAATCATTCTTTAACCTTGTTGCTCTGATGGAGTGAAGTTTTTATAAGAGAGACTTATAATCTAATTGCTGATCTGTTTTTTTCAATTTTAAGGAAGAAGATGAAATCTCGATTTGTAGCTTATCCTTAAGAGTTTTGTGCTAATAGTGTCCCTATTTATTTTTTTTACACTATTACTTTTCATTTATTGATTTTTATACATTGCATGAAATTTCTTGGGAGTGTTTTGTGAATACGGAAAAATCATTTAGATTTCAGCCATATATTTAAACGACAGTCCCACAGGCTTATGTTTCTTTTTGTTTGACTTTTTTTTGGTCTCTAGCTTGTATATACTGCTTGGTTTTTGTGGACAGACCCCCAAGGATGCCAGAAGAGTTTAAAAATATGTGGACTTAAGCCTTGCCACATTTTATGTTTATTAACCACTTTTAAAAAATATTAAAGGTCAGATTTTGTTTTATCAAACTGAACATCTTGCCGTTAGTGATATATGCCTATTCCTTTTGGGTTCGTTGTGTGTCATGGTGATTTGTGTTGAGGTATTTCTTTTGTGTGTATCTACCTCTAAAAGATTTTAAATACAATTGCAGAACCTTAGATTTGTAACTTGAGAAAGGAGGAAACACATTTAAAAAAAAAAATCGGAACATCATTCCATAACAGTCATACATAAATCAGTGAGATAAAATTCATTAAAAAACATGATATTTGTTCACTATAGTTTAACATAGTATAACTCTTATTTCTAAGCTCTTGGATGTAAATTGAGTTTAGGTATTAGCTAGATATTGTATTACCCACACATGAGCCTTAAAAATCTTAGCTTCTTTCCTTGATAGCAAATATTTATTGAAAAGTCTCTAGTTTTAAATATATAAAATACTGCTTTTTTTCTTTTCTAGACTTCAAAGTTATTTGTGAGGTATTTTCCTTTTTTGTATAGTATTTATATATATTTTATGCAGTATTTACAGTATTTATATAGTATTTTTCTATTTATGTAGTATTTTATATAGTATTTTTTCTGCTCTTATTATCAAATCCCTTTTCCAAGTCTTTTTATGTTTTGTTAAGACAACTTTTCATTTATTCACCTATTCCACTTACTCAATTCATTCATTAAGTCATCCACTTATTCATGAATTCACTCAAGAAATGATTATTTAATTCCTATTATATAACAGACATTTGGGTACATGATATGGAAGGAAAGTATGGGGAGGAAACAGAATGGGAATTTTTCTGCACTGATGTATGTGTTTGGTATGAAGTGTGACTTTTATGTGTCTTATCTCTTGTCACATGAGATAGGTTTTCCATTTTACAGAAGAGGTTCAGAGAGGTTCAGGGTTTGCATAGAGAACAGAGCTCTGATTTGATCCCAGGACTATCTGATCTTACACAGTGTTGCCTTCCTACATGGGAGATGGTGAATAAATTGAGTATACTCCTGGTCTTCACAGAGGCTATGGTTTGGTGTGCTGTGGTCTCTGTGCTTTGTGAAGATGTCTGCAGAGTGTGAGGTTTAGCTATCTTCTTAGCCTTTCTCCCTTGCAACCAGAAAAGCACCTTTAAAAAAGTCCATTTTCCTTACTAGGCCTTCCCATACCATCTTATGTGAAAAATGGACTTTACAGCTAAAAAAAAAACTTCAGGGTCACTGGTCGAGAAGAATTGTATGTTTACATGTATGTGTGCATAGAGAAGCAGTCTCATAGACAGACAGAAACAGGTAATGATAGATGAATATGTGAAAAATGACAGGTATACTAGAGTTTGGGAATACAGAGGTAGGTTAAGGGGATTTTCAGTTTGGAGTTTGTTAAAATAATGTCATCTGTGTTCTGTCGTCAAGGATGGCTAATGTTTGGCATTGTGGGAATCTGGAGGGAGGCTGGCAGTGAGGATAGGTAGAGAACACTATGAGTAAGGAAAACAGCATGATGGAAATAGCATTGTAATAGTATAATTCAGCGGTAATGGCAGTGGATTGAAGAATAGGACATGATTTTAAGTGATAATGCAGAGGCTAGATTGCAGGTATTGAGGGCTGATGGAATTAGTGCATCAGATACCAAAGATAATTCCAGGGTTTCTATTCGGGAAGAATTAGAAACTGATGGTGCCAGCTGGCAAGTTTGAGTGTTGAGTTTTATCATTTGTATCTTAGCTGATCCCAAAACAATTAGAGGAGTTTGTCATAATTGTTTATAATAGAATAGAAGAAACGAGAATCAAGATTAAACCTAAATGGAGAAGAGATGCAAAATTAGTACCGGTGGTAAAAATGCAGTGAGATATGTATGATAAAGTCCCTCTCTGTTTGCTGAGTTGGGGCAAAAGTTTTACTGTTAAGCTTCCTAGAAAATAGGAAAGCATAACGTTAGTGTACTATACCGTCTCAAAAGAAACTAGATTCACAGTCCATGATATAACACATGATACCAGCAGTAAATATAATATTGAGTATCCAGTTGATTCTTCATAACATCTTTGACTTTCAGCTAAGGAAACAGCACTATTAAGTAAAGGCGTATTTATTTATTTTTAAAGAGGCTAATGGAAAGTCTGATCTCAAGATTAGTTGTTTCAAATTGTGCTTTCTGGAACTGTAGGTGCTTCATCACGGACCTCCAGGTTCCTGTTCCCTTATTCCCACTTCAGTCAGAGTAGCTCTGCCTTTATTTGTTTCATAGATTGGATTTGCATTTTAAAATCTGATGTTAGAACAGAGAGGTCCATAGCTTAAAGAAATTTGAAACTACTGACATAGGGCAGTGATATCTAAAGTAGAGTTCAGAGAAAAAATACTAAGTGACTTCTGTTTATGTGTTTTTTTCATGTCTTAAATTTTCTCTTTTTGTGACTAATTTATAAGGTAAATAAAAGGTTATATGTATATAATTTATAAACAAATGTACAATGGTAGTCATTTCATGTATATTTTATTGATGGTTATATTGTAAAAGGGAGGAGACCCACTGAGCTAGGGGAATGTATAGATAGAGTAACTTTGAGATAATATTGTATCACAAAATTTAGTCTTCAAAACTGCTTGGTTTGTTGAAAGTTTTAAAGTTTAATTCTTTAGTTAAAAAACAACAACAACAACAACAAACTGGCCAACCTGGAAGCCCTCATATGTCCTCTATTGCCATTTAAAGGCACAAGCTTTTTTGTGTGTGTGTGGCATATTCAGGTTTGACCTTATCTTTTTTTAATAGTACTAAATCATAGTGACTTCATATGATATTCTTGAGATATTTATTTGAGCTTTGACATATTTATCTCATTAAAATCTCAAAATATCCATGGAGGGCAGGGCAGGTAAGATGGATTTTTCCTCTTATTTCACAGATGGGGAAACTAAGGCATGAGGAGGTATTGTCTAAAAACCATTTAGTTTTCTTAAAGCCATACAGGAGAGTAGAATGCTCTAGAATTAAGTTCTTCCATCTGCTTGTCTTTTTCATTACTTTTTCTACTTCTTATCACTGCCCTCTGTTAGTGCCTTATTAAAACATACATCTAGGGCTGGAGAAGGAAAAACTCAAAAGATAGATGTCAGGATTCAGTAGCAATGAGCATAGTTAGATGAAAGTTAGGAAGAAGAAATTGAATTTTAAATGGAAGGATAAACCTTCAGGCATGGAATGGTGAAAAAGCTTGTACAGATTCCTATTGTTTATTAGTGGCTCCCTAAAGACCAGAATTGAGAAGGATTGTGGTTATGCAGGGTCTCAGTGGGAAAAAAATGCCTTCTACCATAATGTCTGCTGTGAACAGCCTTCTGCTAGCCAGGAAGTACTGTTAAAAATAATCTTCTCTCCAGAATGTAATAAATATGGCAGACACAGAATTTGGAAAAGCCATAGAGAGTTTGGAAAAGCCATATACAGTTCAGTATGATAAGTGATGAAACTGAAACTCTGGAAAACTGTTTTGTTTTATATCATTACGACTCTGTAAGTAGATTTTACATTTGCGGCTTAGTCCTTTAAAAATCCTATCATACTAGAAAAATTGGGGGTGAGGTTGGAAGCTTGGAAAAAAAAAACAGGAAAACTGAACCCTGTAAAGAAATCAAAAGGAAAAATTTATTAAGACTATGTCCTGTGACTGTAATTAATCTTTCACTGTGAACTTCTGATATCCTGGCTGGGTATCATGCTTTGTATTTTTAAGTTTGTTTCCTTGTGGGGCTGCTGCTGCTAAGTCTCTTCAGTCGTGTCCGACTCTGTGTGACCCCATAGATGGCAGCCCAACAGGCTCCCCCGTCCCTGGGATTCTCCAGGCAAGAACACTGGAGTGGGTTGCCATTTCCTTCTCCAGTTTTGTGGGGCTACCTATTAGATATACAGGTATGCTGAGGAAGTAGATACTGATCATGAGGAACATTTTAATATACTGCCCTCTTACTAGCATTGATCA
The DNA here is from genome assembly GCF_002263795.3 of Bos taurus. NCBI lineage: Eukaryota > Metazoa > Chordata > Mammalia > Artiodactyla > Bovidae > Bos > Bos taurus. The sequence goes on along the minus strand of NC_037350.1, from coordinate 18,609,534 downwards.
GTTTGATTTTGATTCTATTAGGTTCAGTGGAGATGTTCTGATACTCCTAAGAATGAAGCCTGCTTTAGAGAATACTATGTGGCAACTGCTAAACTACCCTGCTTACAAACAGTCCCTTACACTTCAAATTTAAAAATTCTCAACTTCCGCTTGTTTTATTGTCTCCCTTGTCTAGGTCATCACATTCTTCATTTCTTAAATGAGCTTCCGTTCTCTATTCACTTGGTATATTCCTCTTGTTGTCTTTAAGGCCAATTCACCTTTCGTATGCAGGTTTCTTTTCTCTAATTCTTTCCAGCCAAGAGTAAAATGCTGAATCTTACACCACTTCCTTACCTGAAAAGTTGACATGCTTTTGTCTGTTCTTAATTTTTAATGGATTTTAAATTTGTGGTAAGCGTATCTCTTTGTGGGCTCTATCATTACTGGCGTGCCGAGCCTAGTGTTGCCACTCTAGGAAATTTATGTACATGTATGGACCTTCCACTGGAAGCTTGAAATCTGAGCCAGTGCTCATGTGGACATGAATGAAAAGAGGATTCAGATAGGAGAATGAGAAGAAATAAGCAGGACCTGAATGGGCAACTAAGGGCACGTCATTTCTAAGGGTGGAGAATAAGGATAAGTGTGTAGTTAAGGGGAAATTGAGTCTGAGTCACTGAGGGAGTTCTCAACTGTATAAGAAGTAAAAGAGTTGACAATTCTATTCAAAGTAGCCTAAGAAATCCTTCAGAGAAGATGAATTTCTAGGAGCTCTGTAAGAGTCTAACTCCTGTTAGTGTGCTGCTGAATCTAGGAGATGCCCCAGACCTTGCAGACGTCCTTTTTCATGTCTACTTCTTACTGCCTTTTATTTCTCTAAATTGAGGACCTTCAGTTGCTATTTCATCTGACAATTTGTCTTCTGTATTGCCTGTTTCATTCAGCTGATTGGAAATGGAAAAAAAGACCCTACTGGGCACCTGCAATTTTAAAATACTTAACAGTAAATATTAGTATAAAAATATCAAGAGAGTAATTAGTTTTCAAAATGAGAGTCTAAAGCCCTGTCAGTTTGAGGCCTCTGAGATTTTATAATGGGTTCTTAAAAACCTGACTGAGGAGCCGCCTAGCAGGTGAATACTAGAAGCCCAACAGTTGCCCTCAGCAATAGCCATGCCTCACGAGCTCTGCGCAGCTAGGGTGCTGGGGAGCCATCTCAGGAACATGGGCCAGATAGTGTTTTTAATCTTCAGTAAGGAACTGAGAAGTTTGTGGTGATACTTCGTGTACAGCATGGGTAAATACAGCCTGAAATCTAGTTAATACAGTTGTGCAGCTTAATAATTTATACAGTGTAATTATTGAGTTATTAAACAATTTGAATTTGTCGAATTCATAAAGACCTTGTTTTACAAGAGAGAGTTCTGTACCACAGGTCCGCTTCATGTTCAGGCAAGGTGGATTAATTGAAGGGTGAACACGAGAGTTATCTTTAGGTTTGAAAAGTTATGTTTACAAGTGGAAATGATTAGTCTTTCTGTCAGTTTCTTGCAAGTCTCTCAGAATTAGTAATTAGGAGTGAACAAGGAGGTGCTCTTCGCTCAGCATCAGACAAACTGTGGAACAGAAATGGAGTGGACAACTTCAGGGAGCTGGTAACACCTTCATTGAATGTTATTTTGAATGGGGCTTATCACATTCTGTTTTTTCTGGGGATCTTGTGAAAATACAGGTTCTGATTCAGAAGATTGAGGCCTGAAGTTCTGCATATTTATATATGCTGATGCTGCTGATCTGTGGACCACACTCTTGAGTAGTCAAATTTATTTATTAAAAAATTAAAAAAAATTTTTTAATTGGGGGAAAATTGCTTTACATAAGTGTTGTATTGGTTTCTGCCATACAACAACACAAATCAGCCATAATTATACATTTATCACCTCCCTCTTGAGTCTCCCTTCCCTCCCCTCAGCCCACCCCTTTAGACTGAGTAGTCAGATTTAGACTTTGAAGAGGATTTAAGAATTGGAAAGTTGATTATGTGTAATAACTGCAGTGATTTTTTTTTTCTAATTGGCTGTAGGTACTTTCCATGTGTTGTCTTACTTTTCACAGAAAACGTTCAAGGTAGGTGGTAATATTTTTAGGATGAAGAGACTGAGGCACAGGGAGCTTAAGTAGCTTGCTCATGGTTTTGTAATTGGTGTGACTGGGATTTAAACTTAAAAGAATCAGAACCTTTGCTAAATCTGTCATGTTTCCATGAGATTCTATTGTTTTTGTAAAACTTATTTTTTCGCACATAAAAAGAGTTTTAAATTGTGGGAATTTACTTCATTTCTTAAACAGCTTGAGCATGGGATAAAAAAAACCAACCCAACATTGTTCCCAGTAGCAAATTTGTTCTGTGGGTTCAGGAAAATAAGCTTTTTAAACGTTAAAGCATACTGTCAACTAAATTTTAAAAATGATAATATTTATTCATTTTTTAGTGGAAAAATATTGACAAGTGTAAAAAAACAAAGTTTTTCATAATTCTATTATCTAAACATAATTTTGAGTTCCTCTGATATACATGCACACCCATGTATAATTTTTTAAAAATGGAAATTGTGTTGTGTACACCTATTTTTTTCCTACTAACTGCAACTTTAATCATGACATAGCGAAACTCTAATTTACCCTTTTCCATTTTTTCTCTTAATCATTGACAACTTCACCACTCTCTCTTCAGCTACAGTCACATTGTCCTTATTCTTTGCCCCTCCCAATAATTGCTGCCAAATTCTGCTGGTTTCTTTGTGTTCTCTCTTTAACTTGCCCGTGTTTTTCACATCCAGGCTCGATTTCTTTCTACTAGTCAATAGTGACTAAATCACCATGTAATTCTTCAATTCATTCTCTTCTGCTTCCTTGGTTGACTGTTTTGACTGCACATAAAACCTTTTGTCTTTTCTTACATCTTTTTAGTAACTTTAATGAAATCAGTGTGAATACTTGTGCAGTTTAAAGTCAATAAAGTTATCTGACCCTGTTAGCTTTTATTTCTAACTAAAAAAAAATTTTTTTAACTTGGCACCATTGCGAGATAGGGTACCAGTTTGCATGTTTCCTTTTTAATGTAGTATCTATGATTTTATACTTGCATGTGTTTATTTAATTTTACTAAGTGATTCGTGCCTTATTTAGGCTTTGTGAAGTTGTTGGTTTGCAGAAGATTGGAGAAGTCTCTTGACATTTGTAAATGCTCAAACAGCTTTCTCTTCTTGGTTTGTTATTCTCAAAAATGTCTCATCTACCTGTCATCACCTATGGCTTCTGGTCAATGCATCTTTTCTCAGTGGAGCCATATAGATTGAGAAATGTAGTCTCACAGCTTTATTCCTACCCTCTGCCAGGAAAAAAAGCAGCTAGAGCTCTCTTGTGGCTTCTCTAAGATTTTTTTGTCTTAAATAATAATGGAGAAATGGTTGTGGATCTAATTGGGATGAACAGTGCATGTCAAAAGATTTACTTCCTAGAATCATGTACATAATCTCTTTGATAGGTAAAGAAAAATGTACCCTTAAGAGTGGATGTTTGGGAGCATCAAAGATTCAAGTAAGAGATCAAGGAAGAGTTTAAGAAATTACGGTTAGAAATTAAGACTTAGAAATTAAAGTTACCTTGGTCACTTAGCCTAACTGTGGTCATATAGGCCTTTTTAGGTTGGACAGCGAGGTCTGGTAAAGGGAATGTTGTGGATAGTTACAGGAACTAGGATTTGACTCCAGATCTGACAGACACCAAAGCCTGTGATTAAAATTATTATTGTTTAAATTTTATAAAGAAGAAAGATTGTAAATTCCTTATATTCAATTTAACAGCTTAATTTTTAACTCCTAAAATGGTATGTTCATATCACGTGAAGTATATACTGTGTGGTATGGACATTAAATAAGATTTTTGATTCTAATAATAGGTTAAGAATTCTTTATTGCCTTGGAATTTTCATCTTCTGATTAAACCTGACCTAACCTTATCACTTGGTATCCTCTTCAGTTTTATTTGTTCTTGATATCTGATCCTCACTGATCAGTATTACTAAAACTTACACTTTCGGAGACTTCAGAGATGCAAAGATTCTCTCTTTGTATTTTGTCGATTTAATAAAACTTCATGTTACTGAGAAGTAACACCTTTACAGATGAAACAGGGGATTATGAATTGACTTCATTAAGGTTGTGAATAACATTATAAGGTGGTAATTAAGAGTGAGAAGCTTGGGTTTGAATCCCAGGTCTTCAATAGTGTGACTTGGGCAGATTTTATTACCTCATTTTCTGTTTCCTCATCTGTAAATAATTACAATACCCATCTTATCTAAGAGAGTTGAGAGAATTAAAGGAAATAATGTTTATAAAGGGGCGTAGTGCCCTGCACAATAAACACTCAAGAAAGAAAAGCTAACATAAAAGCAAAATAGAGTTTCAATTAAAAATCATGAAGGTATGTTGGGCACATACATATTCTTAAAATATGTTACTGTGAACTTAAATGAATTTAAAGTTTAAAATATTAGATTTTCACAATAGATTGAAATTATATACTTAGAATATTTATTTAAACCTAAAAATAAATACTAATTTGGGGGGCTGTTCATCTCATTGAATTGTCTGTGCTTCTGACTTCATTTTCCTTTTTGATGTTACCTGTTGGACACATCAGTGTTGACTAATATCTCTACTTGAAGGAAAGGCAGGAAAGTAACAAACTGAAATTTGAATATTACCTGATTTGTGAAATAAACTTTACAAATGTTTACAGGGGAGACAGTTTGGAAATTTATATATGTACCACTTGTCTTAATAACTTATTTGTGTCTTAAGCTTATTATAAGTTGACTGTTGGCTCCCAGACTTGGCTAATTTACCTGGAAGCTTGGCTTAAAAAAGTTTTCCAAGACCTTCTCTTCCCCTCTCCCCTTCCCAAGACCTGTTCCTCAAGTGATTCTGTTGATCAGTCAGACCTGGGTGTCACTGGGCTGCACCAACTCAAGTGTAGCACTATGAGCTCCTAAATGGAACATACTTAGTCTTTTTTTTTTAAATTAAGCAATAAGGCAGCTTAGTTTACTTTGAAGGGTTTTTATGGCAAATACAAGTCTCCTTTGAAGAAAATCTGTGCCATCTCAGAACTGTAACTACTCATTATAATATGATCATTTAAAAAGTATTTACATTTAAGTTGGAGTGGTTCCTTTTTTCTTTTTTTAGAAACATGTAAATCAGATAAAGATAGAATCTTATTTATAATTTTATTACTCTTATATTACCAAATTTCTGTTTATGACACCTTGCTTAGAACATATGTCATGAAACGGTTTATGCTCGTGTGGCTCCAGAGCAGACCTGGGCTTAGAGTGAGGCAAGCACGGTGCCCAGGGCACAGTGTTTGAGGAAGCACTCATTCCAGGGCTGTGTGTTAGGATCTCCTAAAATTCTGAACCCCAGGCGCCTGCCTGCTTGCCTCACTCTCTTCCAGCCCTGCTCCAGAGAAGTAGACTGCATATAAATTATTTTAATTTCAGTTTAGCATAATCTTATGCATGCTTGAATGTTTCATAAAAATAATCACAATGAAAGTAGTGTAGCCAAACCCAAATTTATATTATCCACAAAAAATCCGTTCACTGTTGGAAAAAGATAACATTATGATTTTATTCTTGCATGTTCAGTGATTGTCAGAGTTTCAGAAATTCCAGTTCAGTTGAATCTTGTCTCAAACTGAACTGTGCTTATTTTATCTACTGGCAGCTATTTGAAACCATTAGTCCTCTATCAAAAGTTTCTTAATTTGATAAGGAGTACATTCAGCTCTTAAACTTATGGATGATTATTGAAGTAATAAGTAGTAACTTCAGTTTTACTGTATTTCTGTTAATAATTTTAGAATTCTTTGAGAATTTGCCTATGATTTTTCTTTTTTTTTCTTTTTTGAGTGCTACATCTGGAAATGCTCAAAAGTTGTTTGCCTTTTTAAGAGAACAGTTTGCAGTGAAAGTATAACTCCTTTAGAGGTGAGGTTCAAGTTAACGAATGATGAACCATAATGTGAGGAAGCATAATATTGTGAATTATTATTTGGCAAACATAACTAATGCAGGCATTAGCTGCTGAAGCCATTAATAAAGTACTACTTGCAGAAAGCTAGAGAGATAGGCAACACAGAACTTTCTCTGTAAACTCTCAGAATGTAAACTAGAGTACAACCTAGCTTATTCAATAAGGACTAAATTCTTTAAGTTTGATATGTTTGTAGGTTCCATGATTAATGTGTAACTCGAGTATAAAAGGTGTATTTAGAATCTGTTAAAATTTGTAGATGTGACATCATTGTCATCAGGCATTTTATTTCTTAAAGTCAGAATTTATTTAAATGCACTTTTTTTTTCCAAAATAAATTTTTATTTCTACTTACAGGGGTGCCAAAGTAAGTTTTACTGAATAAAATTATGTAATATTTAGGTCTGTTGATAGTGTTTAAAGTAAACAAAAATAAACCCATAACAACCAAGGGTGGAGGAGTATCTAGATTTGTTTTTAGCTTTCTTTTTCATGGTTTCTCAGAAGTGTATCATATTATAAATACATTCAAAATGTTTTTCTCTGAGGATATGTAGCATTCCTATAAAGGTTAAATCAATAAAAATGATTTGGACACATTCCTAAGCATGGCTAGAACAGGTAGCCCGTTGTTTTAGGTACCCTTGAGTTTCTGGAGCAGATCATTATGGCGTAGCAAAAGAACTTACTAAAAGTTGCTTTCTATGTGTAGATGCATCAGCTTAAAAAAAGCAAGATTTTCTGACCTTCTAGAAATGAATATTTTTAGGGTAGCCCTGTGAATATTGATTTAATGATATGTTTTAAACTCCAAGTTCGAAGCGTTTTTTTTTTTTTTTTCCCTCTTCTCCGAATGCTGAAGATACACCATAATTGATAAGGAAGAGGTACGTACAGGAAAAATGCAATGGGCGAGCCTTTCCAGCCAGTTTAGAATAAATGGTAGTCTTATGAGTAAAGAAAGATTCGCACATTATAATTGCAAAATTAGGAACGAGATGTGATTCTTTTTAGTCTTGCCAGTTTAGAAGAAAATTCCGTAGTCACTGGGATGTTATCTGTTCATTTGAGCAGTTCAGAAGGCAAGCTTACATTTGAGCATTTATTTTAAAAAGCGTATGTGCTTCTCCTTTGCTCAGTGTTGACTTCTTAGTGTGGTATTGTTGCTAGGGTTTTATTTTATGCGTTTGCTTCCTGCTCTCTTGTTCATTTCATGTTTGAGTGTGTAAGTTTTAAGTTCATATGTAAGTTTTCAGATCATACTCTTTTCACAGCTGCTTTTCAAAAAATAACTGTCAGCTTATAATAATAAGGTAATTTTTCTTAAAGTTTCCTTTAAAACAGCATTCAGGATATTGGATGTTTTCTGATCATGGAAGCACAATGAATTGACCATGTGTTTGGCAGAATAAGGTTTAAATCAAAGTGGAGAATTTGAGTTACATATAGTAATGTAGTTTCGTTATACAAAATTTCTAATCTTGTACATGTTAACATATATTTACTTTGTGCATAACTGCTTTATCGAAAATACTGTTATTTGTTGGAACACATGATTTCATTTCGTAGCTAAGAAAATAGTTTGAACGTGTCTCAGTAAAATTTTTTTATCTATATAAATTTATATAGAATGGTTAACCACTTAATAATGAAATAATTTAGCAATTTAAGCCAAATATTTTGCTTTCTTAAAAAGTTATTATCTCTTGATATATTCTGATTTATCATTATATTAAAAATAAGAATATTTATGAAAATAAAATAAGCTAATAATCACATAACTCAGTTTTCTCTCTAGATACTTGTGTATGATAATTTTAAAAAAATCTCCTTAGGTGTTTTCCTTGGTCCTGTTGGGACACTAAAATATTCTGCAATCCGCTCGCACATATTATAAGGGAAATATATTGTTAAATCTTTATTGTTAAATTAAGGGTGATGATCTTCTGACAATACTGATTATCTCTATCTAGGTTAGATAATGGCATTTTAAAAATAAGGTGGACACTTGTGGTAAAAAGTTTTAAAAAGGTTATATGTTTTCCTCCTAAAATAGAGAACATATTATATGTGTTTAGTTTTAACAAGTGAGGGAATGTAAAGAATTCTGTGTGAACACTGGAGTTTTAATAATATGAGAAAGAGGAGTTTCTACTTATGGAGAGAAGGTTGGATTAGTGATCAAAGGTTTGGATTACATTGACTTTCAGGTTTATATTGCTTTACAGATGTTCTGTAGGGCATTGTCTTTGTCAGTCTATCTGTTTTATGGATTCCCTTCTTAAATCTTTTTATTTTAGTGTTGAACTCTGTAAGAGAAGTAGCAGTTTTTTCTGCATTTTGTCAAAAGCTGAATTACCTGAAACGCTTTACAAATTTCATGAGAAGTAAAGAATTAATCTTGCTAGATTACCTTTTGTAACCAGCTATCTTGCCTGATATTGGATGCTACTGCCTTAATGGAAATTTCTTGTAGACATCTTCTTATGATGTCTTATTATTTTTGAATTGGGTGCTAAGGTCCTTGTAAGAAGTGCTTGTATAGTTTTACATTTATATGTTTTATGGAAAGCACAGTGATTGATAATGTAGATTCTTAGCATAAAGAACTTTTCTTTCTGTGCTAGTATAATGCAGATTTCTGTAATCTGATAGAAATTTATAAAATAAACTGAGAATTCACTTTTCAAAAAATAGGGTTTCTTTGAGCTGTATTTACAAAAAACTCTTATAATAAAATTTTTATTGATTAAAAGGAACATGCACACTGTAACTTTTGGATACCCTTGTGTCTAATTCTGGGATCAGATTACGCTAATACAGTAAAACCAATGGGATAAAAAATATTAATTATAAAATACAGCTTTTTTTTTTTTCAGTTTCATAGTGAATGAATTCACTTTATTTAGATCCATTTAAGTAGTTTTTAATCATTTGGTAGAAATGATGATACCTTTTCACTTGAAGATTGTCCTGGAAATTTGAAGTTTAAATTGGGAACTTCAGTAGAAAAATTAGAAATAAAATTAATTATAATTATTACTATCAAAATAACCAAATTAATATAGTGCCAAATTGTTTACCTAGATTATATTGTCAGTGAGTAAATATGTAGAAAATATGCCTGTTTAGCACCAGGCCAGAATTATTCTTTGATATAATGTGTGTAAATGGGTATTTGTTAACAGATTAATTGCATTTCATATTTTCCCTTGTGAAATATAGTAATTTGTTTAACTGATACCAGTTTTTAATGTAAATTTATAACTGGGAAATAACATCCTTGTGTTTTACAAGTGTATTTTAATCTTGTATTGCCTGATAGATGCCTAATCTCTATTGTTGGTTTTACAGATTAACATTTCTCTGTTAGTGTACATGCAAAAAGTAATTGATTGTCTTTCCAAATGAACCTCAAACCATACCTTAACTAACTAATTTATAATTATTTTCTTCCTGGTTTACAGTTATTATCCCAAGTTTCTCTAGTCACTTATGTATATGCCCAGGCAAATTCATATACTACATATTAAAATTTTCATAATTGAAAGAAATTGAAGTTTTATATACATGGCAAATACACGCCTCGCTATAGAACTATGTCCATATCAATGGAAAGTTCTGTGGAATACTGCAACATCATTATTAGAATTTTTCTAAAGAAAGAGTGCATATACATTTTTTAAACCTTACTGTTATTGTGATTTGGCTTGCGTTTTTCCTTTATTTCCTTTTTCAGCTTGTGCTTTTACCAAACCATACAATGGATTTAGTTGCTAGATACCTGACTGCAAGATGTATCTAACAATAAGGAGTGTATAAACAAAGTTTGGCATGCTCGTGGGCCATATAATTTTCACAAACCTGTAAATGTGTATTGAAATTTTGAGTTTTAAACTTTTAAGTCTTTTATGTAAATATATTTTTATAGGTGAGGGTATAATAATTTCAGTAGATACCACTGATAATAAAATTGAAAAGTAAAGTAAAATTGTTTGGTTTTGTGGTAGAAGTTATTGACCTTGCACAGGCTATTTAGGTGTGCCTTGTTAGGACTGTCACTTCTCTAATGTAACTCTTATGTATAATTTCTTAAGGGATGGTAATAGAAGTCATGCAGAGAACAGACTTTAAACTAATGGCCACCATAGTCTTAAGTACACGTCTGGGAATAATGCAGCTTTTTAAATTTTCTGACATCACTACATCTAATTTTAAGGTATCTTAAATATCATTAAAATTGCATTCACTTGATGTATGTCTGTGTAGTGCAGAAATCCTTATTTTGTGGACAGTTGATTGGAAAATTGAAAATCACTTAGAGCTAAAATCACACTTGGTATGAGTTTTAGTCCTGAACTGCATATTGGATGTTGGACTTATGAGTAGTAACAAGAACACAGAGTATTTAGTGGAGATGTATAAATAATGAATTTTTTTTCGCTGCATGTATTAAATGCTTATATAGGACTCAGTTCTACAGCTCATTTTATTTTTGAATTATCTTAGATATCCTGATGAATGATGAGGTTTTTATTTATGTAAGACAGCATATTTATGAAAAAATATACCTTAGAGTCAACATCCTGTTCAACAACAACAGTAAACACCCGAATGATTGAGACCGTGTCGCTTACATTCAGCCCTGCACCAAGGTTGAATCCTACGTCTTCAGTAAATAATATAAAGGAGAGACATTCCGAAGAATTCAACAGAAGATGAAGATTTTTGTATACAATGTAATAAAAGAGCATTTAATCTCAGTTGCTATTCAGATCTTTAAAAAATTATGTGGGAATGTATGTGTGCTTGCTGTTAAATGGACAAAAGCTTGTGGTCAGCTGTGGTTAAGATTGTAAGGAGGCTCCCTTTGAATAAGGTATAGAATTTCCCCGTTATTTTTTGAATTGTAACACATTAAACAAAATACGTATTGACTGAATTCCATAAACTTTGAAATGGCAATAGATTGTATCAAGGTGTATATTTTCATTATGTGAGACTTCCTTCTCTGAAAATTTGTTTTAAAACTGTTTCATATTTCTTGAAGCATTTCCATGTACTTTAGACAACTTAAAGTATTTTGCTCCTTAGAAAATACTTGAGTATGGAGTTTGTTGTTATCCTTATTATGGGAGACTAATGACTTTCTTTGCGGGGGGGATAAAAATTTGTATTCAGTGGATTCACTGGTCTAGGAGAAAAAGGTAGTGCATTTTGGTTACCTCATAGGAAGACTGCGTAAATTAGCATTGATTTTGCTAGCACCCATTTACTAATAAATTTTGCATGGCAAATAGCTAGGAAAAATAGTTATGCTTTAGTCATATTATAGTTTTTTGTTCGTGGGAAGGATTTCTTCATATTGAAGGTATTTGCCTGTTTGACCACGTCTATTATTTTTACAGAGGCACAGTGTAGAGGTAGACTGTCCAGTGAACCTTAATGTGAAATTATCTCTAAAGACTTTTGTTAGGTAATTAATTGCGTTTGCAATCTTAATTCTTTTGAGGAGCTTCGTATGACCTCACTGTTGACTTAGAGTTGTCCCATTTAAGTTTCTTGGAACAAAGGTTAGAACAGCATGCAAGGTTTTTTTTTGCATGCTTTGGAGAGGAGTTTGAGATGTTACCCTGTTTTGCCATTAGTTTTCAAGTATGCATGGGTGCATCATTAATCATAGGAAATGCAAAAATAAATAATCCAGTCCCATTGGATTTTTTTATATGAATACTTACCTTTTCCCTTTTTTGTATATACAGTTGAGGTATTTAGGTAACCCCTAACCTTTTGCTTCAACAAAGAAGTACAGTATAAAAATATCACCACAGTTTTCATGTGAGCAGCTCTTGAGAAGGGAAAAAAAGCCCTCTAGATGAATATTTGTTGGGGAAAAAAAGTTGTGATACAGAATGTCTTAACTCAGCCCCAATACAGTACTTGAGGACCACCAGTGTATAAAATTGAAAGCACATGAGCTAGAAAAGGTTTGTAATTGATTAGCGCTGCTTGGAAGTATTGAAGTACAGTGAGTTTTGATTTGTGAATGGTTCTATTCAATAAAGATTAATTCTGTGTGTTTGATAAAATCTTACTGCCTTCAATGAGTTAGTTTCTTCCCCCCTCTGCAGTTTATTTAACCATCAAATATTTCAGTGTTCTTTTAACAAACTGGAACATTTCTATCTTACTGAATTTAGCATTAGCATGACTGATTTAAATAAGTCAAACTATCAGTGATTAGCTTGAAGGGTGTAATCGAATAGATTAATTTTTTCTTCTTTTAAAATGACTAGAATATATCATAATATAACCATGTGTATTTCATGCTTTCTTGTGATTTAAAGACTATCAGGTTTATATAGACTAACAAAAATTTTTTTCTGATTTCTTTTAAATCTTTTATGTTCTAAAATATTATAATGTTTAAATGTGAAATCTTTACCAGTTTTCATGTAAAATTATGTTTATTTACTCTTATGTAAAATAATTCATAATAAGTATGTTTGGAAATTGCATCAACCTTGTTAGTTTTTAATAGGAGTGATCCTCTATGTATGTTCTTTTTAAATCATCTCCCTGGATTTTGGAGTTTAGCTCTCTTATTTTAGAAGCAAGTTGTGACACTTTGTTGCTAGTCAGTCTTGAAACTATAAAGTCACTATCATTGGTATGAACCACAAGTATTGTTTTGGAAGTCAGTGTTCACACATCACGTTCTGTTGGGCACTGTGATCAGTTGCAAAGTTTTATGTAGAAATTGTCAGCTGATATATTTTCATAAGTAAGTTTTTAATGGTAAGATACTCCATGAGTTACATCTATTTATTTTAACAGACTTCATTTATGATAAATAATGAACAGATTTTGAGTAGCACAGATTGAAAATTCATACACACACACACTCTCACATACTCACACATACACTCACATTGTTTTCCCTCATTATTTTGAGGTGAAGCAGTTGGTCAGCTTTGTCCCTCACCTAGGAAGAGCCCGAACTTTTAAAAGTATTTTACAAAATCGGAGTACATACTTTTGACATTTCATTAGGTTATTTTGGTGGTCAATTAGGTAAAAATGTAAAGCCTAAAGTGAGGTTTCAGACTTCAGATGGATCCCAGAAGGGGGAATGTTTGTAGTGTGATGATACCCTTGTACCTTCTGTCCACCACCCACCTGTAATTAGTCCGGTGAAGTGGGTGCATTTTATGTTCTCTATCCAGGCTCTCCAATACTGTTTGGGTGTGGGAAGGGGTAAATTCCACTTTGCAGAAGAGGAAGACTTAAGTTATGATGTATAAGCATATATGACATGTGATAGAAGATTATCTAATTCACTGTTACATGTCTTGTTTCTAACTTGATCAAGTTTTGAAAATTTTACTGTAGAAATAGTTATTAAAGATGTTTCAGAAATATAAGACTCCCTGACATGATAGAATAAAGAACATTTTAACATATTTTTTGTGACTATATTAATAACTTTAAATCTAATGCTGAAATAGTGCTTGAAATTTGTGTTCCTGATCTGGTTTGAAAAGTCATTATTTTTTTAAAGCAGAGTAATATTGTGAAGAGTAACTTAACTTCTTGAGGTGCCTGTTTCAAGTTATCCCTCCATACAACAATTGTTTTAAGCATTTTTACCCCTCTTTTTGAGTAGGAACAGCAAAAGTTTCCATGTAGAAACTATAATTACAAGAGTTGTTAATGCAGTCTAGTTGTGTATATGTTCTGCTTCCTTAATGCAGAAGTTTTTACAGTAATGCTTATTACCTTCCATTACATTAAAAAATAATCTGTGATTATTATATTGGATGTGCTATATCTGAGGGGGCCCACTTAGAGCTGTTGAGGAGTCACTACAGCAGTTTTACATTTTTTGGTAAAATACATAGTACATTTCCTCACCCTTTTAAGAGAAACCTTTTTTCTCCTTCAGGTTTAATTATTTCTCTTTGACCGAAACTAAGACTGATCCTCTGGTAGCCAGTTAAAATGTGTGAAGTAGGAGGAGTAAAGGAAACTCCAATCGTTAGTTGTAAGTGATAAAGCAAAGTTAATACAGGTATACGCAGCAAAAGGATTTATTTTAAGGGATAAAAGAAAATTTTATAAACTTGTCTTATAGAACATGTTGGACATCATAAAGAGAATCTTGTAAGTGTTTAGCTGTTTTACTATATTACCACTTTAGCTGATGAATGTTAAAGTAGTTTACTTTTTGTATCAACACTAACTGGAAATTAAATATTAATACTATATTATGCCTGTTTTATTTGAAGTCCAGCATGACTTAATTGGTCTGGCTCTTTTAAATCATGCAGAGTATCCTTACAGAATTTTCTTTTTTATGATACTAAACGATAACTCATTTGGTAGGTTCAAGAGTATGATTAAAAGAATCCTAGACGTTTTGATGTTTGTTGTGTGTTTATAACAAGTTCTACATGTGGGTAATAGTGTATAGATGTAAATGAAAATTGTATAGAAAGTTATGATTGCTTGTAAGTTTTTGAAGACTTCTGTGAGCTTTTTAATATCTTGGATTCCTGGGCAACTATAAAGAGTTTTTAAAAATGGCTGTTAAATACTTATCATAATTTTTTTCTGTTGAATATATGCTTTAGTTCTGTAAAATTGTTTAGAAACAAGCTTGTGCAGATAGCTTATGATGCAGTTTAAAATTATAAATAGATATCTTTTAGTTGAGCTGGTTAAAATGTTAGTTATACTGCAGGTTTCTTTCTCTGTTTTGCATGCTTGAGTATAATGTCAAGATACTTCTGTGGTCTGTTATTTTGTAAAATTGCTTCCTTTTTAAAGTTTGCTCAAATATTGGGAGCTGCCGGAATGAATACTTTTCACAATACTTTGACTAATTTAGTGTCTAATTTTATTTCAGTGAGGGTTAATGAGAATATTAAACTTTGCTTTACTGTTTCGGCTACCTCATTTCTATAACCCTAGAAAACATTTAGACTAATGTGAGATAATTTAATTTTTTCTATTTCAAGTCATTAGCCCGAGAAGTAGATAAGTTACAGATGCCAGAAGCACATTTGTACTGCAATTTCATTTTTCAGCTTTCAGTGCAACAAAACAGCATCATTATGACCTTTCATATAATGTTAGCCGGCGAAGCTAGCAAGTTTATCCGAGCAACATACCTTTCTGTTTAACAGGTTCATCTCTGATAGGATTTTAAAATATGATAACACTTACCCCAAAAGAAGTTTTGCTGACATGGTGTCACTGTGCTGAAGAGGCTGTTTGATGCCATAGTCCCTCCTTTTTTTTCAGATAGAACTTGTACCCTCTGTTGTAAATTCTGCTTGCAGCCTTAAACTGAAAACACAAACCATACCCAAACCTTGTTTTAGTTTTACAGTATGCCTGCAGTACATAGACTTGATATTTATTTTTTTTCTGTCAAGAAATTATGTAGCTGGTAGCATGGGAAAAGCAAGGAAACAAAACAAAAAAGAGAATGAGCAAATATTGGAAGGACCTACTATTACTGCATAGACTGTGGTTTAGAGAGCACTCACTGACTCTGTTGGTCTCGGTGGCTGGTAGGGACCTGCGGAGATTAACCATTTAAAAACCAGAGACTTCTTGCTGTCCTCCTGGAGAAAGTTTGCACCGCACTTGTGGTTCTGTGGTTGTTTGTGAGGCGAATGAAGCATTCACACAATCCAAAAAAGCAAAAGCTTTCAAACTCCTTTTTTTTGCAAGCACTATTACTGGAGAGACAGAATCATGTGGTTTGTGACCTCACAGTACTCACAGTCAAGTGGGACTGCCTACCACTGTGGCTTCCCCCCCTTGCTCATGCTCTCTCTTTCTTTCTCTCTCTCCCTCTGACAAAAGGCTTGTGGTAAGGCCCTTCCTGGCATCCAGAAGGATATAGCTTTTTAATTTTTGTGACTCATGAGGATTTGGATAGAATACAAATGCTGAAGGAGCCCAAACTCCTGTAAGGTTAAGCGTCTGTGGAGCAGAGCTTTGCAGTTGGGGGCTTTCTTTTCTATCCCCCACCCCTATATTTTTGGTGCCTCCTCCTTTTATTTAGTTCATTATTGTGTCTGTGGAGAAGTGAGCAAAATTGGCTCAAGAGGCGGTGTGTGAAGTCCTGAACAACAGTGATGATTTACAGTAATTTACATCTTTGGACTGTATCACATTCTGGGGTCTGCTTCATATTTGCTGGGTGATTGGAGTCCTGTTTTTCTTTTTCTTGTCTTCTTAAACTCGTGAATCTGTAACTCATTGTAAAAAAGTTTACCTTTTTTAAGGTCTGGTTGCAAACTGCTTGCTGGGCTTGACTGTAAATTGGCTGTCATGAAAGTGTTAGTCTGGGAATTCCTTTACAAATATTAAATCATGTCTGTCTAGTTTATGTATGATCAATACTGGATGCCGGCTCCTACAATAAAGATGAAATATAATTAGTACATTTTGTATTACATTTACCTTTATCTCATGGCTAGTTTGAGTATCTTATAAAAATGAATAGCAAGAATTATAGCATAGTTTATTGGATGGATCTTAGTTTTCTTTATGCCTGTAATAATTTTTTATTTTTCAAGGAAATATACTCATTTTGTATAATCCTTTAAATAGTTTCTTTGGATATTAGTTTTAACAGAGCCTTTGATAGCAAATCTTATACAAATATAAAGTAAAATTCTTATGTTGTAACGTAGATTGTTAAATGTTATTGATTTTTCTGAGCTCAGAATGGAGTGGGTTAACAGAAGTTGTATTTTTTGTTTATAATAGAAGCTTTGAAATAAATTACAAAATGCTGTGTGTAGTAAGGAATAATGCACACAGAGTATGTGAGTCGTCTCGATTTGCTAATTCTGATTCAGAAGAAAATTGGAAACATCTTTGGGAAACTATCTCCTTTTTTGCCCCTTTGGACATGTATGTATAGAACTCATTTTCTTATTAGGATGATTATATATCATAGGCAGAGAATTTCATATTTATGAATAGAGCTTCCTGTTTTCATCAGTTGAGAGCGATGGGGTATTTTTCAACAAAAATTATCAAGCTGAACAGACCAATTTCTAGGCATTTTTTGGCCAGTTATCCACGCCACTCTGAATTTGCATGTTAGACTTCTTCCTGGTGTGATAGTAACCAGGAGTGGCATGAAGTAAATGACTGGGAGGGTGGGCGGAGACAGTGAATTACACAACATTATTCAGGGTATATAATGGGGTAGGGCTGGGAAATAGTAAGGAAGATATTAGAGCCAAAATGCCCCTTCGTGTGGTCATCCTAGCCTACTTCAATATCTGCTTTTGGTTTATATTCAGTAAAGATAAATGTACTAATATGTTCGTAAGCTTCTTAGAAAAAAATAATTTCCCCAAAATACACTGGGAGGACATTGAAATGGCTTTAATCCTTTATTATTCAAATGTCTAGAACTTTTCCATAATAAACTTTTAGTGATAGAAGAAATACATTTTAGTGTTTTATTCAAAATACAGATTTGTCGTGCCTCATCATGTATGTAAACAGATTTTACATTGAAAACTAAAAGATTTCATTTATCGTGCAGTTATTCGTGCAAAAAGAGAAAAGTCATTCATTGATTCTCTTTCTTAAATAAGGCGTGCAGTGGGATCCGTAGCTATAATTAATATCTAAAGTAAGTTAAAGGACAACTTTGTCCATATAATTTGTGGAATTTTCAAGCATAATTCCATATGCTCATGCAATAGCACAGAATTAGGCAGTTGAGAAAAATGTAGTAGTCTGATAAGTATAAACGTTTTTTTCTTTTCAGATTTTTTCCAGTTATGATTCCGTGACATCTTGTAACCCCAACTTTTTGCTAAATGTTTTCTCCCTTAAAATATTTTTTTTAATTAAGTGTACTATGATCCTCTAAATTAACTGTGTATGTATTTGAATAATTTCTAACATCTATGTGTCTCTTAACTGCTTGTTCTCTTTTGCAGGTAACCCTTCTGCACATAATTTTTAGGTCAGAGTAAAGCACTCTTACTGCTTAATAGCTTAGTAGATATTGTTGACTATGACCTTTCTGCTCTGGGTGAGGCCCATCTCATTCTGACTGGAGAACATATGAGGTCATGAGCTTTAAAGTTTGTATATTCATTATCTGCATACACAAAAACACATACATATATTTTTTTTCTTTTTCTAAATTGAAAATCTATCCTCTTTGGAGTAACTATTACTTTGGGGTAAAAATTTAAAAACAATAGTGATAACGGGTACACATTTGATAATTGACAGTTTGTTTCATTAGAAATAGCTTACCACATATGATGAAGAGGGACTGACTCAGCAGAGTCATTGCAGATAAAGCCCTTGATTATGCTTCACATCAGAAGTGAAAGCCACAGGGTTTTTTTTGTTGTTGTCTGGTTTTTAAAGACCCTCAAAACTTCATTTTTTCGGGGGATGTATGAGTATTTGTTATGTTGAAGTAAGTAATGAATTTAACTCTGCTGTATAAATTATGTATTATAATGCCATGGAAATTATAGCTTTGAACTTGAAAACAGTTTCACAAAAGTAATTTTGCTTCCCATTACCTTATATTTAATAAGTTTGTCAACATTGGTTGAACTTTTTATATTGTATATTGTTAGATGATATAACACTGTAATGTTTTAAATACTACATATAGCTTCATTGTTACCTTTTGAATCATTTTTAAAATTTTCTGAATTAATGATCCTTTTATAATACAATCATTTTATCACTATCAGTCTTGTGCCCATTTCTGTGTTTTTTTTAAATTGTTTTAAACTTCTCTTTGTTGCTACTCTATTTTTTCTTTTAGTTGAGAACAGTAGAAGCAGCAAAATAGGTTTGATGTAGGAGTTGTATAAATTGTAGAAATCCTATTTTGGCTTAAAATGTTCTCATTGATTACGAGGTTTTAGCAGGGAATTTTCTTATTGTTTCAGCGTGGTATGTGGCAATTTTTTTGACAGTTTTTTTTGGATTTAATGTATAGCTATTGAGACATATATAGAATTTATTGGATCTTATATTGATGCTTTGAAAAATGTTTATATTAGTAAAATACATATAATTTTATTAATATTTTAAATTATGATTATGAGAGATTTAATTCTACTTATTTTAATGGAATATATATCCATGTTAACTGCACACATATGTGCAGTTGTATGTATGTGCAAGGTATTATTTTGTGGTACTTTAAAACATTTATGTGGTGTGTGTATATATATGTATTGTATAAAATGTGATATTTTTTTGTAATGGGAGTACTGTTTGTTTTCCTCTGCAGTGTCTTTCAGTTTTGTGAAAACCCAAAACACTGCCATATCCATGATTGTTTGAACAACTTCATTTGGTTGGTATAAGCAGCTTTCTGGCTGACCGTGAGATGATGTGGAAATTGGATGCCAAAAGAGAAAGTAGTTAACTTCTGTCTCTCTCTCTCTCCCCTTCTCTTTCCCTTTCCACTCCTCCCACTTTCTTCCCTTTCTCCTCCAGGCTTTTTTGGTTTCTCTTTCTCTGTTTTGACATTTCTGTAAAATCTCAGAGTAGATTCTTAAGGTCCTTGTAGGCGATATTGACATTAATCTTCACTAATGAATATGTAGGAGGTCTGCAGCTTCTAACATTCAAGGCGAATTATCGTTATAGCTTGATATAGTACACCTCATTTGTTAGGTGGTATTGGCATCTGATTACAGAGATTTTCTTTCTTTTAACAATTTTAAGTCCTTCCTCAGTGTTAATTTACTTTAACATTATTTCACACGAATTTAGGACTTTAATTGTGAGGATTACTTTTTTCTCCCTTGGACAGTTTTTCAAAGTACATAGTGATCCATACTTGTTTAATGTTACTGTATAAATCATGTTTCTTATAATTATTAAAACAATTCATCTTCTATTGCTGTCACTTTTCTAAGGAGAAAAAAAGGCGAGAACTTGCAGAAAATATGGGAAACATGCTCATATGACAGCTGAGGATGTGGCTAGGGTAAAGCAGGAAACTCCTACCCACAATGCAATGTTACATATACTACCACTTAATAAAATTTATATCAAACATGCTACTGACAAAACCAAAGAAAAATAATATCCCTGCGATACTAGTTAACGTACTAAATATATCTAGGGAAAAGTGAAACTAATCTTTTTGGAACCTTTGTACTTAGAGAATGTAGTAAGTGAAACTGGGGCATCATAGCACATTGGAGCCTTTGTGCTATGGGTCTTGCTTGTAGGTGAAACCCTCCTATAATGTGAACTTTTTGGATATTCACTTTCCTGGAAAAGGCACAAAAGGGCACCTTTTTTTCTTTTTTGATTGAATCGTTGCAGTATTATACAAGGTTCGAGAACATCGTCATCTAGTAAGAAAAGTAAATTATGAGATGTTCATCATATTTGTATAAACTCTTTACCCAGCAAGGTATATTTCTTTGCATTTTAAGTTGGTTTTTATTGCCAGATTTGACATGGGATTCTAAGTGTTCATTGGAGGCAGTTTTCTTTCCAAAGTAATTGTTTTTCTTGCTATTTATTTATCATAACCTACCTATAGCTTACCTGGCCAGTCTATATGCTTTACTAAAGGGAGGTTAGTCTGAAGCAGAAAAACTGCTTCTATAATGTCATTGAAAAAGATACGAAGATATCTTCTGTAAAAGAAAAACAGGTTTTAATATCCTTAGAGTTTCTGTTTTAAGTCTTAATTTCTTATGCTCTTAACTGTCAGACTTTAGTAATCTGGATGAATTTAGTACATTAGTAATTTAGGTGAATTTTGAGATTTTATAAGGGAGATTTTCAAATATTTAAATAAGGGAAGATGAGAGAGGTTTCAAATTGGTAAATAATGTATAGAGATTGTGTGAGATAAAGAACAGAAGAGACTATGAAGTTAGTGTTAGTTTTGAAAGATTCTTAGTATTCCCAGTTATGTAAATGCTGCTGTTTCAGACCTGCCATGGTATTTGTCATCTCACCATTTAAACGTTAGTATATTGTCTGTCTGTCTGTATCTTTGTTAAGGATGGGTTGCTTAATTGTTTGAAGTGTTTTCTCCTGTAGAGACTGCTTATCAATAACAGCTGTAGCGCTGTGGCTTTTCTCCATGGACTCATGGTGGTCTTTGGAACCACGTTCTTCAGCTTTGACAGGTGAGACAGAGGCTCTCCAGTGCCACTGCATTCGGATGAATCTAGCTGTGGTTGGAGAAAGTGCATCTTGCCAAAGTATATGGGTGAGACCACACACAGCCTTTAAAATAGTTATTGTAGGCTTATTTTTAGGGATACATGTCTTGACAGTTCTTTTATTTGTATGCCAATTTCATCGCTGTGTATAGATTTTTCATTGGTTTCTGTAAAGGGAGTTGCAGATTTAGGTCTCTCTATTTGTTAAGTCTTGTGTATAATTTACACTGGAAAATACTTTGAGTTCAGCCATAATTAACAATGCAGAGAATATATTGAAAATGAATCACTAGAATACTGATCTTTTTGTTTTTATAAATTTGATGGTATTCCCCTTGGAAATCTCAATTTCCCAGTCAGTTTATAGTCAAAAATTGCTTCAATTTGTACTTTAAGATTAAATAAATTATGAAAGAATTTGAAAATATTTATAAACTTGACTTGTATTCATAATAAGAAAAAACTTGTGGTCCGTGCTATTCAGGAGTACGTATTTCTATAATATTGGTATAATAAAGCATTGTTCAAAATACAAGTTCTGTGCTTAAATAAAAGCTTGCAAACTTTGAAACAAATTGCCAAAGAAGTCAGTTTCTTAGTGCATAGGCATAATATGCAAGCTATTCAGTCTTTTTATGGGATGATTAAAACTTTATTTAACTTGGTGAACTCTAAAAATTCACCATATGTTTTTTAAAAAAGCATGTTTTGTCTTCTAAAACTGGCTTTTTCAGTGACCGGTAAAGAGCATGTTTTAGGCTTTTATAAAATATTGCTTCTTTTTATAAGATGATACAGTATTTGGATAGTTAGTTATTCATGATTTCCTATTATTCCTGATAGTGGTATTAAAACGTAATTTCTTAAGTCCTGGCATGTCTTGGTGACAAGACTTTTCACTTGATCAGTGGATGTTGGCTACGTATATATTTATAAAAAATATAATCAACTATGATAAGACTGTGGTTTCATTCTAAATATTTTCATAGTGAAAACAGAATCTACTGAGATAATTGGAAATTCAGTTTCCTTCCCATCATTATCCCAATACCTTTTCATTTCTAATGGTTCTGGCAGGAAAGGTCTGGGGAAGTTGTGTTCCTACAGCTTTTCTAGAGAACAAGTTTTTGGAAAGAAGAGAGAAGATAGTATACCCCAAAAGACTATTTAAAGAAAAATTTGGTCCTTGTCACTCAGAAACTGGTCATGTATGTGAACCTTGATTGGATGCTAGATTTTAAAAAAAGCTTTGTAAGTCATATTTAGGATATTTGAGGAAACTGGAATGTGACTTGATATTGATGATACCATGGAATGTTAATTAAGCATGATCATGCTGTGCACATTCAAAGGAAAATATCTTTACTCTTAACAAGGTACGTGATGAGTTATTTTCATGAAGTCAGTACTATACTTAATCAAATTCATACAGAAAACAGATGTGGCAAAATGTTAACAATTGGTGAGTCCAGGTGAAGGACTTTTTTTTTTTTTTTGCTGTTTATTTTAGGCTTCCCGGATGGCTCAGTGGGTAAAAAATCTGCCTGCCAATGCAAGAGACTCAAGTTTGCTCCCTGGTTTGGGAAGAGCCTCTGGAGGAGAAAATGGCAACCCACTCCAGTATTCTTGCCTGAAAAATCCCATGGATAAAGGAGTCTAGTGGGCTACAGTCCAAAGAGTTGCAAAGAGTCAGACACAACTGAGCACAAATTTACTCTTTTTCATCTTAAACAATAACTTCTGAAAGGTGAAACATTTTATAGGAAAAGTATATGGGGATTTGATTTCAAATTGAAATCAGATAGATGGGGAAAATTAATTTATTTGTATAATAGTAAGTTTTTTTTTTTAATGAATATGGATAGCTTGGGGTATATATAGCAATTTTAGGTTTTAGTTTATAGTTTTGTTTTTACTTTGGAATTCTGTTCATATTAAATAATTTTCACAAATTTATATGTGGCAAATGTAAATTGGAAATGGTAAATTATTTTTGAAAATCAGTTCAGTTCAGTAGTTTAGTCATATCTGACTCTCTGCAATCCAAGGACCGCAGCACGCCAGACTTCCCTGTCCATCACAAACTTCTGGAGCTTACTCAGACTCATGTCCATCGAGTCAGTGATGTCATCCAGCCATCTCATCCTCTGTCGTCTCCTTTTCCTCCCACCTTCAGTCTTTCCCAGCATCAGGGTCTTTTCCAGTGAGTCAGTTCTTCGCATCAGGTGGCCAAAATATTGGAGTTTCAGTGTCAGCATCAGTCCTTCCAATGAATTTTCAGGACTGATTTCCTTTAGGATTGACTGGTTGGATCTCTTTGCTGTCCAAGGGACTCAAGAGTTTTCTCCAGTACCACAGTTCAAAAGCATCAGTTCTTCAGCGCTCAGCTTTCTTTATAGTCCAACTCTCACATCCATACATGATTATTGGAAAAATCATAGCTTTGATTAGATGGACTTTTGTTGGTAATGTCTCTGCTTTTTAATATACGGTCTAGGTTTGTCATAGCTTTTCTTCCAAGGAGCAAGTGTCTTTTCATTTCATGGCTGCAGTCACCATCTGCAGTGATTTTGGAGCCCCCCAAAATAAAGTCTTTCTCTCTTTCAATTATTTCCTCATCTGTTTGCCATGAAGTGATGGGACCGGATGCCATGATCTTCGTTTTCTGAATGTTGAGCTTTAAGACAACTTTTTCACTCTCCTGTTTCACCTTCATCAAGAGGCTCTTTAGTTCTTCTTCGCTTTCTGCCATAAGGGTGGTGTTATCTGCATATCTGAGGTTATTGATATTTCTCCCTGCAATCTTGATTCCAGTTTGTGCTTCATCCAGCCTAACATTTTGCATGATATACTCTTCAGATAAGTTAAATTTGAAAATAGCCAACTAAAAAATTACACTTTTGTATTATAGTAACTCAAGTCTGGAGAAGGCAATGGCACCCCACTCCAGTACTCTTGCCTGGAGAATCCCATGGATGGAGGAGCCTGGTGGGCTGCGGTCCATGGGATCGCTAGGAGTTGGATATGACTGAGCGACTTCACTTTTGCTTTTCACTTTCATGCATTGGAGAAGGAAATAGCAATCTACTCCAGTGTTCTTGCCTGGAGAATCCCAGGGACGGGGGAGCCTGGTGGGCTGCCATCTGTGGGGTCACACAGAATCTGACATGACTGAAGTGACTTGGCAGTTGGCAGTAACTCAAGTCTAGACCAATAAACTAGAGGTTTTTGAGCCTTAAAATAAACATGTTGTTACTATGTCATTGTTTATTAATTGGATGCTTCTAAACTATGTAAAATGCCTTTAAAAGTAATGATAATATTCCTGTGACTTTTATCCACAGATTTATTTTCTTTTCAGATTGTTCTGGATTTAATGCCCAAGCATAAAATATTTAAAAAATCTTGTTAGAGATTATGAACTATTTTCTCTTTTTCATTTATATTTGAATTTAAATATGAGTAAAGGAATAATTAATTTTGATATTACTTAATCTCTAAAACATTCATTTTACCCATCACTGTATATAATGTCCAAAGTAAACTAGTTTTCTGAGGATTCATCTACATTAGCTAGACTGACTATTGGGTGATGATGATGATTACAACAAATGAGCAGGAAAAGGACCCATTATTTGTTTTTCATTGGTAAAGACCAGTTGAACCCATATTTTGATCTGAACTTGATAGTGTATCAAATTAATAGTGTATTAATACTTTAAAATACATGTGTTAATACTTAGTATATAAATACTTAAAATATGTGTTAATACTTTAAAATAAATGAAGTATATATAAAATGAGTGTCTTTTTTTTTTTTTTAGTATTTATTTTTGTTTATTTATTTGGATGCCCCAGGTCTTAGTTGTGGCATGTGGGATCTAGTTCCCTGGCCAGGGATCCAACCTTGCCCCCTTGCACTGGGAGCGTGGAGTCTTAGCCACTGGACCACCAAGGAAGTCCCAAGATGATATAGTTTTAAGGAAAAGTTTACAGTTCATATTCTTAAACACCTTATTTTAGCCACGATTATTTTAAGCAATTCCAGTTATTACATACCTAACTAAGGATCAGACAGTTGAAAAATTAGTACTATATAAATCTCATAAAATTTTATTGTAAAGGAGCAGTCTCCCTCCCTTTTTTCTCCTCTGTAAGCTCTTGGTCTTTGCCTATTTATCCTCATTTATTATAAAGTTCTAACATGATTGTTTTTACACTACTCCCTTTTCCCCAATATTTAATTATAAGACAGACACATAAATCATGGCAAGTCATGAGACTAGCCTGTCTGGGAGGTAAACAGAAGCCTCAAAAAGCATCCTCCAAGGTCATTTAAATGGATTCAAACTCCCTTATCTACTTTAATAGTTTTTAAAAGGTGTCATTGTTTTGAAAGTAGTTAAACAGGAGGAACAGTTTATTAACCTTACTTTGTTTTAAAAGTTAAAGAATTATTTAGAGAAGATTTTTATCCAAAATTCGTAACAGTTTTGGCATTTAAAGTTATAATGTTCATTAATAGGAAGATTAACTTTTGAGGAATAAAACCTGACCTAAAATTTAATGATCATATACAGATTTATTTATTATGTTTTGCTTTCTCTTTGTACAATTTTAAATTTCTGGAGTTCTTGTCCTTTTAGCTATCAACTAATATTTTTTAAAATATTAGAACTCCTAAAGGTTGCATGTTTCTGGAAGAGCATAGAGATTATTCCATGTAATTGGTATATATGACAGCATTGATCTGTATTTACTGCATGAAATCTTTATAAAGCTTAACACTGGAAATGTGAGAAAGAACCACTTAAAAACTTGATAGGTTTTATTTTTTAGAGCCATTTTTATTTTTACTGAAATTTGAGCAGAAGGTATAGAGTTCCTAATATGCTTCCATCAGCCCTCAATTTCCATTGCTAATATTCAGTTCAGTTCAGTCGCTCAGTCGTGTCCGACTCTTTGCGACCCCATGAATTGCGGCACGCCAGGCCTCCCTGTCCATCACCAACTCCCGGAGTCCACCCAAACCCATGTCCATTGTGTCAATGATGCCATCCAACCATCTCGTCCTCTGTCATCCCCTTCTCCTCCTGCCCTCAATCTTTCCCAGCATCAGGGTCTTTTCAGATGAGTCAGCTCTTTGCATCTGGTGGCCAAAGTATTGGAGTTTCACAGGGCCTTGTGTTTGTTACAGTTGATGAACCGGTGTTGATACGTTATCTCCTGAAGTCAGTAGTTTATATTAGGCATCACTCTTTATATTGTGCAGTTCTGAGGCTTGATCCAATGTCTCATGTTATGTATCCATTATTATAGTATGGTACAGAATATTTTTTCTAGAAATTGCCACAAAATTTTGGTTAAATATGCATAACAAAATTTAACGTCTTAACTATTTTAGCAACTGGTGTTTTATTCTCTCTATAGGGCTTTTTCAGAATGTCGTAAAGTTGGAATCATACAAAATTAAGCCTTTTCAGGCTGAATTAGCAGTGTTCATTTTAGCTTCTTCTGTGGTTTTTTTGTGACTTAAAAGCTGACTTCTTTTTACTTCTGAAAAATATTTCATTGTATGGACATACCACAGTTTATCAATTTACGTACTGAAGGAAATGTTGGCTCCTTCCAGTTTCTGGCAGTTACGAATAAAGCTGCTATAAATGTGAGTGCTGGGTTTTTATGGATGTAAGTTTCAAATCATTGGAGTAAATACTTAGGAACGCAGTTTCTAGATTGTCTGCTGGATCATGTTTAACTTTGTAGGAAACTGACAAATGGTCATCCAGAGTGGCTGTATCACTTTGTATTCATAGTAGTAAAGGTAGTAGCTTCCGTTGCTCCCTGCTTGTCAGCTGTTGCTGTTCGCAGTGTTTTAGATTTTAGCTCCTCTGCTAGGTGTGTAGTGACACCTCATCACTGTTTTAATTTGTAATTCCTTAATGGCAAATGGTGTTAAGCAACTTTTCATGTGCTTATTTGCCATTTATATCTCTTAGGGAGGTATCTGTTCAGATCTTTCCCCAATTTTAAATTAAAAATTTTTAAATTGACTTTTAAGAGTTTTTTGTATATACCACATTTTGTTTATACATTCATTTGTTGATGGACACTTGAATTATCTCTACCTTTAGGTCATCGTGAATAATGCTGTAATTGAACATTCTATACCTTCATGTTCTTTCCTTGGTTTATTGCATTAGCTAGAACTTCTCATGTGATGCTGAATAGGAGTGATGAAAGGTAATATCATTGCCTTGTTACTGATCTTAGGGAGGAAAGCTTAGTTTCTCACCATCAAGTATGACATTAGCTGTGGAATATTTTGCATATATTTGTTATCAAGTTGAAGAACTTTAATTTGCTGAGAATTTTTATCATTAATAAGGTGTTGAATTTTGTGAAATTTTATCTATCTATAGGAGCATATGGTCTTTAGTCTTTTGGTATGATGGATTAGATATGTTGATTCTCAAATAATTCCCATTTGGTTGTGGTGAATACTTCTTTTTATACATTATTGAATTTTATGGAGGTTTTTTTTTTTTTTTCATTTATATTCACGGAAGATGTTGTTATGTATTTTTCCTTACTTATAATGTCTTTGGTAATAGAGAATGGTGATCTCATAGAATGAGTTAGGAAGTATTCCCTCTGGATCAGATTGTAGAGAATTGCAGGTAATTTCTTCCTTAAATTTGCTAGAATTCACCAGTGCAACCATGTGGGTCTGGCTCTTTCTGTTTTGGAAAATTATTAATTACTCATTCAATTTTTAAAATAGATATTGTCCTATTCAGATGATCTATTTGTCATTGTGTAAGTTTTGGTAACCTATGTCTTTCAAGGAATTGATAGTAGTCTAAGATGAGAATTCTTTGCAGGTGACTGAGGGCATGCTTTTATATAAAAAAATTTAAGGAAGAGAATAAGGTAACAAGAAGCCACCACTGTAGAAGAAATGAAGAGTGCTTTTTCTGATTTGTTTTTGTTGTTCAGTTGTGAAGTTGTGTCTGACTCTTTGCATCCCTGTTGACTGTAGCACGCCAGGCTCGGCTGTCCTTCACTAACTCCTGGAGTTTGCTCAGAGTCGTGTCCATTGAGTTGGTGATACTGCCTAACCATCTCATCCTGTACCACTCGCTTCTCCTTTTGCCTTCAGTCTTTCCCAGCATCAGGGTCTTTCCAATGAATCAGCTCTTTGCATTAGGTAGTCCAAATATTGGAGATGCAGCTTCAACATCAGTCCTTCAATGAATATCCAGGGTTGATTTCCTTTAGTATTGACTGATTTGATCTTGCAGTCCAAGGGCCTCTTAAAAGTCTTCTCCAGCAGCACAGTTCAAAAGCATCAGTTCTTTAGCAGTCAGCCTTCTTTATGGTCCGACTCTCACATCTGTACCTGACTACTGAAAAAACATAGTTTTGAGTATATGGACTTTTGTTTGCAAAGTGATGTCTCTGCTTTTTAATATGTTATCTAGTTTTGTCATAGCTTTCCTTCCAGGGAACAAGCATCTTAATTTCATGGCTGTAGTCACTGTCTGCACTGATTTTGGAGCCCAAGAAAAAAAAAAAATCTGTCATTGCTTCCACTTTTTCCCCTTCTATTTGACATGAAGTGATGGGACTGGATGCCATGATCTTAGCTTTTTGAATGTTGAGTTTTAAGTCAGCGTTTCACTCTCATCTTTCACCCACATCAAGAGGCTGTTTAGTTCCTCTTCACTTTCTGCCATTAGAGTGGTATCATCTGCATGTCTGAGGTTGTTGATGTTTCCCTTGGCAATCTTCATTCCAGCTTGTGATTCATCCAGCCCAGCATTTTACAGGATGTACTCTGAATTTAAGTGAAATAAACAAGGTGACCGTATACAGCGTTGTTGTAGTTCTTTCCCAATTTTCAGCCAGTCATTTGTTCCATGTCCAGTTCTAAGTGTTGCTTCTTTGCCTGCATGCAGGTTTCCCCAAGAGACCGGTCAGGTGGTCTGGTACTCCTGTCTCTAAGAATTTTCCACAGTATGTTGTGATCCACACGGTCTTAGGTTTTAGCAGAAGTAGATGTTTTTCTGGAATTCTGTTGCTTTCTGCATGATCCAGTGAATGTTGTTCTTTTCCTTTCTTTTCTTTGATTGTGGCCAGCCTTGTGGTTGTGAACCACAGTGTTCTTTAAAATTGAACTAACACTCATCCTAAGATTGTAAGGATCATTTAAATAACTTGGCAGATAAAATATTTGGCATATTACAGAGTATCATACATTTATCTTTACTTTTTATGTTGTGATGTGCAGTTCAAACTGAAATTGGATTCAAATCATGGGTATGTTTCTTAGTTTTTACAAGACGTGTATAGAAAGGGAATCATAAAACTAGATTATGATCAACCATTGGGAAAACTAATTGAAGCCTACAGTATTAAGTTTTTGGTTGTCCCTTTTTACTTTTAAAATATACTATTCTTGATAACAGTTTCTGTATAAGATGGCTGAGAATCTATTTCATTTTCAGTGCCTGTTTGTTGGCTGAAGGGCTGCATTCACTAAAATTTGCCATTGGTAGGCTTTGTTGTAAATCATGTTTATATTAATTTAGAAAAATGGCAGAATGTTGCATAATATGAAGAACATAGGCACTTGTAATTCTTTTTCCTAGAGATAAAATTTTAAATCAGTCTTTTTTCTTTTTGTATGTATTTGATACATACGTATGTATATATATATGTGATGCTTTAATTTAATTTTTAAGTTAACATTGTGGTATGTTTTCTAAATATAAGAAATCTCTGTAATACCATTTTAGTTGCTACATAGTATTCCTTCTTGTAGGTGTTATAGCATTTTCATATGGTTGAAGTATTATTTTTCTAGTTTGTATATTTAACACCTTTTTTTTTTGGTGTTTGGGATCTTCAATTATTTTAAGGTTTCTTTTATTTCAGGGGCTACCTGTTTTAGAACCTGTTACTGCTTTTGTTTTAAATAGTCACCAGTTTAATATCATTACTTTGTATAATTCAATGAAGCATCTTTACTTATTTTGATGCTTTTAAAACTGGAAACTTCTGTGGTTTTTATGGCTTTTTACCGGGGATAATCAAAAGCCATAAGATTAAAATGAACCATATTTTGGAAGCATCATTTTTAAGTTTGAGTAAGTAACTTTAAAAATATAATTATAATGTGGATGTGTTATGAGATCAAGGTAAAGTTAGGAAATTTAAATACAGAACTGGAGATTTCAAAAAATTTTGATAAATTCTGACATTTTGGTAGGGAGTTTTGAGAAATAAATTGGTTTAGTTTGCAATATATAAGATTTTCAAAATTTATCATTTAGTTCATAAAATAATGAGTATGCTGTTAATCTTCAGTCATGTATTTTTCTCATTTGAGCAGACCAAGTAGCTGTGTGTGTTTTACTATGTATTATTTTGGACTTTTGAGTTATTTGTCATTAAGAATTACATTGCTGCTGCTGCTGCTAAGTCGCTTCAGTTGTGTCCAACTCTGTGACCCCATAGACGGCAGCCCACCAGGCTCCCCCGTCCCTGGGATTCTCCAGGCAAGAACACTGGAGTGGGTTGCCATCTCCTTCTCCAATGCATGAAAGTGAAAAGTGAAAGTGAAGTAGCTCAGTCGTGTCCAACTCTTAGCGACCCCATGGACTGCAGCTTACCAAGCTCCTCCATCCATGGAATTTTCTAGGCAAGAGTACTGGAGTGGGGTGCCATTGCCTTCTCCGAAGAATTAGATTACATTTTAATAAATATTCTTTAGATATGTTAGGCATATCTTGTAAGATTTGTTTCTGGTTTTTGTAAACGATTTGATATTTTACAGATAGATCAAGTCACAGATGTGTGGAAATTAACTGTGAAACATCTTTAATTCTTCTCTTCAATCCATTTTTCCTTCATTTAAGTAACTAAAATTAAATAAAGAATTTTAGTTTTTCCTGATTATGAAACTTACACATGTACTTTGTTGAAGTGTAGAAAACAAAATTTTTCATTGGCACCATCATTCTTCCAGTCATTCAGTTTGCTGTTTTGTCTTTGACTCTGTTTTTTTAATCCTTATCCCTTGTTTTTCTGTATCCTTTCTTTTCCTTCCAGTTTTCCAACTTGGTTTAGACTCAGAACTTCCCTACTTTGGTCTTATGAATTATGACCTCATTCCTCTGTCTCTAAATTTATGCACTCTAGTACTTTTAAACTTTTATTACTACAGACCGCTTATATACTTATATATAGTTAGGTTACATGCTTGTTCTAGGTAACAGCACTAAACATTATATCCTGAAGTTGTTTCTTGCTGTCTGTGCTTCCTTTTATTTCATTGGCTTCCTTGTCTCCACTTTCTGAAGTCCTGGTCATCCTTCAAGTTTTCATAAACCCTACCTTTTTGTAAAACTGTTGAGTGAATTTCGGAATGAGAGCCGCATGAGGCTATAGAAACCTAACTGATCTGGACTTTGTCAAAACTGTGTTCTAGCTCCAGCTCTGCTGATGATCAACTCTGTGATTCAACCTCTGGAATTTTCTGCTGCTTCATCTCTACAGTGGGCATAATCATTTTATGAATATTGTGAAAATTAAATTAGATAATATTTCTAAAGTGCCTAATACAAGGAACTGGTTAAGTAAATTGTGCTGTGTCACTCGTTCAGTATGTATGGGATGTCTGGATGTGCTGGGTCTTCTCTAGGTGACGAGCTACACAGGGAAGTAGATGTTGAAATTTTAAAATTATATGTATCATTAATAATTTAAGTGAGAGGGGTTATGAAGGTGATAGAAAGTAGGACTGTCTTTTATATTTTCAGTAATAAAAGCAAAAGTACCTGTGCTTGAACAGCAAAAAGGCCTGTTCCTACTGCAGCTAAAGAGACTCTATATAGAATGTTTATGAACGAATCTTTAGATTTTTTTAAACCAGGGTAGCTTTAGGATTGGAGAAGGCAATGGCACCCCACTCCAGTACCCTTGCCTGGAAAATCCCATGGATGGAGGAGCCTGGTAGGCTGCAGTCCATGGGGTCACTAAGAATCTGACACGACCAAGCGACTTCACTTTCACTTTTCACTTTCATGCATTGGAGAAGGAGATGGCAACCCACTCCAGTGTTCTTGCCTGGAGAATCCCAGGGACGGGGGAGCCTGGTGGGCTGCCGTCTATGGGGTTGCACAGAGTCGGACACGACTGAAGCGACTTAGTAGAAGCAGCAGCTTTAGGATGGTGTGATTTAGGTTGATAAACCTCAACCTCACTGTTTTCATCTATAAGATAGGGTTAAGAGTACTTCCTCTCAGTTCAGTTCAGTTGCTCAGTCGTGTCTGACTCTTTGCGATCCCACGGGCTGCAGCGTGCCAGGCTTCCCTGTCCATCAACTCCCGGAGCTTGCTCAAACTCATGTCCATCAAGTTGTTGATGCCATTCAACCATCTCATCCTCTGTCGTTCCCTTCTCCTCCTGGCCTCAATCTTAAGAATGTGAATAGGTAATGTATGTAAGCCAGTTAGCACAGGGCCACAGTGCTCTTGTAGGTCCTCAATAGTAACACCACAAGAGATAAAGAAATGGAAGTACATGAATGCTAAGTGACTAATCCACAGTTTTGCAGTTAGGAGTTGGTAATGGCAGCAAAAGCAGCTGCCATTGTCACCTACCTCTCTCACTGCCTTCTTTGAGTTTGTGGTTTCTGGTATCACCAAAGTTTTATCCATGTTGTTTTTACTGCAGATGTTTGTTACATGGAAGAATAGGCAAGGGGAGAGAATCATAGTGAATTTTCCTTGGCAGTTGAGAGGAATTGGCCTATCAGTAATACTTGCTGATCCTCAAGAGTCTAGAGAGTCTGGTGAAATACTGTATATCCAGAATTACTATTAGATTGCTGAAAGGTCATAAGATTGATAATCTAATTGTGGTTTAGATTGACTTCTAAGAGAACAAGTAATATTTTGAGAACTCTTTGTTCTACTTGGTGATACCATTGATATAAGGAAAGCTGTATTATCTTTGAATTCTGAAGGGTATCATTTACATTTTTTTTCTATCACTTAATACCTATGACTTTGGATAAACCACATAACCTCTGAGCTGCTATCTGAAATCATTAAAAGTGATGATAATGCATCATGAAAGATTATTGTAAGGCTAAAATGAGATTAAGTTTAATACCCCCTAACATAATGCTTAGCTCGTAGTAGATGTGGCATTCATTCATTATATCATTGCTTTGTCAGCTGTGAAGCTTCTCATTTTATCTCCGTTTTGCAAATGAGGATGCAGAAGCCCAGAATTGACCCAGCTCATACAGCCAATAGGTAGTGGGTCTAGGATTGGAACCCAGATCCATCCACCTTCTTTGCTAACTAGAATTCTGTATAATGTTTTAGGTGGAATTTAGACCAGAAAGCGTTTCTGATATCTCTCATAGATTTTATTTTCTGAAGGCCAGTCTTTGCCGTTTCTCTCTTTTGCTGGCAGTGTAGAGGTTAAATAAGACTTTTGGGGGAAGTCTGTGGGACTGAATGCTGGGTACTTCACTTTCCTGACCTTCTAGTTCCTCATTTGTCAACTGGGAGTAGCATGGCCTCTTTCTCAGTGGGGTTTTGTGATATCATACTGTGGGGTGGTTAGGGATGTAGAATAAGCCCTCAGTTAGTGTTAGCCACTGTTAGGATTTGACATTAGAATCAGTAGTATGCAGAGAGTTTGGAATTGGATAGACTTGAAGTCTGGTATAATTCTTCATACTTTTCAGCTTTGAATGAATTAAGTTTTTGGAAACTTAGTTGTTTGCTTATCCTTATCTTTCAAAAGAGAGAAGACCTACCGCAGTATTTTTGTTGATGTTTATTGGATAATTTTATTTAAAACAGCAGCTAAGAGAATACATGGAAAATAAATGTGAGCCTTTTCTCTCATTCTGCTTCCCACTCCTGCCTTTTTATGAAATCTTCAGCGTCCTGTCCTTGTCTAGAAGTGGTTCTGTTGGTTCTAGGATGTTGCAGTTCAGGACTGCCTACACTGCTGTAGATGTAGTACAGTCTGTGCCTGGTGGACAGTCTGTCTCACTCCTTCTGGGCTAGTTACAGGTCATATTAGCTCAGTCATTGTCTTCCTTTTTATCTACAATTGAAAACAAGAGTCCTTCTTACTTCCCAAATAATTTTAAAATTGAGATAGAATTTGTCCAAAGAAAGACAATTGTATTTTAATATTTAAGTAAGAAATTGTTACTGTTAAAAATTCATACTTCAGTCTTGGTGCTGGTGTTAACAACTGACTTGTATAGTTTTTCTTTAAAAATTTTCAGCAAGCATATTTAGTTATTATATCCCCCTCAGCAGTTAGACTCACCACACATAACACAATTTGGGTATTACTGATGGATATTTTCTCAAAGTTACCTCTTTTTTTGGAACTAAAGATAAGGTAATTATATGCATAAGGTAAGTATGCATAAATATTTTCTAAGATTTCTATGTTAATATATTATCTGACTTCTCAATAAATTTTCCTTTGGATATAATACCATTAATGATTAGATGGGCTTCCTGGGTGGTGCTAGTGGTAAAGAACCTACCTGCCAGTCGGAAGCAGATGTAAGAGATGCAGTTTGATCTCTGGTTGGAAAGATCCCCTGGAGGAGGGCATGGCAACCCACTCCAGTATTCTTGCCTGGAGAATCCCATGGACAGAGGAGCCTGGTGGGCTACATCTACGGGGTCACAGGGAATCAGACATGACTGAAGCGACTTAGCATGCACACAATGATTAGGTAGTATTTCATAGATTACATTCTTAGAATGTACATAGTCATCATAAGAGCAAAATATTACATTTGGTGAGATCCTCCATGTTCACCCCCTCAGACTTAAGTGACTCAAGTCCCTTTGTGTATGTAATTCCCAGAGCCAGGACCAGATCTCAGATTTTAGTTTATATTTTCATGAAAGCTGCGTTATTTATTTATATCCTTCATTGTTCCAAAAAGAACTTTAAATGACTTTTAAAAGTGGAAACAGCCTTGCAAGATAGAATACATTAAGAATGAGTAATAAAATGAGGCAAAAGGAATATAAAGTAGGAAAAGAGGATGGGGTTTGGGAGTTAGGTTTGTATGTGAAATGCATACAAAACATAGAAGTTTAGCTCTTGTTACAGTTTGCCATCAGTAAACCTGAGAACCTCTCGCATAGGACTAGAAAACTGAGTACAAATAGGTATTGTTACTTTCAGATCTCAGGCATGATTCCTAAAAGGTATATAGGTTTCAGGCCTTGGTGGCTGGTTGAGTAGTGACTCGCACCTTGAGGTTAAGGTGAAATACATTTGACATCATATCATGAAGGTTGAGGAGCAGAGGTTAGATGTGCCAGATAAGGGAGGTGAGCTTAGGAATGACCTGATGGCAGCACAGGGATTTTCTTTAGAAAATAGTATTACATAAATTCTAGTAGGAAACAAGTACTTGAGGCCCCGCAATTTTGTATAATAAATGTATGACCATTGTAATATTAACCTGGAAACTTTTTAAGGCAGATGTAACAGTCTTTCTCAGCCATAAAAAGATAAAATTATAGGAAAGCTTTGTGCAGCATATCTAACTCTGAATAGTGTGTTATTTTAATGTACAAAATTAATGCTTATTAAAAAGTTACAAGATACACAAGTAATAACTAATTACTTGTGGCAAATTTGCCACAGGTAATAGAATAAATCAGTTTAAGTTGGGAAGATGTAGTTTAATTTTGGAAATAAGAAAAATTTGACTTAAATTTTATTAATGTTCACAGGGAGCCCAAATCCAGTGCTCTGTGACAACCTAGAGTTGGTGGGATGGGGTACGAGGTCGAAGGGAGGGGACATAATGTATATCTATGGCTGATTCTTGTTGATGTGTGACAGAAACCAACACAATATTATAAACTAATTATCCTCCAATTAAAAATTTAAAAATTGAGAAAAAATAGTGACAAACGCTAACTCTCTCACCCCCCTCCATTGAGACTAGTATGTCATAACTTTGTTCTTTCTGATGAAAGAAACACTCATCTCTGTTGTGCATTGGTCATTTAACCAAAAAATAATATAAGAAAAAAACATTCTCAGCACAACAAAAGTTTTTATTAATGATCATAAACTGTTAAAAATTGCAGCAAACCTCTCTTTCTTTCTCTCTCTCTCTCTCTATACGTAATTTTTGCCATTTTAAAGTGTATAGTGCAGTGGTCTTAAGTACATTTGAATTGTTGTCTAACCATTACTGTCATCCATCTGCAGAACTTTTTCATCTTCTCAAATTGAAATTCAGTACCTATTAAACAGTAACTTCTCCTTCCTCCCTCCCTCGGCAACCACCGTTCTGTTTTCTCTATGAATTTGACTGTTCTAGGTACTTCATATAAGTATAACCATACAATATTTACCTTTTTGTGACTGCCTTATTTCCCTGAGTGTAATGTCCTCAAGATTCATTCATGTTGTAGTGTGTTTCACAAGTGTTTTTTTAAAGGCTGAGTTCCATGATATGTATGTACTATATTTTGTTTGTCCGTTCATCCTTTCTGTGAACTAGGAAATGTGTTCTTTTGGGGCAAATTAATTAGAAAGAGTCCCATTCTGGGCTAAAAACGCTTGACTGTACAGACTGACAAGAAGATGACATCTTTGTATTAAAAAGCAAAAACCACCACCACTCTCTTATCCTGTGTTCATTGCCTTGCACAAGGATACACCCCTGGTGGTTCAGCCTGTACCTACTCTCTTAGCCAGTGCTTTGTGCAGGGTATAAATCCTCTAACCATGCTTGATAGTCCTGCTTGTTTCTGTATTTCCTATCTTTAAAACCATGTGCCTTATATTCTGTTGCTTAATTTTTTTTCATTCATTCATTGTACTGATTACAGTATATGGTAGTAATTGTGCTCAGTGATGGAGATATAGAGTGGATAAAGCACATTAAAGTCGACTAGGTAGTGCTGATACATGGATGAGCAAAACATTATAAGGATGACAGAGATGGGGTACTTGACTTAGCTTCATGGGGTAACAGTTGGGCTGGATGCGATACTTAAACTGAATTTTAAGAGAGTAATTCTAGCTAACACTTGAAGTGTTTCTTGAATGGCTCCATACTTGTTAAGGCTTTATATGCATTAACTTATTTACATCTCAACTCTATATGAAAGCTGTCATTATCAAGATTTACATATAAACACACCATGACACAGAGAGATGAGGACTTTGCCAGAATGATACAGGATTTAGTGCAGTTTGTGATAAAGATTCAGACTCAGGTAGTTGGCCCCCAAGTCTGTGTGCTCTTAAACATTGTGCTGGATTGTATCTGAGGACTCTTGGGGTCCCAGGGTTGAGATAAGAGACAGAGTTGTGACACATGTGGGGACGTGGGGTCACTGTGGGGTCTTTCAGGGAGATAAGTTTGGGAACTCCAGAGAGATGCATTGTCTAGATAGAATGTCATATGCAGTTGTAGAGGCTTGACAGAGCACAGCCACTCTAAGGGAACTGCAGGATCTACACTGGGCACTTGACTGATAAATGTGAAAGGTTGGTGGGCGATGAGACTGAGAAGCAGATAGTTTTAGATACTGAAAGACTTCGTGTACTGTGCTTGCATTACCCTGAAATCTTCTGTTGTTTTAAGGATGGTAATCTTTCTGTGTTTGTTGCCTTGGTCTACATTTAAGTCACAATTTATCCCCACACCTACCTTCATTTGCATCTCTCTGAATGGAGGGAGTAGAGGCAGGGTGGGCAAGTAGTCGAAGATGAATTACAGACATATTAGGAGCTTCATTAGGTCGGGCTTTTAAATAATTGAGAAACCGAATTCCACAGAATTTTAATCAGTGACAGTTGTACTTGGGGTCTGAACGTTTTAAATTTCAAGAATTATTTTAATCATTTTTCCAGAAAAATTACTCAAATCTTCATCAGTTTTACTTACAAAATAAGCTAGTTATCAAAAATTTTTATCTGTCAGTTCAATTATTTTTCTATTGCTTAAAGGTCAGAATAAGTACTTTGTGTGTTTACTGTCTTACTCATGAGTGACTTACAGTCCTCAGTATGGCTGCTTGTTGTCCAAGAATGCCACAGCCAAGTGTTTTTTAACGGATTGTTCTGTCATTTGTTACAGTCATCTTTATTGAACAAGTCACAGACTTATCATTGTCCTCTTCTCAATATAATTCTTGCTCATGAGTTGTAGTGCTTTGAAGAAATCATTCAGTTCTTTTGAAATGACATTTAAAATGAAATCAACTTCTAGTTGTTAGAAAAAGTAACAGCTGTGACTTTGTAAGCTACTCTTAGTGGCTTTGGAAGCTAGTGTTGGTTAGCTAGTTGTCATTATGAGGTCATTTTCCAAAAGAAGATGAAGTCATTTGCCATCTTGTTTTAGTCATACTGGGCTTTTTCTTTGACCAAATATTTTCAAATTATACATTCCCACCTACTTATTTTCATAGTTGATAATACCTTCATGGAATTAAATAATGATGGAACTTTTAAAGGGCAACAGTTCATACTTAATATGGTCAATATTTGATTTGTATTTTATATCATAGTTAGAAAAATACCTCTATAGACTTGAAATATTATTAATTTTATATACTAATAAGAGAGCCCAAGTAGTGTACAGTATTGTGTACATAAATCTCAGCACACAGAATTTGAATTCTACCAAGAACTGTATTCCCAAGTCCCTGTAAGCTGATAAGCTAATCAGATCCATGTAATCTCTGTCTGGTTGAATTCCTGTTGCATCACTATATATCACTTTAAATTCTCTTCTGGTGTCTGCCCCTCCAGATCCACTTGTGATGAAAATTAATAGGTAGCAGAGGTATGAAGCAACTCTCCCAGTCATTCCCATCTACTTTTTACTGATGCCTGAATTGTTTCTTCTTCAGGGTTGTAGCTCATAAACTGTATGTTTATTTAAAATTTTTTTATTTTATTAAAATTTTTTTTAAAAATATTTATTTATTTATTTGACTGTGCCGGGTCTTAGTTGGGGTGTGTGGGATCTAGTTCCCTGACCAGGGATTGAACTCGGGCCCTTGCATTGGCAGAGTGGAGTCTTAGCCCTTGGACCACCAGGGAAGTCTCTACATTTATTTTAGCCTCATCATCCAGACAGATGAGAAGGGCTAATTCTAGATATTGGGTGACTGATCCAATTGTCCTTTTCTTGTAAAGGAAAAATAATTAGTATAGTGTTGTTACGCAGTAATATAAAAAGTTATATATAATGTAGGAAGGTATTTCTAGTAGTGAAAATTCTATGAGGTATTAGAATTTATCTTTACGTAATAATAATCTGAAAATAAACCATGGGATAAATGGAGAGTCCCAAACTAGATTCAATTGCTTTTAAAAATTTACTGTAAGAACCATAAGATGAGAATGAACGATTATTAAATAATGTCACATTGGATTACAAGTTTAATATAAAGATAAGAAAAACTGATGGAAAATGGAAAAGCTTTTTATCTTTAGAGGTATTATAATTAAAATATAATTTCCTGACAACCAAAGTATTAATGTTAAAGTAGTAAATAATGTTGACTTTAATTATTAAAGTGGCATAGTCTGAGGAACTAGTCTTTCCTCTACATTAATTTTTTCTTAAATGTGCCCTGAGTAAAGCGTCCCTTCAAGTGCTTCTTGAAGAAAAGTTGTTCAAGTTAAGTAAGTTGGAGGAAGGTGGTATTTTTGGTGCTTGCCACTGTATGTACTCTGTTAAAGGCTCTGAGCAGTCCTGCAGTAAAGAGACTTTTAATTCTGGGTTTCCCAACCTTAGTTATCTTTTGTTTTCTCTATACCTACTAATGTGTTTTGCATTTATGCACCCTGAAGCACGTTAGGGTAAATGCTACTCTCATTCTTTATCTTTTCCTCAGGTATATTGATGGTAGTAGGACATACCCAGGCTTTACTTATTTGGGTCCTTAGATGAATGACTTTACAGCACACGACCTTTAGTTATAATGCTCCCATTTCTCTGTCAAAAAGGCCTGCATGACACTGCCCTTTTGAAGATTTGGAAAAAAGTTATATTTCCTGACTGTTCTGCTTCATTTTATTAGGTAAAACAATGGGAGCCAGTATGCTTTTCTCTTAACTTTAGCTGACATAACTTTCAAAAGAAAGATCTGTGTTCAGTTAATAAACCCAGACTAGGTTATCAGAAAGAATTTTCCTTCTGAAACTATCACAACTATTTTCTTAGTTATCTAGCTTTTTAGTTTTGTTGAATAGTTTGGGGTTTTATCTGTTTCTAATAGTTTAAATACTTTTTTGAAAGTAGGTGAACTGCACATTTCTATAATTGCTCATTGCTAGAATGAGAGAAAAATTCCTATGTCAGTTGTCTTCTATAAGAATGTGTGGTGGTTATGTTTGAGAAATTATATTTCAAATGATCTCCAGTTTGCCTTAATCATTCATTAAAAAATATTCTTTTACGTGGGATGAGGTGCTTTTTCCTTTACCAGGTTAGGCAGATTTACAAACCATGTGTTTACTTGGATGCTAAGCAATGGAAAAACACATCACATACTGTTAAAGTTTGCTTGGATTTTCATAATTCAGATGGTGTACAGTTATTAATTACAGTGCTGCTTGCATACCTCTGATTTTCTTCTAAAAGTTTTTACTGGAATTGTGTGTGTGTGTTAGTTGTTCACTTGTGTCAGACTCATTGCAGCCTCAGGACTGTACCCACCGGGCTCCTTTGTCCTTGGATTTCTCTAGGCACGAATACTGGGGTGGGTAGCCATTCTTTTCTCCAGGGGATCTTGACTACGCAGGGATCGAACCAGAGGCTCGCACGTTGCAGGCAGGTTCTTTACCATCTGAGCTTCTAG
Organism: Bos taurus; assembly: GCF_002263795.3. Lineage (NCBI taxonomy): Eukaryota > Metazoa > Chordata > Mammalia > Artiodactyla > Bovidae > Bos > Bos taurus. The sequence goes on along the minus strand of NC_037350.1, from coordinate 18,568,320 downwards.
GGAAGCCCTTATTGGAGTCATAAGAAATAAATTATTTGGGTTTCTGAATCTGTTTGTCACAGTAGCAGGATTATGACTTCGTCCAATTATGAGAGATAGAGAAAGGAAAAGTCCATTTTTTTCAGTGGTGTGTTTAATGATTTTATTCCCGTTTGGTTATAACTTTGGAAATCAAGGTATTTGATTCTATGGAAGGAGAATAATTTTATATTGATGTTTCACTTGGCACCAAAGAGTATAAGGACTCTACCTGTAAATCATTTTGCTATTGCACAAACATGCCAAAACTCAGTGACAGCAATTATTTATTACTGCCTGTTTGTTTGGGTCTTTTGACTGGGCTTAGGCAGCTCTGATTCTGACTGTAGATGTGTGGGTTGGGGGTGATGGCTGTAGTCCCCTTCACTTTCCTCTTTATTTTATGAGGTACCTCAGGAATGTTCTTATTTTGGTGATGGCAGAGTGTCAAAAGGGCCTTTTAAGGCCTTGGTTAATAATTGGCACATTTTGTCACTTCTGCCCATTTATCAACTGGCAAAAAAAGTTCACATGGCCGATTAAAAGTCTAGAGGCAGGGAAGTACACTCCACCCATAGTGAGGCCATGTCAGTGTTGTGGATGGAAACATGGAACCTGTTATGTAAACTACCACAGTTTGAGAGTTTAAGGGAGATAAATTAATTAGACTCTTTAGTGATTTGAATATTAACTAAATTCCCCTAGTCAGCATCCCTTAATATCTCAGTTTTTTAATTTATATTTTTAATTGAATAAATATCAATTAACTACCCTGACACTGTCAAATTTATGGTGGGATCATTTTAAAATAAAAGCATTACACTTACATGCATGTGTAAAAACTTGCATATATGTATTAATATTTATGTATGAATATGGTAGAGAATTAAAGAAAATTTTTTTTTCATTCTAGATCTGTTTTATAAATTAGAATCTGAAATATGTGTGACATAGTCAGCCTTTTCATTAATACTATTGTATTAAATTTATTAACAGTTTTGGTAAAGAGGATTTACATGATGGCTATCGGTTATGTTTGAAAATATACTTTTTATCTTACGCTTTTAAATTAGTGCGTATAGCTGAGTATAGTGTTTTTGGATATAAGGCAGATTTCCTTTTCACTGTGTGAGAAGACTGAAAAGAATTTAAATTAATATATAAATAAAAGTAATTAAAAATGTAATTTTTCCCATTTAAATTTTACAAATCTTCAAATTGTTCACATGCACCTGCTTTAATGTTTTCATCAGTGCTAGAGATGTTTTTAAGATTTCACACACAGTGTATATGATCTTTATTCATTGTTGATTGAGGTACAGCATAATTTAATGTAATAATTAGAAATTTTTACTGTGTCATAGTACCTATTTATTCTTTGTGATATTTACATGATAAGTACTTTCACATTTTTTAGCATTAGTTTTTTTTCTTTTACAGTAACATTTAGCATTTCTAATTTTAAAGTAATACTCCCAGAAATAATGACTAAACTCATATTGAATTTCTTTGTTGCTTCTCTCTCTTTATTTTTTAAATCTTAATTTTGTTAGGTGGCTTTTATAAGCTTCCAGAACTAGTGTTGAGTGAGATTGATTCAGGCTTCTGTATGATTCCCAAATTATACTTCTTGATTCTAAATAAAATATCTGCAGCAGGAGACCCTTTGTTAGGATTCTAAGATGCTACAACTCTGTTTTTCTAAAGGATAATTTTGTGAAGAAAAGAAGTTTGATTTATATTTGGGCAAAAGACATACATAAGTTCATTTTTGATCACCTTGAGAAGGTAGATTTTAACTTATTTCCGTCTTCTTGACATACACATTGTTCTTTTTCCTTTGGTGTAGTGTTGTTTTTAACTACTTTCAAGGTATTAATTGATCAAACATAATATTGCTGCATGTATAATACATTCAAAATGTCCACTAAAAGAAATGGTTATAATTTTCATTGGATTGCTGCAAGGACCACACAAATTTTATGTGGTTTTTCATGACCGTGTGACATCATTTGTACTTTTTCTGAAAAATTATTTGCAAAGACAGGAGGTAGAAACCGTAATTTGGTGTGCTTTGTATAGTTAACGGTTTTTAAAAATTACTTGATTTTAACCTTAATGCACTTAAAGATATCAGTATTGCTCAGTGTCTTTTCTTGCTTACTTGAAAGTTATGATTGCTAAGAAGACTTGTATCCTTATGTCTGCCTTCTCTACCAAAGTACTATATTTAGAATCAAAAAGGAAATTCAGTACAAGTTTAGTCATTGTTCCTGGGAGTACTACTTTAAAATGAGAAAGAATAAATAGGTGCTTACAACAAGAGAAATTAGGTGAACAGAGTGAAGTTTGTTCAAAACAAAAACAAAGAGAAGTTTGTGTTAGAGGAACAAGAATGAAAACTCAGTATCAAACTTTTGAGATAAAGCAAAAGCAGTGCTCAGAGAGAAATTCACAGTTGTAAATACATTAAAAAGGAAGAAAGATCTCAAATCAATAACCAGTATCACAACAGTAGACTATAGGTAAAACAGCTCCAAGAAACAGACATATAAGGGGCAGCACTGAAAGTGAAGTCACTGAGTTGTGTCTGACTCTTTGCAAAGCCATGGACTATATATTCCATGGAATTCTCTAGGCCAGAATACTGGAGTGGCTAGCCTTAACCTTCTCCAGGGGATCTTTCCAACCCAGGGATCAAACCCAGGTCTCCCACATTGCAGGTGGATTCTTTACCAGCTGAGCCACAAGGGAAGCCCAAATTCAAGATGAGACAAAATCATGAACATTAGAATAATTTGAAGTCTCTTGCACCTACTAATAAAGCAAGCAAAGTCAAACTCTTATATTAAGGATGTATTGGTATTCATTTCAGTTGCTACTGCTGCTGCTAAGTTGCTTCAGTCGTGTCCGACTCTGTGCGACCCCATAGACAGCAGCCCACGAGGCTCCCCTGTCCCTGGGATTCTCCAGGCAAGAACACTGGAGTGGGTTGCCATTTCCTTCTCCAATGCATGAAAGTGAAAAGTGAAAGTGAAGTCGCTCAGTCGTGTCCGACTCTTAGCAACCCCATGGACTGCGGCCTACCAGGCTCCTCCGTCCATGGGATTTTCCAGGCAAGAGTGCCAGAGTGGGGTGCCATTGCCTTCTCCGATTCATTTCAGTAACTATTACCAAATATGACATGTCTTGTTGTCAAGAAAAATTTACAAGGCATGCCAAAGCAAAACAAACACAGAGGAAAAAAAGCCATCATCAGAAACAAATTTGTATATGACATAGATATTGGAATTATGAAACAGGGTATTTAAATAATTTAAAATAACTATGACAAACATGTTAAGGACTCTAATGGAAAAAGTAGACAATTTGTAAGAACAGATGGGTAACACAAGCAGACCTGTAAATTCTAAGAAAGAATCAAAATGCAATGGTAAAGAAACTGAAATTCACTTTTGTAAAGGAAATGAAAAATCTTGTGATGGACTCGTGTAGATGCAACAGAGACAAAAAAGGAATCAGTGAACTTGAAGATTGGTCTATAGAATTTCTCTAAACTGATATGCAAAGAGGGGGAAAAAAAAGCATGAAAGCAAAAACAGAACACCACATCCAAGAAATGTGACATAATATCAAGAGGCAGAACACACACCTTATTGAAACACTGGAAGGTGGAGAGAGAACAGGGAAATATTTCGAGTGATAATAGCCAGAATGTTCCAAAACTAGTGACAGACAACACGCTACAGATCCAGGAAGCCCAGAGTGTATCTAGAAGAATAAAATGCACGTACACACACCTCTTGGTATGTCACACCGAAACAACACAAAACTCAGTGTGTAAAAAAAAACAAAGGGAAAATCTTGAAAAAGGCAAGGAGAAAAAAATACATAGAGGTACAAGGATAGGAATGGACAGAGTTCTTATCAGAAATCATGCAAGCAAGAGAAAGAAGTGAAAGATTTGAAGTGTTGAAAAAACCCACCATTGTAGAATTCTATATCCAGAAAAATTTCCTTCCCAAGTAAAAAGGGAATACTATATAGACTTTCTCAGACAAAGGAAAACTAAGCAATTTCATCACCAGCAGACCTATTCTGCAAGAAATATTCTCCAGGGAAATTTAAAAAGAGAGAAAGGGGAAAGGGGTGGGAATTTAGAAAATATAAAAACCAGTTTAAAAAAATATATTTTTAAATGAGAGAAGACCTGATTTGCTTATATCAGAATGATAAATGAAAATAGAATGAACTTATCTATTAACAGAAAAATTAATTTGAATTGAAATTTCCCCTATGATGTGTTTGACTGAGAAGACAGTTGCTGTAATTCAAGTTTTCCTTGACATATATACAGTTATTTTAAGATTTCCTCAAGAGAATTTTTATTTTTGATTAATGTTGTATTCTGTAAGTGAATACGTACAATACAAAAGAGCACACAACAGACACCTAACATTATCATTTTATTGTAAATTATAAATTTGACCAATTGGCTCTTTAGAAGCGTGTTGATTAGTTCTGACATATTTATGTATTTTCCAAGCTTCTGTCTTTTACTGATTTTAGTGATTTCCATTTTTACTTCATTGTGGTTGTGTATGATGTTACCTGTTTAAAATATATTGACTTATTTTGTGTTGTTGCTAGCATTTTGTTTGTTTTGGAGAATGTTCTGTTAGTCTTGAGAAGAAGAAAGTGCATTCAGTTGTTGGTTGGATTGGTCTATAGGTATCTGTAGGTCTGGTTGGTTTATAATGTTGTTAAAAGTCTTATAGTTTCTTCTTTCTACTTCTGTCTTACATTGTAAGAGGACTTTTCTTAGCCATTTTTAAAATTGAAATATAGTTAATTTGTAGTGTTGTGTTAACGTCACGTATATAGCAAAGTGATTCAGTTATGTATCTATATTCTTTTCCAGGTTCTTTTTATTTATAGGTTTTTGTAAGACACTAACTAACCATAGTTCCCTGTGTATGCAGTAGGTCCTTGTAGTTCATCTGCTTTATACACAGTAGTGTGTACATGGAGAAAGTAAAAACGTCTTGGTAACATTACAAGTTTGTAGCAGTTAGATTGAGTTTTCTTTCAGTTGAAATTTAGGCATTTCCAGGCTCCTGGTTTAGACTTAATAATGTCATAATAATTTTATAATAATCAAATTTTAGTTATAAAATATAATGCTAATATAGTGGGAAGGTTTTCCAGTAAAAGGCCCAGTGCAGTGATTTTGAAGAAACTATTTAGTCCAACTTATTACTCTTCTTAAGTCATTTATTGAGAAGATACTTTCTTTTTCCTTCCTTAGTATTAGCTTGATTTTCTTGAGAAAGTTAGCAAATGAAAGAGAAAAGTTGACTGGTGAGTTTTCTGCCATTTTCCTTCACCACAACAGTTTAAAAATGTGCATAAAGCACTTTAAACAAAAGCTGGGTTATCTGGTAATGCAGGTAATGTAGTGGTGGACAATTTCATTTGTTCAGATGAGGGATTTATTGAAAGGAATTGGACCAGGACTGAACAGACTGGGTCAGGGCTTTGCCACCAGTTCTCATCTGGGTGACTTCCCGTGTGGCTCAGTTAAGCCTTTCACATATTTCTTTCTGGAAAATCAGATGTCAGATTGTGATATTTTTGTTTGGCTATTTAGTCAGCTTGGTAAGAAATTCTTCTGTTGTTCAGGTGATCTTTTGTATAGGTAATTAATTGAAGGATTTTTCAGGGGTTTTCTGTTCTTCATAAATTAGTGACAATTCTGTGAACATCTTTGTGCCACCGCTCCCCAAGAAGTTGGCAAAAGCTATTAAATATTCATACACAGTTAGTGTTAATTCATTGTTTTATTGGTTCAATTAAAATGTAGAATAAAAGGCAAATAATCTATATTATAAAAGACCTAAATATAACAATAAAAATTAATACAAATTTGACTTATCATTCAGTATACTTCTATACGTTACAATGGTACATTGCCATTCAGTCAACAGTGCTGCTAGAATGCTGTCACTTAGCTTGACTTTTTTCTAAATAGGCTAAGCCTTTTTTTTTTTTTTTTAAGGCACATTGATTTCTGATAGGAATAGATTGAACGTGCAGTGACCATGCTGGCTTTGGCCATGATTTTTAGGTAAACCACAACTAATTCATAAAGTGCTGTGGACCCTTTAATACCTACCAAAAGTGGGCAGGATGTCAATTTGGAAGATTCCATCTAAAACATATTCCTTTACTTGGCTCTTGAAAACCTCTCCCGCAGTACCCTGCATAGAATGTAGTTTATTTACTGAGAAAAGGAATGGTTGAGTCAACTCACAGGAGATAAATCTGTGGTAGGTGTTACAGGCTGATTTTTAAGCCACACACCATCTCCCTCTTTTAGTTTATTTTACTTGCTAATATGTAAATTTTATTAACGAAGCTAGGAGAGCTCATTTAGAGATATTTTAGACTTCTTTTTAGTGAAGGAAAACAGTGCTTTTGTTAGGAATGACAAATTAGTTTTGTCACTGAGTAAGTGCAGAGTTTTTAGGAGGGGATTACTTCTTCATATAATCTCTATTAAGATTCTTCATATAATCTCTATTAAGACAGGGGAAAAGTAACTATCCAATGTTAATTTATAGTTTTAATAGTTAATTTACAGTGTTATCTTCCATTAGATTAGCCAGTAGAAATGAACCTGTTATTTCCGGTGTCAGTTTTGAGCATCAATATTAAGCTGTCTTCAGTGGAAGTATTGGTGTGTACAGCAGCATCCAGCTAAGACCCAGACCAGGCCTCAGAGTTACTAGTTTTTACATGGCTTGATTAAAAAAGAGGAGGCTCCTATGCACTGAAATTTTCTCTTTTCAAATGGGCACATTTCCCAGCATAAATATGATACTTCTGTACTAATCAGGATGGAGTCTTATCCTGCAATGGGACTTACATTTTGGGCTTTTCACCACATCATTGCTGTTTTCTATGTGGTCAAAAATAGATATAGAGTAAACCAACCCCAAAAGTCAATTACAGGGTTTTATAGTGATGTACTGTGAAAAATCTGGTCGTGTTTTTCATTATACAGAATGTTCTTTCCAAAGACATAAACAGAAAAAGCACATATGTTTGATTTTAAAAATAACTCTGCTTAGCTCTTTAAAATGCTGGAGACATTTTGGATACTTTTAAATGATCAGCATTATAGTTAAATGATAAACCTTCTATCTAAAGGCAGCCATGGCTTGTAATTATTTATTCAGCTTCTCCCCCAACTTTAAATGTTTTTTTGTTTTTGGTGAGGGATCAACATAAATACTTTGAAAGTATTTCTAATATATGTTTGTATGATCTGGTAAACTCATCTTATTTTCTGATCTCTTCCCAAGGAGCAAATGCTAATATGTATAATATCATTTTTGGAACATACATTCTAATTTATAAGTAATACATTATAAAAAGTATGGAAAATGAAAACCATTTGTCCATTAGGAATTAATACTACATTTAAAATATGATTTATGAAATCTATTTGCTAATATAGTTGCTAAAGTAATATAAAATACTACTTAAAATTATTTGAAGTTAAACTTTATATTCTTGAGGAAAGCTTATCTGAGCCTCCCAGAACCTTAAAGTTAATGAAAACTTTTTTATAGTGGCATTTTATTGGAAGAGAGACTTAGAAGCCTTATAATTTAAAATGTTACATTTTATTAATGATTGTTTGCAATTTTCCAGCTTTAAACTGTAGTTAATTTAGTTTTTGGCTGTTTGAAAATGTACAAATAAATGTTTCATATTTAATCCTTTGGTTCTATAGTTAAGACTTAATTTTCCATAGTCAGATTTCAGCCTAATGCAAGTCTTGGTTTCTTTGCTTTCTTTGTTATTGAAGTCTTTTACTCAGTGACTGACATTATAATTATCCATTCACTCATACAGATAACACTGGCACAGTAGTAGCTAAGTCGTAACTTTTTGAACCTGGTCAGATCAGATCAGATCAGTTGCTCAGTCGTGTCCGACTCTTTGCGACCCCATGAATCGCAGCACGCCAGGGCTCCCTGTCCATCACCAGCTCCCGGATTTCACCCAGACTCATGTCCATCGAGTCAATGATGCCATCCAGCCATCTCATCCTCTGTCGTCCCCTTCTCCTCCTGCCCCCAATCCCTCCCAGCATCAGAGTCTTTTCCAGTGAGTCAACTCTTCGCATGAGGTGCCCAAAGTACTGGAGTTTCAGCTTTAACATCATTCCTTCCAAAGAAAGCCCAGGGCTGATCTCCTTCAGAGTGGACTGGTTGGATCTCCTTGCAGTCCAAGGGACTCTCAAGAGTCTTCTCCAACACCACAGTTCAAAAGCATCAATTCCTCAGCGCTCAGCCTTCTTCACAGTCCAACTCTCACATCCATACATGACTACAGGAAGAACCATAGCCTTGACTAGACGAACCTTTGTTGGCAAAGTAATGTCTCTGCTTTTGAATATGCTATCTAGGTTGGTCATAACTTTCCTTCCAAGGAGTAAGCGTCTTTTAATTTCATGGCTGCAGTCACCATCTGTAGTGATTTTGGAGCCCAGAAAAATAAAGTCTGACACTGTTTCCACTGTTTCCCCATCTGTTTCCCATGAAGTGATGGGACTGGATGCCATGATCTTCGTTTCTGAATGTTGAGCTTTAAGCCAACTTTTTCACTCTCTACTTTCACCTTGATCAATAGGCTTTTGAGTTCCTCTTCACTTTCTGCCATAAGGTGGTGTCATCTGCATATCTGAGGTTATTGATATTTCTCCCGGCAATCTTGATTCCAGCTTGTAAACCTGGTAACTTCACTCATTTCTGAGGTTGTATAAACAAGAAAATCAGAAGTTTTGTTTCTTTCCATATATACTTGTAGCAGATATTTTTGATTTGATTGATTAAGAGCCATTCTTTCTTTCTTTCTTTCTTAAAGAGTTCTGATTTCACACAAAAATCCTGAATAATCTAAACCAGTAATGATGACTCTTTTCTTACAGTAATTGGTTGAGGAAGAATTGTATGACCAAAACATAGTCTACGAAAGCATGAAATTATACAGCGTTATAGTGTAAGACATTGGGCTGTGGAACCACGCTGCCTGTATTTGAACCCCAGCTTTTCCCTTCCTAGCTTTGTGCCATGAGAAGTGTATTTTCTCTCTCTGTATCTCAGTTTTTCTTATTGTAAAAATGGGGCTAATACACATGGAACATCATTCATTAGGGAAAAATCATTATCACTAGTAATTAGAGAAATGTAAATCCTCAAGATACCACTTCATCACCCACTAGGATGGCTGAAACAAAAAAGTCAGACAACAGCAAATATTGGTGAAGATACAGAGAAATGAGAACCCTCATACACTGTTGATGGGAATGTGAAATGGTTTAACTGCTTTAGGAAATAGTATGGTAATTCTTTAAATTATTAAATGTAGTGTTAACCAAATGACCTTGCAGTTCCAATCCTAAGTATATACCCAAGAGAACTGAGGACAGACATCAGCACAGAAACCTTTATACAGATGTTTATAGCAGCATTGTTCATAATAGCAAAGAGGATGAATGGATAAACAAAACACAGTGTATCAGTGCAACATATTATTTGGCCACAAAAGGACCAAAGTACTGATATATGCCACAACATGGCTGTACCTTGAAAACGTGGAAAATGAAAGAAGCCAGTCACCAAGGACCACATGCTGTGCTATTCCGCTCATACGAAGGGAAATTTACAGAGATGGAAAATAGGTTAGTGGTTGCTTAGAGTTGTGGGTAGAATAAGACAGGGGATGGGAAGTGGTAGCTAAAGGTTACAGAAAGTTTCGTTTCCAGGTAATAAAAAAGGTTCAGTTCAGTTTAGTCGCTTAGTCGTGTCCAACTCTTTGTGACCTCATGGACTGCAGCACACCAGGCTTCCCTGTCCATCACCAGCTCCCAAAGCTTACTCAAACTCATGTGCATCGAGTCAGTGCTGCCATCCAACCATCTCATCCTCTGTCGTCCCCTTCTCCTCCTGCCTTCTATCTCTCCCAGCAATAGGGTCTTTCCCAATGAGTCACTTCTTTGCATCAGGTGGCCAAAATAGAGCTTCAGCCTCAGCATCAGTCCTTCCAATGAATATTCAGAACTGATTTCCTTTAGGATTGACTGGTTTGATCTCCTTGCAGTCCAAGGGATTCTCAAGAGTCTTCTCCAACGCCACAGTTCAAAAGCATCAGTTTTTCAGTGCTCAGCTTTCTTTATAGTCCAAGTCTCACATCCATACATGACCACTGGAAAAGCCATAGCTTTGATGATACAGACCTTTGTCAGCAAAGTAATGTCTCTGCTTTTTAATATGTGGTCTAGGTTTGTCATAGCTTTTCTTCCAAGGAGGAAGTGTCTTTTCATGGCTGCAGTCAGCATCTGCAGTGATTTTGGAGCCCAAGAAAATAAAGTCTCTTATTTTCCATTGTTTCTGCATTTATTTGCCATGAAGTGATGGGGCGGTATGCCATGAGTGCTGAGTTTCAAGCCAACTCTTTCACTCTCCTCTTTCACTTTCATCAAGAGGCTCTTTAGTTCCTCTTTGCTTTCTGCCATAGGGGTGGAGTCGTCTTTATATCTGAAGTTATTGATATTTGTCCTGGCAATCTTGATTCCAGCTTGTGCTTCATCCAGCCCAGCATTTTGCAGGATGTACTCTGCATATAAGTTAAATAAGCAGGGTGACATTATACAGCCTTGACGTACTCCTTTCCTATTTGGAACCAGTCTGTTGTTCCATGTCTGGTTCTAACTGTTGCTTCTTGACCTGCATACTGATTACTCAGGAGGCAGGTTAGGTAGTCTGGTATTCCCATCTTTTTAAGAATTGTCCACAGTTTTTCCTGTTAAGAAGGTTATAGGGTTCTTTTTCTACAGTTGACTATAATGATGACTGCCGTTGAATTGTATACTTTAAATCAGTGAAAATTGTATGATATGTGAGTTATATTTCAGTAGAACTGGTGCAAATGAGGCTACCTTATAGGATGTTGTAAGAAATAAAATTAATGAGCTAAAGTTCTTAAAATAGTGCTTGGCTTATAGCAAGAGTTCAAATAATGAAGAGTATGCTAAAATTTAATTATAGCCCTGAGCTGTAGCTAGTCAGGAGGGAGACACTGTTCAGAAGAGAGAAGATTCTAGAGTTGGAAAGAACTCGGGCTACCTTGCTTTGGGGCTACTTATGTGATAAAATAAGTTGTGTTATTCTAATCTGTCTCTTGAAGCTGAAGTCATCTTATTGATATAACACCTTCTTTGATCTTACTAGGGGCTTCCCTGGTAGCTCAGCTGGTAAAGAATCCACCTGTAATATAGGAGACTCCAGTTTGATTCCTGTGTTGGGAAGATCCCTTGGAGAAGGGATAGACTACCAACTCCGATGTTCTTGGGCGTCCCTAGTGGCTTAGAAAGTGAAGAATCCACCCGCAATGCGAGAGACCTGGGTTTGGTCCCTGGGTTAGGAAGATCCCCTGGAGGAGGGTATGGCAACCTACTCCAGTATTCTAGCCTAGAGAATCCCCATGGATGGTGGAGCCTGGTGGCTATGGGGTGGCAAAGAGTTGGCCCCACTGAGTGACTAGGCACACAATGATCTACTTGCTCTGTCTCATTGCATGTTAGCTGTCATCTTCTGTTTATACTTAGAGACTTGACTACCTTTGGCCTTTGTGTATGCTAATATCTGTATGTCTCATTTGGGTTTGTATGTAATCATGGAATTAAAAATTCTTTGCTTATAGCTTGGGCTGTGTTTTAAATTTTAATGTCATTTATACTGCTGAGAACAGGACTGTGGTTGCTAATAGTTTGTGGTTAATCATTCGTTAATTAGAGAAGGAAGTGATTTAGGTTTCTTGAAATAATCTTAATTGATGTTTTATTTTTGTAGAGTAAGGTACTTTATTTTGAATGCTTTCTCATACTTGTTCATCGCAGCACTGTTTATAATAGCCAGGACATGGAAGCAACCTAGATGTCCATCAGCAGATGAATGGATAAGAAAGCTATGGTACATATACACAATGGAGTATTACTCAGCCATTAAAAAGAATACATTTGAATCAGTTCTAATGAGGTGGATGAAACTGGAGCCTATTATACAGAGTGAAGTAAGCCAGAAAGAAAAACACCAATACAGTATACTAACGCATATATATGGAGTTTAGAAAGATGGTAACAATAACCCTGTGTACGAGACAGCAAAAGAGACACTGATGTATAGAACAGTCTTATGGACTCTATGGGAGAGGGAGAGGGTGGGATGATTTGGGAGAATGGCATTGAAACATGTATAATATCATGTATGAAACGAGTCGCCAGTCCAGGTTCGATGCACGATACTGGATGCTTGGGGCTAGTGCACTAGGACGACCCAGAGGGATGGTATGGGGAGGGAGGAGGGAGGAGGGTTCAGGATGGGGAACACATGTATACCTGTGGCGGATTCATTTTGATATTTGGCAAAACTAATACAATATTGTAAAGTTTAAAAATAAAATTAAATTAAAAAAATACATTCAATTTTCCTTTTTTAAAAACTGTAATTTTCAACTTGTTTGGCAAGATTATATTATCTATAATCTAATAAAAGTTTAATAAAGATAAAAAAATAAAAATAAGCAGTTTCAGTTGCAAACAGAATAATGTATTCATCTGTTAAAACTAAGCTGTAAATCTGTATCAAAAACTGTGTATAGCAACTTACAGATGCTCCATCATGATTCTGTTCTGGTATGTCTCTGTTTGTACTCTTGATTTTCTGATTAATGTACAATTTCAGTAACAGCAATAAAACTGACTGACTTTTGATGCTCGTTTCCTCTGCTTCTGTCTTGTGCTTGTCAGTGCTTTGCGATTGAAGCCTCTCTTTGTAGATTTGCTACAACCTGGGTTTCTGTAGATTCTGTTTGAAGTAGAAAAATGTTTAGAATGCTATTCTCTACCTGCTTCAGTCCTTTCCCTCAGTTGCTGTATAGAGAGGGAGTCATTATGGTTTCCTGATTATAAAAGTAGTCCATATATATTTATAGAGAAAAGGCAGATCTAAAATATTTTTTTTAAGTACAAAATACTAATGAGCTCAGCATTTTAAAATAATTTTTATTGTTTGGTGTATATTGCTCAAATATTGATATAGGTATAGATATAAATGTGTGTGTGTGTGCATGTATGTGTATCTATGTATGGGTATGTATGTGTGTTAAACACACATACATATATAAAGAGAGGGAGAGAAAGACAGAGATTCCAGCACTTGCTTCAAACAGACTATTTTCTTTGTGAGTTATTTGTTATTTCTTACTCATTTTAAAGAGATAGAGATGTTTATATTTCCTTATTGAGTTATAAGAACCCCGTGTATTAAGGGAAGGTTTTTAACTCTCTCCATTTTGTATTTCAACGCTTTTTTAAGTTTATTATTTGAAATAACGTTTGCATGTTTATAGTATGATAGTCATTCAGAAGTTTTAAAATCTTTATGTCACATATAACATGATCATTCGTGGTTTTCTGACTTTGGTTCCTGGTTGGTGAATACTTTGGATGGCATTAGTTTCAGTCGCCTCATAGCTGATAGGAATATCTCATTGAAGATGGTGGGCTCACATGTTGCATTTTTGGTCTCCTTTAATGCTCATTAGACCTTGAACTCAGTTCTCCCAGGAATAATTTATAAGATTTAGAATATTTTCTTTCCTGGCTTATTTTCTTACGTTCTGATACATTATTCTTGATTTTGTTCTCTTGTTCATAATCCCAATGCTACTTATTCACTAGTATCCATCTTGTTACTTACCACTAAGCGTGACTGACATAAAATAGGGTGGTAGGAAATGCTTTTGAATGGATAAATAAATGTCATGAACTGGTTTAAGAGTCATATCTTTTGGTATCCCTTTTCTGAGAGGAAAACCCCCCGCTCCCGCTTAGGTGCCAGTTTGTACTTAGAACTTTTAGTCCTTCCGTTTACATGTTTTAAGTTTTACTCTGCCATTTCCAGGTCTGAAATTCCTCTGGAGAAAACTTTGAGCACCAGAGCAGTGTTTATCATTTAGCAGGAAATGCGTAGATACTGAACTCAACTGATAATTGAGTGAAAGACAGCATAGAGACAACCAGCAATACCACTTTCCTTCCATCTTTGTTATTTCATTATTTTGGTAGACGTATTACTGTTTTCACAGCAATATAAACATATATTCACGTGCAAGTATAAAATTTCATTTAGACATTGTGTATAAATTTGCTTCAGATCAGAAGAACATCAGCTGTAGAATTAAATCAGAAGCTTCCTCTCCCTATTAACTGTGATCTTGGACAAATTTCTTAGCCTGTCTCATTATAATTTCCTGTCTAAAATGGAACTAATGGCTGTTGATGAGGATTGAGGGAGATGTCTGTAGTACAGTATTTGGCACACAGGTGAGAACAAGTAAATATTTACATGTTGTTGTAACCAATCTCCTTTTAATTTGGGACCTAGAGTTAAATTTAGGCATGTCCCTTTATTAAACCTTTATTAAAACCACCAGTCACTTAGTGGTTTTTTTCTTTTCTTTTCTTCTCTCACTTCCACTCCCTATTCCTCTCCCCTATACAATGTTTATTTATATAATTTATTGAAGTAGATTACTTGAGATAATGGTCTGATTATCTTCTGTTTTAGATGGTCTTTATTATCTTAAGGCCCTGTCTTTTATGCTTAAGAAAAGTTAATATCTAAACCTTTGGAAGCCATATAGCAGTGTAAGAAACACTATAGTTTATCATCATGGCCATTCATTCAATTAACCTGACTTATGTCAATGGTAATATGAAGCCTTCTGGCTTCACATACCTGTGTGAGGTATGTAGAACTACTTTGATCTTCTTAAAGAAATAATTGTTAAGTTTTATGAATATCAGATGGTCATATTTTATGAAGCATATCCTTTTCTGTTGTACTTGAAAAGCTCATCTTTTCTATCAAATCTATCCATGGTAGCCTTTATTATAAAGAGGATTTTGAGGGACTTGAAAATTCTGTCACTGGCTTGATGTTCTGATGGAATCTGACAGGCATAAATTTCTCCGTAATGAACTGTACATGGGGATTACTCAACAACAAATTTTTAATCTTACTGTGTCTTTCAGCTGGCATTGAGCACTTTTCTTGGCAGCTTTCCTTCGTAGTCATTTAGAATCCACTTAAAGAAGAGACTAATTTCAGCATTGGTTTTAGAAAAACATGATTTAGATGTTAACTGTTGTTGAAAGATAAACATGAATTCTAAAGCCAAGTGAGAATGGAACACACACACATACCTTTCGGATCATTGCATATAGTTTTCAGATCTTCTGATGTAGGTTTTGAGTTGCAAACCGTTCTGCCTTAAAATCCTGTAGCCTTTCTCCCACTATTTTCCAGCTGTTGTTGCTACTGACAAGTCTCATGTCATTCAGCCCTGGGAGCCTTTGTATCTGACCATTTTTTCCTCTTACTCTCAATATTTCTAGTATCTTTTCTTTAACTTTTGTGTTCCAGTATTTTATGATAATGTTGGTATAGTATGGATCTTTTTTCATCCACTTAGCTGGGTACTCTTTCAGTTCTTAGAAATTTTCTTAAATTATTGTTTTGATAATTTCTCTCTCTCCCTCCCTGCTTAGTGTTCTGTCTCTGTTTCTCTTTCTTTCTTCCTTCCTTCTCTCTACCTGTTCCTCAACTTTCAGGCTTTATTTCCCTCTTTTCTTGAATTGCTGTTATTCAACTGTTGGGTCTCTTGAACTGGTCCTTCAGTTTTCTTCCTTAATTCTATCCCATTTACCCTTTTGGTCTACTTTCTAGGAGTTTATCCTTAACTTCATCTTCTAAACTTTTTATTCAGTTAAAAAGTTTTGGTCATAATTTTAATTTCCAAGAGCTTTTTTGATTCCCTGAATGTTTCTTTTACTTATTAAAAAAAAAAAGCCCTCCTTTTCCTCTTAATGGGTGGGTGTGATATCGTATCTCCACAAAAATATTTATGATTATGTAAAACATTCTTTTAGAGCCTTTATTTTCTCTGCTTCATTTGCTTTCCTTTTTATCCTCTTTGTTCTGGTTACCTTCTTTTATGTTAGAGGCTTTTCTTATTTTTGAGTTTTGAGCATATATCCTGAATATCAGTCCTTTACAAGTCTTTTGCCTAAAATGTGATTTCGAAAATATTTTCTCCGAGTTTGAGTTTGTCTTTCTTGTCTTTTACAGTAACTTCTACAGAACAGAGTTTTTAATTTCAACTAAGTCCAGCTTTTGTCACTTTTTCCTGTTACGTATTATGCTTTTGATATTATATACAGGAACTCTTTGCCTATCTGAAGATTACAAGCATTTTTAACTGTTTTGTCTAATAATTTGATAAAACACTTGTTATATGTTTAAGTGTATTTTGAATTAATTTTATATGAGTTAAGTATGAAATAAGGTTTGCTTATTTTCTGCTTGTGGATATTTATTTGTTCTAACACTGTTGACAAGTCTGTTATTGTTTAAATGGGATTGCCTTTACACCTTTGTAAGTAACCAATTGACCATAGCTGTGTGGGTATATTTCTAGATTTTTTTCTGCTCAATTGATATTTGAGCTATCCTTTCTCCATTATTGTACCATCTTGATTACTGTAGATTTATAATAAGTTCAAAAACCTCTTAAGATGAATTCTCCAGTTTTATTGTCTTTTTTTTTTAACAATTTTTTTTGGCTATTCTAGTTTCCTTACCTTTCTGTATGAAATTTAAAAGTGGCTTATCTATTTCTATTTTTTGTGTAAAAATTCCTACTGAGATTTTGATTGAGTTTGCCTTAAATCTATGGATTAATCTGGGAATAATTGCAGATGGTGACTGCAGCCATGAAATTAAAAGATGTTTGCTCCTTGGAAGGAAAGTTATGACCAACCTAGATAGCATATTCAAAAGCAGAGACATTACTTTGCCAACAAAGGTCCATCTAGTCAAGGCTATGGTTTTTCCAGTGGTCATGTATGGATGTGAGAGTTGGACTGTGAAGAAGGCTGAGCGCCGAAGAATTGATACTTTTGAACTGTGGTGTTGGAAAAGACTCTTGAGAGTCCCTTGGACTGCAAGGAGATCCAACCAGTCCATTCTGAAGGAGATCAGCCCTGGGATTTCTTTGGAAGGAATGATGCTGCGGCTGAAACTCCAGTACTTTAGCCACCTCATGCAAAGAGTTGACTCATTGGAAAAGACTCTGATGCTGGGAGGGATTGGGGGCAGGAGGAGAAGGGGACGGCAGAGGATGAGATGGCTGGATGGCATCACTGACTCGATGGATGTGAGTCTGAGTGTACTCCGGGAGCTGGTGATGGACAGGGAGCCCTGGCGTGCTGCGATTCATGGGGTCGCAAAGAGTCAGACACGACTGAGCGACTGAATTGAACAGAACTGATAGTGAGTCTTCCAACCCTAACCGATACTTAAATGTTAAACCAAAGTAGCATTCCTGAGATGAATCATAATTTATTGCAGTGTTTTCTTGGTTATTACACCAAAAGTAATAAAAGAAAAAATAGGCAAATTGGGCTTCATTAAAATTAAAAACTTTTGTATACCAAGGCATACTATCAATAGAATGAAAAGACAACCCACAGAGTAGAAGATTTACAAGTCATATATATGCGAAGAAGTAAATATGCAGAAGTAAATATCAAGAATTCCCATTAATAAAACTCAAAAAACATAAAACAACCCAGTTAAAAACTGGGCAAAAACCTTGAATAGACGTTTCTCCCAAAGAGATATACAGATGGCCAGTAAGAGTATGAAAAAATGCTCCACGTTACAGATCATCAGAGAAATGCAAATCAAAACCACAACGAGATACCATTTGTGTCCACTAGGATAGCTATTAACAACAACAACAAAAAAAGGCAAAAAGAGAAAGAGAAGAGAAGCCATGGCAAGGATGTGAAGAAATTGTAACGCTTGTGCATTACTGGTAGGAATGTAAAATGGTGCAGTTGTTGAAAATGGTGTGGTAGTTCCTCGAAAACCAAAAATATATTACTGTTTCTGAGAAGTTGTTTTTTTTTTTCCCTAATAATATTTAAATTAGGATCTACAGACTTTTTTCTCAGAAGTGATGCTTTTTGAGCCTTTCAGGTTTCAGTAGAGAATTTATTCTGGATTTTGGTTCATCAAGTGAAAATACGTATAGAGGATGTGATGTAGTTTGTCCTTTACTAATAATTTAAACTTTGCAGGTATTACAAGTATTTGTAAGTATTTATAAGGAGAAATTTTTGGTTTTTAGCCATTTAGTTGGTCTCTGTTGCGGCTTTTTTCCTAGCACCTTTTCACCCCTTTCTCACTTTATAATTTAATATAGTTTGTTTCCTTTGTTTAAATTTGAAAAATAATTCCCAAGGGAGATATTTTTCCCATTGAGGATATTAAGGCAGAATTTTGCAAGATGTCTGGTTTATTTGGCTGTTATAGTTAATTAAGAAGGCCTTTGTATTATACTGAACTGCTTTTAAGGGTTTTAAAAACATGCAGCTATTCAGTTTTATACAAATCTGTTGTACCCTAGAAAAGCTTCCAGTCAGTGGAGATCTCCTTAGAAAACTTGTCATTTAAATGAAGAATATTATAAATTCGATAGTAAGGTAGTAACTTGCTACCCAGTTATAATTTGTTTACACTTTTAAAATCTTCAAGTGTAATAATATCACATTGTTTCGCTGTAGAGATAGTGACTAAGCTAGGCGAACAAGGAAAACAAATATATAGTATTTCTACCAAAGATTAAGGAAGTCTCGGTAATTGTTAAATTTGAAAATAAGTATTCAGTTCCGTAAAAAATAAGAAACTTGGCGTCTTATATCTACTTTTATTCAACAACTTTGGTATAGTTTACCAGAGGATTAAAGAATTTTAAATAATTGAACAGTACATCACCATTTACTCAGTAATGTATTTTATCCAAGAGTTGAAAATACATAGGACCATTTTAAAGGAAAATGTTTATAGAGTTTTTGTAACTTTTTACAATGAAGAGAATACTTGTTATAACTTCATAGCTGTTTTAGAATTTGGTACAGATATACTGACTATCTTTCAAGGAGTGCCAAACCATTTTTTTGAACAGTAAGACATATTTGAGATTGTGTCTCTTTTTTTTTTTAAAGTGATGTCCCTGAGTACAAAATAAAGGGAGGCAATTTTGAAAGTAACTTATAATTTCAGTCATACTGTTCTAAAAGATTTACTGGAAAGTAACATATTTCTCTCTGGGGTAATTGTTGGTGTAGTGTAGTGTGAACAATGTAAGCTTAAAGTCAATCTGAAATTTGAATGGCGGTTTAGCCAGTTAGTAGCTGTGTATTTTTGGAAAAGAGGTGTTTGAATTCAGTTTTTTAATATTGAAAATGTGGCTGATGATGTCATCAAGGTTGGAGGCTGTTGAAGAAGATAGATGACATAATAAGTATGAAGTTTTTAGAACACCATCTGTATCTGGAGGGACTTCTAGTAAGTGCTTAGGTATGTGTCAAATATTATTTTGTTGTAGCCAAATGCGTGACTTATGTATATATTCCTCATTCTGTGTATACCTGCTCAGGAGGCAATATCACTTCTCAATGAAACCCTCACCTAAATCAGAAAACTGCTTTCTCAGTGTAAGTGGATTTATAGTTCTCCTAGGAGAAATAATGATTTTAAAGGTTTGTAGCCCCTGCTGTGATACATAACAGAGTCTCAAGAAGTTTATTAAACAAGTAGTTACTTCAGTGAAAATAGTTACTGCAATAATAATAAGTAAAAATTAAAATCAGTAATATCTTTAAAAACTCTTTTTAAAATTCATGACTTTTTATATAACAAAAGGCAATAATTTTGATTTTTTTTAAATGTTACTTTTTTTTAAATGTTAGTATTCATCCTAGCACATTTAAGAGTGCTTATTAATTCATTGACTCAAGTGAAATACTTTTGTGTAGAATTATTTCTTCTCACAGTGTCAGAAGCTTCAATAATCCTGTTGATAAGCTGATTGTAAAGAATTTATTTTTGGAAGATGTGTTAGGGTTCTATAGAGAATTGGAACCAATAGTCCATGTATGTGTAGGAAGAGATTTATTATAAGGAATTCATGTATTGATGGGGGCTAGCAAGTAAGGTTGGAAGCTGCAGGACAACTGGGAACAGCAGATGTTTCAGTTGGAAGGCTCTCTGGAAGGGAGAGGGTAGGCCCAAGTCAAAGGCCATCAGATGGGAGAAGCTTTTGTTATTTGCAGGAGGGTCAGCCTTTTGTTCTGTTGGGACCATCACCTGATTGCAGGAGCCCACCCACATTATGGAGCGCATTCTGCTTTTTACAGTCTACCAATTTAAATGTTAATCTCATTTGACAATATCCTCACAGAAACACCCAGAATAATGTTCAATTTAATATCTGGGCACCTCCTGGCACCTTCAAATGGACACACAAAATTAACCATCATAGAAGATAAGCAGAAAATAGTAAAAGCAAGTTACTGACTTGCTGCTTTTGCTTGAGGAACAGCTGAAGGTGCTTCAGTTGTAGAGGTCGCTCCTTCACATGTGCTGTTGCCGTGGCGTCGTTGTTACTGTGTGTTTTCAAATTGTGTTTCAAGTTGTCAGAGGCTTAAGATGTACTTAAAGTGTAGATATTTTGTTCTGCTTTAGTTTTTCTTCCTCATCCATCTTATTTGATTAAAAATAAGATTTTTTATTTTTTTGGAATATATTCCTTCCACCCACCAAATTTCCACCGTCCCATCTGAAAACATTAGCTGTACTACCCTACCTAAAGTGATCTATAATATAACTTCAGTGTGTTTTTTAGAAATTAGTCTTGGCAGACAAAATGGTAAATTAAGGAATAGTTACATTGCGCTATTTAGTAATGTAACCAGTTACCTGTGTTTTTGTCTTTTTATTTCTTACCTTCATCTATTCATAGCATAAATCTGCCAGGTGGCTCTGGATATCTTATCTCGCTAAAAATCCAATTGTGATCTGGGAATGCAACAAGTGGCTGGTCCATCTTTCCCTTACCCTAATATTTAAGTTTTAAATGTGAAAGGCAAAATGAAAACTGAAAGCAAAATATAATTTTTTTCTTGGAATCAGTCTAAAACTAGCAGAAAAACGTAGTAGTTGAAATCCCACAAATTTTTTTTTTTTTTAATGAGAAGTATCTTGTTTCCTGATAATCATTTGTATGTTTTTAAGGCTGAGATCTAAACTGAGTTAAATAGCCTAACATAGTTCTGAAGGGACTAGCACATGAACTTAATAGGATTAAAGAAAACATGAACTTAATTAGCATCTTATAAATATTAAGAGGAAGGAGAATTTTTTTCTAGGATATATAATACAAATAAAATCTTGTAACTATTTTAATTCTAAGAATTCTTCTGTTTTGAAGACATCATTGTAGTCTCCTTCAGTCGTTGAATTGCCTTTTAAATGTAACTTGAGTATCAACCTGTTTTTTTTTTTTTTTTGTCAAATAGGTTTTATTTATTTATTTTTTCTCTAATTTTATTTTTAAACTTTACATAATTGTATTAGTTTTGCCAAATATCAAAATGAATCCGCCACAGGTATACATGTGTTCCCCATCCCGAACCCTCCTCCCTCCTCCCTCCCCATACCATCCCTCTGGGCCGTCCCGGTGCACCAGCCCCAAGCATCCAGCATCATGCATCGAACCTTGACTGTCAACTCGTTTCCTACATGATATTTTACATGTTTCATTGCCATTCTCCCAAATCTTCCCACCCTCTCCCTCTCCTACAGAGTCCATAAGACTGTTCTATACATCAGTGTCTCTTTTGCTGTCTCGTACACCGGGTTATTGTTACCATCTTTCTAAATTCCATATATATGCGTTAGTATACTGTATTTATGTTTTTCCTTCTGGCTTACTTCACTCTGTATAATAGGCTCCAGTTTCATCCACCTCATTAGAACTGATTCAAATGTATTCTTTTTAATGGCTGAGTAATACTCCATTGTGTATATGTACCACAGCTTTCTTATCCATTCATCTGCTGATGGACATCTAGGTTGCTTCCATGTCTTGGCTATTATAAACAGTGCTGCGATGAACATTGGGGTACACGTGTCTCTTTCCCTTCTGGTTTCCTCAGTGTGTATGCCCAGCAGTGGGGTTGCTGGATCATAAGGCGGTTCTATTTCCAGTTTTTTAAGGAATCTCCACACTGTTCTCCATAGTGGCTGTACTAGTTTGCATTCCCACCAACAGTGTAAGAGGGTTCCCTTTTCTCCACACCCTCTCCAGCATTTATTATTTGTAGACTTTTGGATCGCAGCCATTCTGACTGGTGTGAAATGGTACCTCATGGTGGTTTTGATTTGCATTTCTCTGATAATGAGTGATGTTGAGCATCTTTTCATGTGTTTGTTAGCCATCTGTATGTCTTTTTTGGAGAAATGTCTATTTAGTTCTTTGGCCCATTTTTTGATTGGGTCGTTTATTTTTCTGGAGTTGAGCTGTAGGAGTTGCTTGTATATTTTTGAGATTAGTTGTTTGTCGGTTGCTTCATTTGCTATTATTTTCTCCCATTCTGAAGGCTGTCTTTTCACCTTGCTAATAGTTTCCTTTGATGTGCAGAAGCTTTTAAGTTTAATTAGGTCCCATTTGTTTATTTTTGCTTTTATTTCCAATATTCTGGGAGGTGGGTCATAGAGGATCCTGCTGTGATGTATGTCTGAGAGTGTTTTGCCTATGTTCTCCTCTAGGAGTTTTATAGTTTCTGGTCTTACGTTTAGATCTTTAATCCATTTTGAGTTTATTTTTGTGTATGGTGTTAGAAAGTGGTCCCATGATCAAGTGGGCTTTATCCCAGGGATGCAAGGATTCTTCAATATCCGCAAATCAATCAATGTAATACACCACATTAACAAATTGAAAAATAAAAACCGTATGATTATCTCAATAGATGCAGAGAAAGCCTTTGACAAAATTCAACATCCATTTATGATAAAAACTCTCCAGAAAGCAGGAATAGAAGGAACATACCTCAACATAATAAAAGCTATATATGACAAACCCACAGCAAACATTATCCTCAATGGTGAAAAATTGAAAGCATTTCCTCTAAAGTCAGGAACAAGACAAGGGTGCCCACTTTCACCATTACTATTCAACACAGTTTTGGAAGTTTTGGCCACAGCAATCAGAGCAGAAAAAGAAATAAAAGGAATCCAAATTGGAAAAGAAGAAGTAAAACTCTCACTATTTGCAGATGACATGATCCTCTACATAGAAAACCCTAAAGAGTCCACCAGAAAATTACTAGAAATAATCAATGACTACAGTAAAGTTGCAGGATATAAAATCAACACACAGAGATCCCTTGCATTCCTATACACTAATAATGAGAAAACAGAAAGAGAAATTAAGGAAACAATTCCATTCACCATTGCAACGGAAAGAATAAAATACTTAGGAATATATCTACCTAAAGAAACTAAAGACCTATATATAGAAAACTATAAAACATTGGTGAAAGAAATCAAAGAGGACACTAATAAATGGAGAAATATACCATGTTCATGGATCGGAAGAATCAATATAGTGAAAATGAGTATACTACCCAAAGCAATTTATAGATTCAACGCAATCCCTATCAAGCTACCAACAGTATTCTTCACAGAGCTAGAACAAATAATTTCACAATTTGTATGGAAATACAAAAAACCTCGAATAGCCAAAGCAATCTTGAGAAAGAAGAATGGAACTGGAGGAATCAACCTGCCTGACTTCAGGCTCTACTACAAAGCCACAGTTATCAAGACAGTATGGTACTGGCACAAAGACAGAAATATTGATCAATGGAATAAAATAGAAAGCCCAGAGATAAATCCACGCACATATGGACACCTTATCTTCGACAAAGGAGGCAAGAATATACAATGGATTAAAGTCAACCTGTTTTTAAAATGTAAAAATTTTGGCTTCTTGGAGCAACTGTATGGATATAGTATGTAGAACTGTCCTTGGATCGCTCTGCTTTTAATAGGTATTTTCTTTCACTGTTTCCTTTTCATTTAATTAAATAGGCTTATAATAGTATAGCTGGAGAGTATTTTAAGTATTTTTTCATTTCATAAACTAAAAACCATTAAAGAGATTCAATCATCATGCAGTTTAAACTTTTTCTTATTTTTCCCTGTATTTGAGTAAATGAGTCATATACATATATATATATGTGTGTGTATGCTGCTACTGCTGCTGCTAAGTTGCTTCAGTCGTGTCTGACTCTGTGCAACCCCATAGATGGAAGCCCACCAGGCTCCCCTGTCACGGGGATTCTCCAGGCAGGAACATTGGAGTGGGTTGCCATTTCCTTCTCCACTGCTGCTGCTGCTAAGTCGCTTCAGTCGTGTCCGACTCTGTGTGACCCCGTAGACGGAAGCCTACCAGGCTCCCCTGTCCCTGGGATTCTCCAGGCAAGAACACTGGAGTGGGTTGCCATTTCCTTCTCCAATGCATGAAAGTGAAAAGTGAAAAATCGCTTCAGTCATGTCTGACATATATATGTGTATATGTGTATATATATATATATATATATATATATATGTATAAAACTATGACTTTACATAAAGTCATAGTGTATACTCAATGATGACAGAAAGCTAAAATAATTTCACTGCCTTAAAACAAATATTTTTCGCAGCAGAATTTGTAGTTTTAATACACTCAACTCAAAAGAGTTCACTGTTTCCTGGATTTGATATATCTGTTGTGAAATGATAGCAATAGTATATAGGCTTATTGATAGAATAAAGTCAGTTAATACAAGTAAAGGGTGTGGGTCTAGGTAGTTGTAAGTGCTCAATAAACCTAGTGCTACTGTCACATATCTGATGAGTACTTTGTTATGTTGAAGTCTCATGAAGGTGATAGTCTTTCATTCCGGCCGCCCCCCCACCCCGGAATGAATTTACACTCCCTCCAATGGTGCTAAGTACTTTGCAGTGGTTACCGGTTATGTAAAACAGGAAGTTTTTTAGTTGTATATTTTAGTTTCACTAGTAAACCACCATGGCTGTGTGGAAAGAGGGGGAGGGCAGGCTGTATGTCTGTGTGTCTTTTGGGGACGTATCTGACATGTGGGTATAGTCAGGTTTTCATGCATATTTAAGAGTATGATGAAGATAAAGTATATTAAAACCATGTTGCAGTTTCTGTGAAGAAGTGGAATTGTACTATGCATTCTTAATAAATGACCTGAGACAAACTTTCAAGATTGGTAATTATCAGGGTTAAAAAATAAATACTAGCTGAGTACCTATTAAGTGATGAGGAAGAGGAAGATAGAGGGGAAAAGATAGTGGTAAATTCCAACCAGCTCATTTCTCGCCATGTTTGAAATGCATACAAAAGTTTTTAAGTTTTAATTGTAATAAATGGTAAAACAGTAGTGATCACAGTTGGGATTAGTTTTGACAGTATGACTGAATAGCTCTTAGCGTGCTTTGGTATTGAACCCCAGCCTTGAAAATTAAGGCATATAAGAAATTTCATACCATGTAGATTAAATAAGGTAGCTATTTTTGCCTAAATGTTCTTTTGGCCTAGTAGTAAAGAACATAAACATCCCTTTACACAGTGTAGATTATTAAAAATTGTTTAAAAATGAATCAGACAGTTGGAAAGTTGTATATGTTCAAAAAGATACATAATTATGAATAACTTTTTGCTCTTTCCTCATTCAAAATTTATTATAATGTATATGATAGACATTATAGTAAGCAAATTTTGTTGCTTTTATTCATATTCTGTAAAATCTGGTATAGCTTTAATTGACTGTTGTAGCCCTATTTGTCCTTTTGTGAAATGACAATAACATATAGAGATTTAATTTGTTTGAGATTAATTGTGCCAAGATGCTATGTAGTGTGAAGTGTCAGTGCTTTTTTCTTTTTTAATAGTAAATTTTGTATGTGGGTGGTGGCAGAACCACACAGGGAGAAACTTTTTTTTTTTTTACCATGTCATAGTTTGTTCTACTCAAACCATGAAGTAGTGTAGATCCTTTAATAATCCTACTGAGAGAATTTCATGCTGTTTAAGGGGAATGCTTACATATGGGTAACGACAACATTTTTAATTAGGCTATACAGTGGAAAGGGGAAAGCTTCAGAAATAGTGTATGGTTAGAATGCTGTTGATTAATTTTAAGATGACATATTTATGTTTTATGTGAGTATATTATGTTTGAATCCTATGATGAATTCTAACTAAATTAACTAAAGAATCTAACTTTGATTCTTTGTGCAATTTGGTTCAAGAATTTTGTTTTTGGTAGATTATCAGTTATATCTCCTAAACTTAGTATGTATATAGTATATATTTTTCAATTCAGATATTTAGGCTTATTTTATGATTTTCAGTGTAATTTAATCTTGATAAATATGTGATATTCATAAAATTGT
Source organism: Bos taurus (assembly GCF_002263795.3). Lineage (NCBI taxonomy): Eukaryota > Metazoa > Chordata > Mammalia > Artiodactyla > Bovidae > Bos > Bos taurus. Next base: position 18,541,786 of record NC_037350.1, on the reverse strand, counting down.
AACTTTTAGCATCATTAAAATTATAGTAATGTTTTTGGTTAAGAGATTTAAAATAAACTTGGAATTTTGAGCTTCATAGTAAGTTCTTAAATAGAATGCTAGATTTGATTTTATTAATATTTTTGTGCAGCAAGTATAGTAAATGCATTCTTAAAGTTAAGCTTAAAATATTTGCTACTTTGTGACTTACCATATAATCTAGCAATTATGTTAAAAGCATTGCTAGATCATATGGGAACTGCATATTTTGTTTTTTAAAGAAATTGCTAAGCTGTTTTCCAGAGTATCTATACTATTTTTCTGTAAATCGTTGTTGTTCAGTCACTCAGTCGTGTCCGACTCTTTGCAACCCCATGGACTATAGCACACCAAGCTTCCCTGTCCTTTGCTATCTTCCGGAGTTTGCTCAAACTCATGTCCATTGAGTTGATGATGCCATCCAACCATCTCATCCTCTGTTACCCACTTCTCTTGCCATCAATCTTTCCCAGCATCAGAGCCTTCCCAGTGAATTGGCTCTTGTTATCAGGTGGCCAAGTATTGGAGATTCAGCTTCAGTATCAGTCTTTCCAATGAATTCAGTATTCCAATGAATACTCAGGGTTGTTTTCCTTTAGGATTGACTGGTTGGACCTCCTTGCAGTCCACGGGACTCTCAAGAGTCTTCTCCAACACCACAGTTCAAAAACATCAGTTCTTCAGTGCTCAGCCTTCTTTATGGCTCAGCTCTTACATCCATACATGACTACTGGGAAAACCATAGCTTTTGACTATATAAACCTTTGTCGGCAAAGTGATCTCTTTCCTTTTTAATACTCTGTCTAGGTTTGTCATATCTTTTCTTCCAAGGAGCAAGCGTCTTTCAGTTTCATGGCTGCAGCCACCATCCATCAACAGTATGTGAGTGACACATTGTGATGTATCTGTATCCTTGCCGGCCTTTGGTATTGACACTGCTTTTTATTTTAGAGATTCTAATACACATTCAGTGATAATCTTGGGGTTTCATTTGTGTTTTCCTGATGGATAATGTGTTGAACATCTTTTCTTGGGCTGATTTGCCCTATGTATATCCTTTTCTGTGAAGTGATACCCTTTGCTGTTTTCTAGTTGCGTTATTTGTGGTTTTACTAGAGTTCTTTTCAGATGTACATACTAGTTCTTTTGTCAGATATGTGGTTCACAAATATTTTTCTCCCTCCCCCCTTTTTATTTTTTTGTGCTTGTCTTTTTATCCTGTTAGTAGAGTCTTTTATAAAGCAAGAGATTTAGTTTTTATGATGTCCAGCTTATCATATTGCCTTTTGTGAATCATGTTTTTGATATCAAGTCTGCCCTGCATCCCAAAGATTTTCTCCTATTTTTTTTTCTTTACATTTTGATGTTTTCTGTTTAGTACTGTGATTGGGCTTGAGTTAACTTTTGTTTAAGGCATGAGGTTGAGGTATATTTGTTTTGCCTGCTGTGTCCAAATGCTCTCTCAGCAGTTGTTAAAATGGTTAAAATGGCTGTAATTTCTCCGTGATATGATTTGTATTTGGTGGCTCAGAGGTTAAAGCATCTGCCTCCAGTGCAGGAGACCCAGGTTCCATCCCTGGGTTGGGAAGATCCCCTGGAGAAGGAAATGGTAACCCACTCCAGTATTCTTGCCTGGAGAATCCCATGAATGGAGAAGCCTGGTAGGCTCCAGTCCACGGGGTCACAAAGAGTTGGACACGACTGAGCGACTTCACTTCACTATAGGCTATATTTGTTTGTGTCTATTTCCATGTTACCTCTTTCAATCCAGCCCATTGTTCTGTGTTTCTCTGTGTACCAGTATCCTAGTGTCTTAATTACTGTAGCTAAAAATAGTCCTTAATATCATGTAGAATGAGTCTTCATTTGTTTGTTCATTTGTTTCCTCTTTTTAAAGATTGTTTTATCTACTTCAGCGCTACAGTATAAAATAAGATTCCTCAAAATGTTCTGAGACACTTGTTTTTCGATGTGAGAACTTCTGTAGGACTGTTCTGTCTTCCTTACGGATTGATCCTTTTGTCATTATGTAGTATCTTCCTTTGCCTCTTGCCATTTTCTTTGCTCTAAAATCTAGTTTATCTGATATTAATACAGTTACTCCTCCTTTTTATTGACTCATGTTTACTTAGTATGTCTTTTTTCAAGCTTCTGCTTTCAAAGAATTACTTTCATGTTTTTAGACATTGTGCTATTTTGGTGAATTGTTACCATTTCCATTTAAGTTAATTATTAATGTGTAATAGCTTTTCTTTCTTCTTACTTTTGTTTATTTTCCTTATTCTCATTTCTCTGTTTTCTTTTCTGACTTTCCTGTATGTACTGGAACATTTCTGGGGACTCCATCTTGGTTTTTAGATAGTGTTTTTGAGTGTATTTGAGTGTATTTTGCATAACTTTTATGATTTTCACAGCAGTTGCTCAGAGTATAATAATACTTACATGAGCTGTGTTAAGTTACTGTTAACAACATTTTTTTTTACTTCAAGTGACATGTAGAAGCCTTATTTCTATTTAGGCCCCTTTACCTTTCTCCTTTTTAAATTTAGTATCAGACGGTGGTAAAGATTTTGTTGTAAATCAAGTATGATTTATAAAACTTGGGGGGGTGATGGCCTACTGTATGTGCCTGTAGTTTTGCTTTTTCTGTTTTTTCCTTACTTGTACTCTAATGTTCCTTCTTTTTCATTTTTATTTTTGACAGACTTTCTTTAGTCAATTATCAAGGACACATTCCTTCATTTATTGTTTTTAAATATGAGATTAAGTTTTTAAAGTAAATGTAGTATATACTAAAGACATTATATGCTTTAGTGGTATGAGGAATATTAAAACATATTCTTAGACAAATGAGATATTTTGTACTTGATGACAATGAACAAAAATATTTTCGGGTTGTAGGAAAGTGCCGGAAGAACACATCTGATTACACAGTTCTAATAATAATGATGAAATAATGATGGCAAGAATGAGTAATAGCTATTTTCCATACATTTTTTAACACTAAGGGAAGATCAAAGTGTTGTAATCAGACTGCAAATTAGTATGTTCATCTGTGCTGATCTCAACTAATAGATTCTTCTTAATAATAAACACAGTTTATACTTAATCTATAATGTTTCTCCACCAATTGTCGTATAAGTGAAAGAGTAATATTTTCCAGTTGAGATGTCAAAAAATAGTGTGATTTTTAAAGGTCTTTCTTGTTTTGGAGTTTCTTAAATTAACTGGTGCTCTGTTTCTTTGACAATATATCTATGTAAGGTGATGGCTGTTAACTTTGTAAATAGTTAACTGTGACTTTTGGTACCTGGTAGTAAGTTATGATTATATAAATTGTTGATATTCATGTCATGAAAGCATTTGATTACCGTTCAGTTTTATAAACAGATAGTATTGATGATTCTTAATGTTCTCACACATGTGTTTTTTCTGAGTTTTCACAAATGTCTGGAGTGCGATAGCATTCTCTGTTTCAGAGTGTCTTTATGATCAAAATTTCTGTATTTTTAATATTTTAAATTAATAAATTCATGTCTAGACAAAAGTTTCTGTATTTCTTTCAGTTAATGCTGATTTCCTTTCATTAGTTTTTTTTTAATCATCAATTTTCTGATTGTCATCTATCAAATCATTCTCCCATTTGGTTTAATTTATACTTTTATTCATTTTTATATCATTTTTCCTGTTATTTTCGCTCCTCTATAACTACATGGGTTGGGAATGTGTGTGGTCAGATATTTAAATTTTTTTCATAAGGTGTTGTAGAAAACCCGCTTCTTTCTTCTGAGCTGTTATGTCCTTGGGTGGTCACTGAACCGTTTGATACTGTAGCTGTGAGCTATGCTTGCTCATTTATACATTGCTTTATTGTTTAAAATCTCTTCCTGGAGTTAATTGCTTTCAGTCCATTGACTTTTTTTTTAAAGTTTCACAATCTCAAAAGTCTTTTGAATGCTGTTGTATTGACATAGTTATTCACGTTATTGATGGGATTTTTATCTTTGGTAAATTTTGTAAATTTAGGTGAATTTTAGAAACTTTGAGATAAATCCTGTCTAGTACCAGCTTTCAGTGTTCTCCATAGTATATTAATTTGTATGAGAATTTAAGAGATCTTTAGGTTAAAACGCTAGTGATTTTGTAATAAAGGCAAGTTTTATTTTAATTCTCGATTTGGAGTAATTTTTGTATGACTTAAAATCTTCCTAGTGATCCAGGAAGATTATTTGCTAAAAAGAATTCTGGATGGTTTTTTCTTTTACTCTTTTCTGTACACAGTATTCAGTATAATTTCAAAATTATCTTTATAATCTGAAAGGTAAATAAACTTAATTTTGGAAGCAAAAACATAAAGCAAAAAACCTTTTAAAATCATGTGTTGGTTGTGGACATCTTTCCTTGTCATTACTTACAACTCTCCTTTGTTATTTTTATGTCTACATAGTTCTGTTATTTATTCTTGGCAGTCTCTTGGACATTTGGATTGTTTCCAGCTTTTAAATATTTAGCTAACACTTAATAGGCTTCTTTGTTCCTAATAATTTGTTCAACTTACTATCATAGGGTATATACCTGGAAGTGAAACCACTGTTTCTACAAGATTGATCATTTAATGTTGTGGTTAATGCTACCAAATTGCTTTATGAATGTATCGGTTTATATTCATTAAAATAGTGGCTATGAAAACTTGTTTCTGCAGCAGCTTTACCAGCACAAGTGTTTATCTGTTTTATTATCACCGGTGTAGAATAATTGTGTGTTTAATTTACAAATTTTTTAGTGAACTTCAACATTTTTTCAAAGGTTTTGGCTATTTATGTTTTCTCTTCTGTGAATTCCAAACAGTTCATTATTCTTTCAAGGCATTGATCTTTTTCATATTAAATTTAAATGACTTTTTGTATGTTATAGACAGTAACCCATTTTGTAATATATGTTTGTTTTAGTCTTCTCTAGCACTTTGCTTTAGATTCAGTTGAACACCAGAATGCTTGTGTTGAGGGCTCCTATTGTTTGAAAAAAGGATAATCTATAGACACGTTGTGTGGTGAGATTCTCAAGCTAATTGAAACATGAGAGGACTGAATCCAGCTGAGCATATTCTGACTGTACATAATCGAATTACGTGGCAAACAGAATTCTTTCTCTTTCTGACTCTTCTTCTATTTTCCAATATTGAGGAGAATGGCATTTGTATGACTAAATTGGTTTATGTGTGTATGAATTTTTTTTAATTTTTTTCTTCAATTTTTTTATCGTGACAGTGCACATAGCATAAAATTTCACCATAATCATCTTTAAGTGTATATAGTTCAGTGTTATTAAGTACATTCATCATCTTGCTCAGCTGTCACCACCATACATCTTTATAACTGTTCATCTTGTAAAACTGAAACCCATTAAACAATAATTTCCAATCCTCTCCCTCCCCCAGAGGAGGGTAGCCACCATTCAATTTGCATATCTATGATTCTGACTCCTTTAAGTACTTTATATAAGTGAAGTGATAACAGTATGTGTCTTTTTCTGACTGACTTATTTAACTTAGCTTAATTGCCTGGAGAATCCCAGGGACGGGGAAGCTGCTGTCTACGGGGTCGCACAGAGTCAGACACGACTGAAGTGACACAGCAGCAGCAATGGCCTCAGAGTTCATCTGTGTTGTAGCATGTGTCAGAATTTTCCTTTTTAATGCTGAATGTTATTCTGTTGTTCTAGATGGGTAGTTGAGTGGTTTCCATGATTTATCTATTACAAATGACTCATCTGTGAATCAGATCAGATCAGATCAGTCGTTCAGTCGTGTCCAACTCTTTGCGACCCCATGAATCGCAGCACGCCAGGCCTCCCTGTCCATCACCAACTCCCGGAGTTCACCCAGACTCACGTCCATCGAGTTAGTGATGCCATCCAGCCATCTCATCCTCTGTCGTCCCCTTCTCCTCCTGTCCCCAATCCCTCCCAGCATCAGAGTCTTTTCCAGTGACTCAGCTCTTTCCATGAGGTGGCCAAAATACTGGAGTTTCAGCTTTAGCATCATTCCTTCCAAAGAAATCCCAGGGCTGATCTCCTTCAGAATGGACTGGCTGGATCTCCTTGCAGTCCAAGGGACTCTCAAGAGTCTTCTCCAACACCACAGTTCAAAAGCATCAATTCCTCGGTGCTCAGCCTTCTTCACAGTCCAACTCTCACATCCATACCATGACCACAGGAAAAACCATAGCCTTGACTAGACGGTCCTTTGTTGGCAAAGTAATGTCTCTGCTTTTGAATATGCTATCTAGGTTGGTCATAACTTTCCTTCCAAGGAGTAAGCATCTTTTAATTTCATGGCTGCAGTCACCATCTGCAGTGATTTTGGAGGCCAGAAAAATAAAGTCTGACACTGTTTCCACTGTTTCCCCATCTGTTTCCCATGAAGTGATGGGACCCGATGCCATGATCTTCGTTTTCTGAATGTTGAGCTTTAAGCCAACTTTTTCACTCTCCACTTTCACCTTGATCAATAGGCTTTTGAGTTCCTCTTCACTTTCTGCCATAAGGGTGGTGTCATCTGCATATCTGAAGTTATTGATATTTCTCCCGGCAATCTTGATTCCAGCTTGTGTTTCTCCAGTCCAGCGTTTCTCATGATGTACTCTGCGTATAAGTTAAATAAACAGGGTGACAATATACAGCTTTGACGTACTCCTTTTCCTATTTGGAACCAGTCTGTTGTTCCAGGTACAGTTGCTTCCTGTTGCTTCCTGACCTGCATACAGATTTCTCAGGAGGCAGATCAGGTGGTCTGGTATTCCCATCTCTTTCAGAATTTTCCAGTTTATTGTGATCCACACAGTCAAAGGCTTTGGCATAGTCAATAAAGCAGACATAGATGTTTTTCTGGAACTCTCTTGCTTTTTCCATGATCCAGCGGATGTTGGCAATTTGATCTCTGGTTCCTCTGCCTTTTCTAAAACCAGCTTGAACATCTGGAAGTTCATGGTTCACATATTGCTGAAGCCTGGCTTGGAGAATTTTGAGCATTACTTTACTAGCGTGTGAGATGAGTGCAATTGTGCAGTAGTTTGAGCATTCTTTGGCATTGCCTTTCTTTGGGATTGGAATGAAAACTGACCTTTTCCAGTCCTGTGGCCACTGCTGAGTTTTCCAAATTTGCTGTCACATTGAGTGCAGCACTTGCACAGCATCATCTTTCAGGATTTGGAATAGCTCAACTGAAATTCCATCACCTCCACTAGCTTTGTTCATAGTGATGCTTTCTAAGGCCCACTTGACTTCACGTTCCAGGATGTCTGGCTCTAGGTGAGTGATCACACCATCGTGATTATCTGGGTCGTGAAGATCTTTTTTGTACAGTTCTTCTGTGTATTCTTGCCATCTCTTCTTAATATCTTCTGCTTCTGTTAGGTCCATACACCATTTCTGTCCTTTATCGAGCCCATCTTTGCATGAAATGTTCCTTTGGTATCTCTGATTTTCTTGAAGAGATCTCTAGTCTTTCCCATTCTGTTGTTTTCCTCTATTTCTTTGCACTGATCGCTGAAGAAGGCTTTCTTATCTCTTCTTGCTATTTTTTGGAATTCTGCATTCAGATGTTTATACCTTTCCTTTTCTCCTTTGCTTTTCGCTTCTCTTCTTTTCACAGCTATTTGTAAGGCCTCCCCAGACAGCCATTTTGCTTTTTTGCATTTCTTTTCTGTGGGAATGGTCTTGATCCTTGTCTCCTGTACAGTGTCACGAACCTCATTCCATAGTTCATCAGGCACTTTATCTATCAGATCTAGGCCCTTAAATCTATTTCTCACTTCCACTGTATAATCATAAGGGATTTGATTTAGGTCATACCTGAATGGTCTAGTGGTTTTCCCTACTTTCTTCAATTTAAGTCTGAATTTGGCAATAAGGAGTTCATGGTCTGAGCCACAGTCAGCTCCTGGTCTTGTTTTTGCTGACTGTATAGAGCTTCTCCATCTTTGGCTGCAAAGAATATAATCAATCTGATTTTGGTGTTGACCATCTGGTGATGTCCATGTATAGAGTCTTCTCTTGTGTTGTTGGAAGAGGGTGTTTGCTATGACCAGTGCATCTGTGAATATGAGTGTACAAATATCTCTTTGAGACTCTGCTTTCAATCATTTTGGATGTATACCCAGAAGTGGAATTACTGGGTCATGTGATAATTCTCTTTCAAATTTTTTAAGGAGCTGCCATACTGTTTTCCATAGCACTGCACACAGGAAGCGTTAGAATTTGTGAATGGCAGCTAGAAGCTCTAGAAGGAATGCAGGCCTGTTGTCACTTTGATTTTATCCCATTGAAACTCATTTTAAACTTCTGATCTCTACAGCTGTTAAGATACTATGTTTGTGTTATTTTAAGCCTCCCCGTTTATTTCAGCAACAGTAGGAGAATAATATAGCCATTAATCAATATCAGCAGTCACCCACCTCTGGACTTCTCATTACACAAAACAAACCAAACAAAACCCTTATGTGTGCAAGTCTCCCTTTTAGACAGCCACATACAGTTCTAGTAGATAAGGGAAATTTCCCCGTTCAGCGCCTCTCTAGAACTTTTGATATCAGGTCGAGATTATTTGTAGACAGTTCTATTGAACTCAGCTATAAAATTGTCTACGGCTTTTGTGTGTGTGTCTGTATGTTTGTGTTTATTAGAGGAGTAAGGGTTTGGTTTGATTTTATTTTTTAACTGCAGCTCGAGTGTCTTGAACAGCCGTGGGTCTGTTTTCCTATTTGTTTTTTATTTATTTTTTAAAATTGCTATTTTCTGGGAAACTGTCCAGTTTGTCTTGGTTTTAGATACATCTTACTAAAGGTATTTATGGTATTTTCTCTCTGTGTGGTAATGTTGCCCTTTTCATTGCTAATATTGTATCTTCCTTTTTCTTGATCAACCTTATGTAAACTCTTTTTTTAATTAAGTTTTTAAAATTGTTATAACTTTATTAAAAACTTAAAAATTTTTTTAAATTTGGATTTCATTTGTAGGTCAGAGCTTCCCAAACAGTTTGCCCCATCACCCTGGAGCGTGTGAGTGATAATAGTAGTGCCAGGGACTGATTATTTCAACTGTTAGTGAAATACCCAGGAACGCCATAAAGATAGGGAAGCACTGTTAGAGGTAAGAAAAAGGATCGAAGGAGTTTTATTAGAGGAATGGAAATGCTCAAGATCTGAGTTTCCAGAATAATTGCTTTGGCAGCTCCATATGGGTTTTGAGGCAGGGAAACCAGTTATGAGACCGTATCTAAAAAGCCCAGGTGAGACATGCCAAGGGCTTGTATCGAGTTGGCATCACCTGGATTGAAGAAAAATGCACCAATTTGAAACATACTGAAGAAGAAGAATTCATGGGACTGGTGAGTGGCTGTGAACTCAGAAGTTTAGAATGAGTTTTAGACTTGGGAGGTGGTGATGCTATCAGCCTTAATAGGTAATGTAAAAGTCATTGCCCATTTACAGGGTAAGTTGGTGTCTTCTGTTTGAGGCAAGCAAAATTTAATATGTGTTAGGACTTCCAAAAGTCTGGTAGTCAGTCAAAATATGGATCAAGGATATTTAGGGACTGAAGATAAATGTTTCAGAATCATCAGTTTATGGATAGCAGTTGAAGCCATGGCCACGGTTGGTTTTCTCAGTGACAACATGTAGAGGGAGAAGAGAAAACTGAAAGAAGTCTCCAAAGGCCCACCAGTGTTTAAGAATCATTTGGGGAAAGAGAAGTCAATAAAGTAATCAAAATGAAATAGCTAGAGAGTAGAAAATAATATCAGAAGAGAGGTCCCAAAACCCCAGCAAGAAAGATTTTCTGAGTGGAAGTTGTCAGTAGTATCAAATAAAATAAAAGGTGGTAAGTCACCTTGTGTTTGGGAGAAAAAAAAGGTTACTTGTGGCTTTGGAGAGAATACTTTATGGAGTGATGGGAGTATAAGCCAGAATGGACTAAGGTGTGTGAGTCTAACAGAAATATCTGTGGGTTCCAGGACAAGAGTTCATGTTGTAGCCCACTCTGCTCCGTTCTCCCTCCCAGTCCTGGAGCACCTTGCTTGCATGGATACGAGTACTCCAGCTGACATGTTCGTATTCTGCCCAGCCCTGTGTCTCCGCTTGGCTGTCCCTCAGATTTAATGGTGCATCAAGGAGCGGTACAGAGAGTATTCAGGAAGGTGGATCTGGGCAGGACACTTGCATAGGTTCTGAATCTGGACTTTGGACATTGATCAAGGTGTTTGAGGGTCCTGGTATCTGGAACATATTCTAGAAAGGGGGATGAAGGCTTGGGTCAAGCAAGTCTTCTTGGTTCCCATAGACTTAACCGGAAGAGGGCCAGAGCAGATTCTTTAAAACATATGGTTCAGGATAGGTCCCTGGTTGTGTAGGTTCAAACAGTGACATTAGAGATGTGAAGAATTGGTTAGAACTTTGAGAAAACAAGTGGATGCTTTCTAGGTCCAAACATCTTGTCCTTTGCCTAGCTACCAGTTTCTCTGGTCCCATTATTAATCTTGTTATTGTCAATATTGGCAACCATTTTATAAACTCAGTTTCAAGACTTGCCCTCTTTGATCAGCACTGTTTCTCTTCATAGCACACCTCTTTACTATCCCAACTTAAAAAACCCATTACTCTGTAAACTTTTTTATTCTCTTACCCTTCTTGAATTCTTGTCTTCCTCCTTTACGTACCTCTAGTCTCCACTGTCATTATAATCATCACAATGCAAGTACCTGCAACTCTTTTTTGCTCATTCTGCTTTCTTCCTCCTCAGTTGTTTTGCTCCTCTTTCCCTCCTTCCTTGAATTAACTTCACCTTCCTGCCTACTCTGTGTTTAGGCTGGCTCTACATAGGCACAAGTCAGTGTGTCTGAAGAAAATACTTGATACTGACTTTTCTGATTTATATCATGACCACTAATTTCAGCTTGTACTTTGCAAACTTTTTGATTCTCCCAGTTCATTCCCTATTCTGTTTTTTTTTTTTAATAGCCCTCTTATACATTCTCCTTTCTTTCTAAACATTCAGCACCTCTTCTTTAGCATTACTGTCAGTTGCTAACTTTTACTCTCTGTTTCACTGAGATGATAAAACTATTTACTGGAAAATTTAAATAAGTTCCCAACACCAAATATACATCTTCATCTCTGTCTATGCCCACGACCTGGACTGTTACTATGGATGAACTATCTGTGCTCCTATCTAAGGCCAACGCCCTGCACATATGCATTTGATTCTGTCTTCTCTCACCTCCTCAAAGACATTACACCAGAATTTGTAGTTTTTATTTTGCTAATCAACAGCATTTGGAGTTGCATAAATTTCCTCTACTCTCAAACAATAAACAACAGTAGCAACCACAACATATTGATCGTGCATCGTTCCTAATATTCTCATTGCTCTGCTCCCCTTTTAGCAGAACTTTTCAGAGTTGTCTGTTCTCACAGTCTCCAGTTACCTTCTCTTTCTCTTGAAGCCACTTCATTCAAATTTTTGCTTCTATCACTCCACTCAGACTGTGCTTCTGAGGGTCACCAATGACCTCTGCATTACTAAATCTAGTGGTCAGTTTTTAGTGCTTACCTTCATTGACCTATAACATTTGACATAGTTGATCACCTTTCTTGTTGAAAGACATTATTCATTATCCGGAAGAACCTCACTCTTCTGGTGTTTCTTTTACCTTGTTTAGTCACTTCCTGCTCATCGCTTGGTTGTTGGTTGCTTCTCATCTCCTGATCCCCTGAATGATTATGAAGTATATACCCTTCCCTTCCTTATTCCTCACCTATTTTTCTTATTCATCACTGTCTGACACTGTAAATATTTAACTTATTCATTCATATTGGTTTACCCTACTGAAGTATTTTCTTCATGAAGTGAATGGTTAGTTCTGTCCCCTGCTCTATCCCCGGCACCTGTTAGGAGCAAAGTAACTCTTTGTTAAATGAATGTTACCATTCCACACGGGTAGGAAGACAATAGCTAAAAATTACTATAATGGAGAATCAGGGTTTTTTGCTTTTTTTCTTTCCTAGTAAATGATATGACCTATATTAAAATTCCTGCAGCCCAAGTCTAGAGCCCAGTTATATAGATCTAAGTGTGCACTCTGAAGTTTCCTGTGAAGATAGTTGGGATAGAGCCAGACTAGAAGAAAAAGGGATGAGCAGAGCTGCTAGTGGTCTAGTTCCTGGCCTACCCTTAACTTTGCTGTGTGACCTTGAACAAATGGCTTACTCTTTTGAGTTTCATTTCCTCATCCGTAAAATGCAGACTGTAGGCTCTATGTTATCTAATTCTTTCATAACCTTAGTAATTTTTCGTTGTGTAATTGTGAGGTTTTCTGCCAAGGTTTAATGTACCTAAGAAGTACAAAGAATGCATCCAATATAAAGATTGCTCCTATAGTTTACATTAGTCAAACTAAGAACACAAAATTCTGCTTCAGTGTGTCGAATGCACCTTGGTCACTTAGGCCATGCAGCTTTGGAGCTCTGGTTTAGATAGGCGGACAGGAGAGTTGTCAGCATCCTGCTTGAGTGATGACGATGGACTTTTGAGAAAACCGAGATAAGAAATAGGAAGTCTAGAAGGTTAAATAGATGGTTTGGACAGGTAAGGAGGATTTTAAAATCAGGGAGGGGAATTTTCTGTTACGGATATAATGAAAGTACTATGTGGAAGAGAGTCCAACATGGGTGTTTTTGAGGAAGGGGAAATTGGAGTTAAGTAAACTGCATAGGAGGGCTTCCCAGATGGCTCAGCAGGTGACGAACCTGCCTGCCAATGAAGGAGACATAAGAGATGTACATTCAATCCCTGGGTCAGGAAGGTCCCTTGGAAGAGAAGTGGCAACCCACTCCAGCATTCTTGCCTAGAGAATTCCATGGGCAGAGGAGCCTGGCGGGCTATAGTCCATGGGGTCACAGAGTCGAACATGACTGAGCAGTTGAGCATAAGCTGCATAAGATGTTGTTGTAGTAATTCCAGGAACAGAAAGGATCTAGGTCTGTTTTAGTCTGGCAGCAGTGGTAATGGGGGAGAAGGGGTAGATGAGAGGAGGGAAGAATCCCAGGATCTGGTGGTTGATTGGATGTAGAAGAATGAAGGAAGCAGAGAATTAAGATGATCTGAGGTTTTAACCAGGGTTACCAGGGCACTTTCTATCAGGATATTATGATATTAGAAGCAGTGGCTGGAGGAAGGACTCTAATATGAATGGATGGAGTATATGGGTTAAGATTCAGAAGTTATTTAGGGCAGAGGATTTCAAGCTTTTCTCCCCCCCTCCCAAAGGAAGTGTTATATAAAGACACAATATGTAAAAACGCATGAAAGTGAATCTGATTTGGTTTGAGCCAAGGCAGAAGTTGGTGATAGATGACACCAGTACCTTGCTGGCTGGTCCTCCTCCTGGTCTTTGAGGCATCTTGTTGAATCTGAGGACTCTGATGAGTAGAGTCAGGAACCATTGAAGTAAATCATCTGTAAATGTTCTTCTAGATTGAATATTTGGTGACCTGAGAGTCTGTTATATCCTCTGAATCTTCTGGTTGGCAACATCTTCCTGTGTCTCTTTGACTTAGCATTTAGCAAATCTTTATTATTTCCCACTTTTGTGTCATCCCTGGGGAATGGTAGAATACTAGAGTCCCTTCTCAATGAAACCTTGCAGTTTGTTATAGCAAGCCACCACTTAAAAGATAATAAAAAGCCATCAAATAACTCTTAAGTGTAATCCATAGAGTGTTGTGACAGAGAAGTACCAGTCAATCTGAGCTTGTAAGAATATCTCGCTTTGTTGAGGGACTCAGGTGAGGGGTGATCAGGGAGGACTTCTTTGTGAATGTTACAGTGGGGCTTGTTGGAGATAGACAAGAGAGCAGGTTTTGTCTGAGGAACTCAGAGGAGTCCTTCATGGGAGGGCAGGAGCTCACGTAAGGCTGGAGAGGAACAAGGTCAAACTGAAAATACAGATAAGCACCAAATCAGTGCTTGTCATGTTGAAGATTGTAGGCTTCATTCTGAGAGTGCTGGTAATCTGCTGAAAGGTTTTTCAGTGAGGGGGTACAATGACCTGATTTATGTTTTAAACGGACCAGCCTGGCAGAGAATTGGTTTCTTGTGAGGGTGAGATGGAAATGGGGACCAGGAGATACAGGGAGACCACCTGGGAGACCACAGAAGCAGTTCAGCTGAGAGATGCTGTGTCTGAGCCATGGGGCTGGTACTGGGGAACTAGTGATGAGCACCGGTTTAAGATCTATTTGGGAGGCAGAGTTAACAGGAATTGGTAACAGTTCAGCTGCAGATTGTAAGAGAAAGAACATGTCATTGATGACACCTTAGATTTTGATCTGAATAGGTGGATAAATGTTAATGTCATTTATTAACTTCATTGCCTGTGCCTCCTTTTTTGTTTCTCATGTTGCTTTCACATGTCATTTTTCTGTTCCTTCTCTCCGCTCCGTACCTTTGTTCATCACCATCTCCTCCATACCTTTATGACCTTCTCTGCCTGGTGGCTCAACAAAGAATCTGCTTGCACTGTAGGAAACCTGAGTTCAATTCCTGCATTGGGAAGACCCCCTGAAGGTACCCACTCCTGGAGAATTCCATGGACAGAGGAGCCTGGAGGGCTACAGTTCATAGGGTGGCAAAGAGTCAGACATGACTGAGCAATTAATACTTTCACTTTCTACACACTTAAAATGACTGTTTTTCCTGGGTTTTAATTCAAATTGAAACCTTCTCCACACCATGGTACAAAACTTCCATCTTGGAGTCTACCATCCTTGATGATGTTATCAGTATTTGTGTATTCTCTATCTTACTGTCTTATATTTGATGTTACTCTGTAAGATTCTCTGTTATTATATGCACATGTATATGTTTGTAGGGTGTCCCCAGTTTGCATTGTAATTTCCTTCTGCTTTATGAATATTTGCATCTGAAAATCAGAGTAAAAAGTACAAATACCCCTCTGCTATAACAATTCATTCTTCAGTACATTACATACAATTTTATCTGGTTTATAAATGTTGTATTTATGTTGTTGAGAACCACTAATTTCCTTATCTAGGTAAATACTCTAAATTGAATAGAAAAGTATTTCAAAATAGGGATTTTGTTGAGAGGAGAGGTGATAGCATACAAGACTTTATGAAGTTAGCTGTTAAGAAAGGCTTATGGACAAAGGTATTTAGTCAGTTTTCTTAAACTGGTCATTTGACTGCTTTCTGGAAAAGGTAATTGTTTAAAATCAATCTGAGTAAGTTTCCATTAATGTTGTAAAAACTTTTGAATTTACTATTAGATAAACAGTAATCTTAAATTTTTGTTATTGTAGATTTTTGCTTTTTAAAATATTTCATCAAGAAGTGCATAAGGCCTTCACTATTTTCCTTTCTTCTCTTTATCCTTTCTCTCATAATAATTACTTTGATTTTAATACACCTTCAATCTGAAACTTCTTTGAACTCATTTCTTAATTATCTGAAATATGATAATTTTGTAGACATTCCAGAGATAGTATCATCGTTAATTCAAAGATGCCTACGCCATGTTTTAATACTGCATATTTATTTTTAATTTATAATTATTGAGTAGGTCAAAAGAAAAGTAAAATTTTGAAAACTGATCGAATTCATTTTTGCCTCTTTATTTGCAAACTTTGTCTCTATTTGAGAAGATATATTCAAAGGGAAATTAAAAGTGAATTCACATTGATCTTAAAATATATAATGTATCCCATTTTAGGAAGTTGTATGAAGGTCAGTTAAAATCAAGTGGAGTTTCAGAAACATTGGAAATAACTGATGTAAAACGTTGATTAGGTATGCATATGATACTATTTTTTAACATGTTAACATAATTTGAAAATTTGAACTCTATTTTATGAGCTTAACTAGTTGTAAATTAAAGTAAAACAAAATAAAACTACAATATTTTAAAAACTAAGCATAAGGCAGTTTGGTGAAGTTTAAGAACATGAATGTTTTAGTTGGAACAGATGTGAAAGACATATTATTTTAAAGGAAAATGAGGTCCACAGCTATCTGTTTGGAAATGTCTTTCAATTACAGTGGCGTCCGTGAATGTTGGATCTGAATGAAGATTTGGCTAGAACTTTTCTATATCCTATTCTGTATTTCCTTTTGAATAAGAAATAGCATGTGTGAAATACATTTACTATAATCCATTCCATACTGTGTAATAAAAATTCTGTGAGGAATGATTATGCATGGTATGAAATTAGCCCGATTATATGTTCTTTTCACTTTTAGCTAGCTAGTATTTTAAAGTTTATATAAATGTTATAGAGTGTGTTGATACATTAATTTATTTTTCAAAATGGGAATATGGAGTAACTTACTCTCATTATAGATAATCACATTCCATTGGTGGTGTAACTTCCTATATTTAGCCAGACACGAAACATTGTTCACTGCAAAGAAAAGTGAGTGCCTTACCTAAGTGAAGCAATTAGAAATGAATTCTTGCTGAATAAGATGTTCAGGGGAATTGCTGAACAAGAGTATTTGCATTTAGCAATTCTTGTTTTAAATTCTAATTCTAACTGCAGGATAACTGAGTTGAAAAGGGTAACTTATAGTTCACATTAAAACTATACTGAAGGACTTCCCTGGTGGAGAGTGGTTAAAATTCTGTGCTTCCAGTGTAGGGGTCGTGGGTTCGATCCCTGGTCGGGGAATTAAGATCCCACATGCCAAACTGTGGGGCCAATAAATAAATAATAAATAAATAGATAAAATAAAATTTAAAAAATAAAGTGAATGATTACTGTGTTATCTGTTATTATTCATTTAAATGTACATATTAGAATTTCAGTAAACAAAATGCAATTTAATATATATTTAATCATTTTATTTAAATTACTAATCAGAAAATGTTTTTATTCTTGAATTTAATAAGTTTATTAAAATTATATTGAAATCCTTATATTCTGTTAAGGAAGTTAGTATATATGTGCTTGTGTGTATATGGGCATATATGATTGTTTAGATCAGAACTATTCAAATTTAAGAATTTTGATATTTGGCAAAACTAATACAATTATGTAAAGTTTAAAAATAAAATAAAATTAAAAAATAAATAAATATAGAAAATAAATAATGTATAGAATGTCCATTTGTTACAAGAACTGTACAATAATTTTATATCAGACTTAAGCTGTGTATGTATGCTCATGTAATAATCTATTAGATATTGGACTCAGGCATTAAGTAAATGAATATCACATTTTTTCTTCCAACTTTAAAAAGTCAAATTTTCCTGTGATACTTACTTATTAGGATAGACCTCAAGAGCATGGACTTCTAAACCAATAGTCTGTCAATTAATAACTGTGTGACCTTTAGTAAGTTACTCACTTCTAGGTGAGCAACTTACTTTTCATCATCTATAAAATGAAGGGGTGTTCTGAGCATTAACTAAGTGCAAAAATACAAAGTGTTTAACATCTGTACCTTGCATGTAATAAGTGCTATCAACAAAAATGTGGGATTGTTATATTAGCTGCATTTAAATATGTGATTTTGGAATCTTGAAAATTTGTAAATTTTAAAAATTATAAGTCAAAATTAGATCTGCTTCAGCTATTTTACTGGACATTTTGATTGTGGATGTTCTTCATTAATGTATTAATTTATACTTGTTTTCATTTAACATTGGGTGGCTTAGCTATCACTTAATATTGGTCACTTTAATTTCTAAGAAGGCAATAAAATATACATGACAATTATATGGACAGTATTTTGTATAATAATCTAATTAGAGAACAAATTTCTAGATGCTTATTAATGATCACCTATGGCATTTGATCAAACATGGCACTCACCATGTTCACATATTAGAGATTCATTAATATTTGCTGAGTTAAATAGCAACTGTTGCATAAATGTGTTATATAAATATATAGATGTATTATTGCTGATTACTTTTTAAAACTATAAGTATTTATTTCCTCTCGTCAATTTGTTTTATTTTTATCTCTTGTCTGTCACACAGAGTAATTAATGTTTGTTACAGTCTGTGATTTGATAGAAGGGTATGCAACATTTTATTGTCTTCCCTCACAGATATCTCTATGAATTGAAGCTAGATTACGGTGTTTTAAGATGTAAACTGACTGACTTTGCTTGGAACAGAAAAATTTTTGTCAGTTAAGCCACAGACTCACATAAATAAGGCTCTGGTCTTAAAGAAACATTTTTTTTTTTTAATGTTTAACTGATCTTTGAGAAATCTTGAGTTCAAAGTCATGCATTGCAAAAGAGGAAAACATTTCTGAATTATGAATGCTTTTTGTACTGTAGACAGATAAAAGATATTTCTTCTAGAGTTAAAGATAGAAAAAACACCCATAGCGAAACAGAAAATGTGTTATAGGTTTAACAGTGGTTTCAAGTAATGTGAAAAATTATGCTACTGTGAAACTACTGGAGAATCATCATCTGACTATTGAATTACCTACGAATGTCAATCTTCAATATTTGGTGGGGTTTCTTGCCTGACCATAATGTAGGAAAAATAGTCTATTGGATTACCAAGTATTTTGGGTATATACTTTATTCCAAAACAAGTGACTTTTTTCGCTATAAGAAGCCCAGGAAATGTTTTTCATGTGGTTAAAGAGTAAATGTGCAAATAATGTTTTTTTTCATAAAAATATTTAAAGTGCTGCTGAATTGTGAAGATTCATGCTTTAATTAGTAATTCCTCAGATGTCAGAGTAGGTTTCAGGTTACATTATTGGTACACGCTTTAAGTTTGTGTAATAGTGTGATAAAATTGTTTAAAATTAAGTTGAAGTCTTTTTTTTTTTTTTCTGACAAGGAAAAATAGACTTAACTCTGTATTAGAGGTATTCATTAACTATATACGTACTCTAATCCAATATAACAACATTTAAAATATTTTTTTTAATAAATGCATCTTATTATCCTTAGTTAATAAATTTTGAAATATAAAATTATTTGTATTTCTGATTTTTAGGATATTCCATCCCTTAATATCCCATGACAGCAGCCTTAATAAGCACTTAATATTTCTTTTCTTATGATTGATTTTAATGTTACAAAATACCACAAATATTTGTAAAAAAAGTAACAGTACAGAAAATAAACTGTTGTAATGTCTGTCTGTTGTGATTCCCTTGGATTATTCTATTATTTAATTCCATATTATTTAGAGCTTAGAATAAAAGATTTGATTAGAAATTAATGTGTCTACTCAAAAAAGAATACGTGAACTGTTGCAATAACTGAAACATATCTTAAATGATATGTTTAAGATAATGTTCCAAACATTATCATTTAAGATAGTGTGATTTCACTCAGAGTAACTCAAGGACTGTATCTATAGAATTTAAAAAGTTATAGCTCTTTATGTAGTTAAAAAACAGTCATGTAGGCTGTTGTAATTAACATAAGATCAACCAAATTTTCCTCAAAATCTTAAGTTATTTCACAACTTAAGAATGAAAGTTTTTTTCAGTGTATCAGTATTATTATAGATGACACATTGATTCATTGTATGTGGTTACTCCCAAGTTCTAAAATTTGATTTGTTTCAGAAATGAAAATTTCAGCAAATTATTGCAATGTAAAGACTCATTCTTTTTTCTCTCTGTTGTCTTTTGGTCAATTTTGTAAAAATGTTTTTTAATAAAAAACTGTTACATTAGGAGACTTTGTAGTTTTAAATTGCAGTGTTTATATGTTCCAGAAGCTGCTACTGTTTGATTCTTAACTTCTTTCCATTTCAGAACTCGTGGCTGTAGCAACTGAGGTGGACATTTGTTCTTTTATTGTCTTTTTTCTACTTTTGGTGAAGAAAAAATGACAATCAGTTTTTTAAAATTTTTTGTAAAAGTGATCCGATTTCAAATCAGAAAATTGCATCAGTAGAATATGTATTCCTATTTTGAAAAGCTATTTTTAAAAATATTATTTTCTTTGTAGCTTTCATATTGATTTAACCATCTCTTATTTTAGGAAAATATGATTAAGTATCATCTTAAAGTAATAATGGACAATTCAAAGTCACTAACCTTTCAGATAATACCTTATTCAGCAGAAAAGATATTAGATAAGTTGACAACTTTGAAATGTTTTTAGATGATATCTAGAAATGTAATGATATAGTATTATAAAGTTCATAGTATTTAAATAGCATTCAAAGTAAGAAATTCAGTCTGAATGCTTTTTTAAGTTCACAGTTTCAGTAAGTTCTGATTGTAGATGAGAAAAATATAGTAAGTTTCTTAATTTATGATGTAATTTGAGTATTTTTTAGATTTGGTTAGCAGTTAGGTTCACTTCCCAGTGTGTAAATTTAAAGAAAAGCAATTGTCTCGCAAAAATCAGATGCCCTTTACAAGACAGGGGGAAAGAGCAATGTTTACATAACACATAGGGACTTAAAAATTCAAAGCATAATAGTTTTATAGTCTTAACTTTCTTATTTTTTTTCAGTAAACTAAGAAATATAATAGTTTCGTTTTCTGCAAATATCACAGAACTTTTGTTTTTCTCATTCAGTTTGTAGTTTTGTTACAGTGCCTATTTTAATCTAAATTTTTCCTTATTTTTTTTTGGCTTTATAAAACATATAAAACAGATATGTAGTTTTCATCCAATTGAATAAGCCATATATTCAGTGACTCTTTAAAAATATTTCATAGTATTTTTAGTAAAAATGCATATAAAGAGGGACCACCATGAAAAAGAAGAGCCATTTAAAAAGTTCCTTGGCAGTTTTTTTTTTTCTTTCAATTAAGAAGAAAGTGTAGAGTAACTGGTCATCAACTTTTGAATTGATCTTTTAAAAAAATCTCATTAAAAGGAAACGTTATCTGAAATGACCAAGTGCCATTTTCTCCTCTACTTAATCATTTGTTCACTCAGTACTAATTCAGCTTTTTAAAAAATTTTATCAAAAGATTAACACATGATCTTTTACTCTTCCTAGCCCTGGTATTTAAAAACCAGTTTTAGTATGTAGCAGCAGGAATTTAAATACTGTGATGAGAAATAGAGTAGTGAAGAATTTGTCCTAATGACAGAACTCTTTTCTCCATTGTTGAGTTTCACAGTAAATATTATTTATTTCAACCTTTGGTACAAGAATGATTTTCTTTTCTTTCTCTGTCTCAGAAGCTTGAGGATATGTTATATTAGATAAACCGTATCAGGGAAGAGACACTGAATCCATGTTGTTCTTTTTTTACATATTTTCTGAAACAGACTTTTTTCTCTTGTGATTTATAGTATCACAGTAAATCAGCCCTGTCTGTGTTTCCCTGAATCACTTTCATATTTTCATCTTTTAGCAGTAGTTCTCACAATATTTTTATGGAACCAAATGCCTAATAATTGTAACACACACATAATCTTTCGAGAAGTTATAAAAATACAATTCTTGTGCTAATGATATCCAGAAAGCATAATATTCTGAAAAAAGAAATTCCCTTTAGTCAATTTAAAATTAAACACTCTAATGCAAAAGGATATCTAAGGTGAAAGATGTTTGTGTAATGCTAAACATAACCAAAGAAACTGTGGTTTTAGCAAAGGTACTATTGCTCTATTTTATCAAGTGCCAGAAGTTGCATAATGAAAGTCTTTCAGTTAGTGAAAATATAAGTAAAAAAACATAAAAATACCACCCAGCTGGTAGAGATCTTCCTAATTTTTACCTGATTGTATTTCTGAAGAAATATGGCAGGGCTGTCATAAATTTTCAACATGAACTGCATTTTTGTTGCCAATTTCCATATCCTTTAAAAAGTGCTGAAGCGTGCATTTGCTATTTATGTTTGCAGTAGACTGAGTACACTTTTACTATTTGTGGTTTTAGAAATTGGAAACAACCAAACAGTGGTGCTATGGTCTAAAAAAATAAATTTTAAACAGCTGCGGGGACAGTATTTTTAGAATGGTAGGAGTCCTTCTAAAGCAATATTGCTGTCCCCTATCCCCTTTAAAGACGGAATATGGTCACATATATATAGTCAGGTTTCCATTGTATTTTATCTAAGATGGATAAATTAAATTAAAATTATGCTTTCGTTATATGTGAAACGTACTTTTAGCATTCTAAAGTCAGCTCTCCTTGCTAACCAGCATATGTTTGTCAAGAATATACACTCAAACGGGCTCTGTATCAAGCAAGAGGGGTGGGCTGGGGAGTGAGATGGGAGGGAGTTTCAAAAGGGAGGGGATATATGTATACCTATGGCTGATTCATGTTGAGGTTTGACAGAAAACAGCAAAATTCTGTAAAGCAAGTATCCTTAAATAATAAATAAATTAATTAAAGAATATACCAGGCTAATCACGTTTTAGACTTGAATCCTCACAAAGACCCTTCTGTGGATAAGAATTATCATTATCTTACAAATAGAGAAACTGAGGCTCAAAGAGAAGGTAAATAGCTTTCCTAGAATCACAAAGTTTGTAAGTGGTAGGCCGGAGCTTTGGAGAAGGCAATGGCACCCCACTCCAGTACTCTTGCCTGGAAAATCCCGTGGATGGAGGAGCCTGGTAGGTTGCGGTCCATGGGGTCACTAAGAGTCGGACACAACTGAGCGACTTCACTTTGACTTTTCACTTTCATGCATTGGAGAAGGAAATGGCAACCCACTCCAGTGTTCTTGCCTGGAGAATCCCAGGGACGGGGGAGCCTGGTGAGCTGACATCTATGGGGTCGCACAGTCGGACACAACTGAAGTGACAGCTTAGCTTAGCTTAGGCCAGAGCTTCAAGCTGTTTAACTCCAGACCCACTAACCAAGTGCTTTTCAACCTTGTGTTTAGTCCAGATCCCATTAAAACGGGGAAGGAAATCCTCCCCAACCCCACTATTAATGTGAAGCATTGTTAGGCTAACATTCCTGAAATACATACAAACATATACAGATAAACATATATACACAGCAACTTCTTACTGTGTTTAAATCTTACACAATGATACATTTTAAACAAATTGAGAGATTAAAACTAAATCCATAATACCAATAACAGTCAAATTACTGGTCTTAATTTAATGTGACAGATTTTTCACTCTTGGAAAAACCCCCTTCCTCAGTGTGACTGCTGTGGTGTAAGAGTTGGTTACATTATTTCAGGCATTTGCAGTGATTTTTGCACATCACACCACAAGTAAAAATATTAGTATTCATAGGGCCATGGAATGTAAAAGCACAAGGTTGGTCCTGACAGGTGACGACAGGCGGTGGGGAGCCTGAGTACCCCTGGCCCTAGCCAACCATTCCACAGGCTGAGGGGATTGAAATCTATGCACTTACACCCAGTTGCATAAGAGATACAAAGGACATGGTTGGAAGGCTCTGATCATTGCTGTCTTTTCCCTTGTGATAACCCAATTTCCTGTGACTTTTCTCTATTCCAGTTATTATGAAGTCTGTCTAGAGTTGTATCTTGAACCTGTTTGACCATTATTTGCATATTGAGTTAGTATCATCCCACATTCCCTTTTCCAACTTCCCATTATCACACTACAGTTAAACAGGTTTTGGCTGCCACTTCATTATTTTTTATTGACACAAAAATTTAATCATGCAGGAAAATTACTGGAACTTGCAAGTTTCCAAGAATTAGGTCCATTGTCTTCCATTAAACACTATTCAGCTATTTACAGGTCTTTCCACAG
Source organism: Bos taurus (assembly GCF_002263795.3). NCBI lineage: Eukaryota > Metazoa > Chordata > Mammalia > Artiodactyla > Bovidae > Bos > Bos taurus. The sequence goes on along the minus strand of NC_037350.1, from coordinate 18,518,048 downwards.
TAGTTTAAACCTTTTAATGTATATCTGTTGTGACTTGATATCATGGACACATAAATTTCCTAAATGAGTAGTCAACCTCTTTTGGAGTAAAAATTATGAAGTAGTGTGAAATTAGATGAATACTACTCAGGATGAGATTGGGTTTAAATGGGGTTAAGTCACTGTAATAAAAGCACTGCTGCAGAATCAGCTTAACTTTGTATTGCAATTCATTAGTTTTGTTGCATACAACCATGATATATTTTTACTAGAACCAAATATGTATTTATAGTAGCTTTGATGTCAGTTTAGATAACTGATTTTGATTGTGTATATATGTGTGTATTTAACTAAAATATTTTGCTGCATGTACCTATAAAGGCATTAGAAAGTAAACCATTTTTATTGTAACGTGTTTGAAAATTTTGCTCTGTTCTTTTTGGTGGTAAATAGGTTATCACCGATACAATAAGCACTTGGATGGCAAAATCCTGTTGACCCAAGTTAATATTATTATAGAACTGTGTTCTATAATGCTATAATTAGAACATTGATTTCTCCCTTTATCAGAAGACCAAGAGAATTAAATTGACTCATTTAAATTGAGTAAGAGTTCAAATGTCTGTCTGCAGAAGTTATTGGAAGGACCCTGGGAAAAATGTTTATAAAAAATCTAAATAGAAATGATTTAAAGAATGGGAGTGCTGGATTAAGAGACAAGTGAATTTATTACTGTGTCGTAGCTTTTCCTTTGAATTGATGTTACCCTTTTGAATGTAGCAGTGTCTCTGACATCTGTTTACTTAGTAAATTAAGTGAAGAAGAGGCGACTGCAGTAAAAGTGTCAGAGACATACAGCAGGTGTAAAATGATTTGATGACACTAATTAAGACACTAGGTATTTTATTTTATTTTATTTTATTGTTTTACTTTCATGACCTGAGTTGTTTTGATCCTTGGACACTAGGATGATATTCTTTCTTACTCTGCTAGAGTAGATGACAAAAATATTTAAAAATTACTCTTATTGTAGAATTTGTGATTCATTAAAAGTAATAATTTCATAAAATTTGAAAAGAAATAACTTTTTCTCACTTGAATTGCTTGCTTTTATTTTGTTGTGTTATTTAATAATTTATAGTCTTTATTTTTTAAGAACAGTTTTAGGTTTAGAGAAAAATTAAGCTGAAAGTATAGAGGGTTGCCATATACTCCTCTACCACCACTGCTTCCCTGACCCCCATTTCATTTAAAATTGAAAGGGCAGTTTTATATATATATATATATTTATATTTATATATATATAATTCTATCTATTTATTTTATTTTAGACTGGGCTGGGCCTTTGTTGCTGCACAGACGTTCTCTAGTGGAAGCGGGCGGGGTCTCCTCTTCCTTGTACTGTGTGGGCTCTCACTGCGGTGGCTTCTCTTCCTGCAGAGCATGGGCTCTAGGGCACGTGGGCTCAGTAGTTGTGGCTTCCAGGCTCTAGAGCACAGGCTCAATAGTTGTGGTGCACGGGCTAAGTTGCTCCGTAGCAAGAGGAATTTTCTGGATCAGGGATTGAACTCGTGTCTCCTGCATTGGCAGGTGGATTCTTTACCACTGAGCCACGAGGGAAGCCCGGATAGATAGTCAGTTCAGTTCAGTCGCTCAGTCGTGTCTGACTCTTTGCGACCCCAAGAATTGCAGCACGCCAGGCCTCCCTGTCCATCACCAACTCCTGGAGTTCACTCAGACTCACGTCCATTGAGTCAGTGATGCCATCCAGCCATCTCATCCTCTGTTGTCCCCTTCTCCTGCCCCCAGTCCCTCCCAGCATCAGTCTTTTCCAATGAGTCAGCTCTTCGCATGAGGTGGCCAAAGTACTGGAGTTTCAGCTTTAGCATCATTCTTCCAAAGAACACAATTATAAACTAAAGTCCTTAACTTATATTGCACAGATAATGGCAGCTATCTATCATTACCGAGTAGTTTCACCACCCTGAAAGTTTTCTGTGTTCTACCTGTTCATCCCTTCACTTCCCCTGAACCTCTGGCAACCACTGACCTTTTGGCTGTTTCCATAGTTTTACCTTTTTCCAGAATATCATGTAGTTGGAATTATATAGTATGTAGACTTTCTGGTTTGGCTTCTTCACCTAGTAATACGCATTGAAGTTTCTTCCATGTCTTTTTGTGGCGCCATTGCTCGTTCTTTTTATTGTTGAATAATATTTCATTCTCTGGATGTACCACAGTTTGTTTATCCAGGCACTTAGTGAAGAACACTTTAGTTACCTTGATGTTTTGGTAGTTATGAATAAAGCTTCTGGATGTAAGTATTCACCTTACTGGTTAAATACTAAGGAACCTATCGCTAAATCCCGTGCTGGGAGTATGTTTAGTTTGGTGAAGCGCTGTCAAATGGACTTCTGCAGTGGCTCTGTCGTACTGCGTTCTCACCCACAGTGAATGAAAATTCTCCTTGTTCCTCGTCCTTAATAGCATTTGGTGTTTGACAGCACTCGGGTTGGAACTTTGTTCAATCTAATGGGTGCGTGGTGGTATCTCATTCTGATTTGCGTTTCCCTGGTAACACATGCTTGTGTGACATCTGGATGTCTTCTTTGTTGAGTTCTCTGTTTAGGTCTTTGTGCTCATTGTTAAGTTGAAATCTTTGTTTTCTTAATATTGAGTATTAAGAATTCTTTGTATTTTGTGCTTACCAGTCCTTTAGCACATACGTATCATTCAAAGATTTTCTCACAGAATGGGGCTTGTCTCTTCTTTGCCTTTCAACATTTTAAAAATTTTCACTCACACAGTCTACATATTTTTAAAATCTCTCTCTCTAAAGTATCTACTCTTAACTTGTTAAGAATGACCCAAGAAAGTCTGCTACTTAACTATGAAGTATATTTTCACAAAGATTAGCACAAAGAATTGGCCTATTTACAGAGTTTACGTATGTCAAACATTCTTAAAAGTTTGACAGCGAAAGCCATTTGTTGTGTCTTACTTTGGGAAGCCCTACATTGAACCTACCAATTTCTGTGGGCCAGTTAGAATTTTTCATCCTTCTTAGTTTGCACTTTTGATAGCATTTCTCAAACTATATTCCAGGAAACTTGAATATTTTTGAAGATATATAGAGATTTTTTTACATACTAAATTTTTATTCCTTTGTCATATATTTTGGGAAATACATTTCATACTTTATCTTAGAACTTGATTAGCAATGCATATTAAATCTTTAAAAGCAAGTTTTTATAGTAAAGAAACATATTTTATTTGTTTACTGCAGTGATCCCAGCAGTTTTCCATGATGGAACCTTTCTGGGAGAACATTTGCTTCAGCTTTCACAATGCTACCAGAAGAGTAGTGAGGAAAATGATGCCCTTAGGTTGCATGCACTGGAAAATTCTTTTGGCCTAGTGCCAAAGGGAAGATAAAAAGTTAAAATGTGTAATTTTTAGTATGAGAATACAGGAATTTTAAAATTCTGTTATTATTGTCCGTGTTTAGTTGTGTTACATATAGCTTTTGATATCAAGGAACATAGTATTTAATGGCTTTCCAATCAAAATAAAATCATTTGCTATTCTTGTTTAAAAAAAGAGTCTGAAGCTTAAAGGTTTTGATTTGTCTCACAAATAAATTCTCCTTGAAAGAGTATTGTTTTCTTTGGTGGTGAGGACTTCCTCTTTGATTTTATAAGTTTTGTCCAGTGAAAATGTCTTTGGGTGGTCTTTTAGCCTGGGGGATTGATACAGAAATATTAATTTACCTTTTCTGATAAGTAGTTAACTGCAGTTCTCTTATTTAAACCCCATCTTATGGTTTCCTCTATAGATCTGCTGAAATGAGTAGAATTGGCACGTGAGCTTTTCTGAGGGTTTCTTTGAAAAACAGGAACCATGTTTCTCTGAAATCTTGGACTGATGAGAAATTTAACATTTTTCATTAGTTGAACTGAAATGAACCTGAAATATAACCACATTAAAATTTATATTTTTTACTTTAGAGACTGATATTTCAAAGGTTTTGTTTCTGATTGAAGACTCTGAGCCTGTAATGCCAAGTTACGATTTATGAACATGGTGAGGAAAAACTAGAACATCTTTCTTTTGGTTTTTAATTATCTCTTAGAGCATTTTATGCTTTTGAAACTTAAATATTTAATTTATATCTAATATTCTTTGCATTTCTTCATATGCATATTCTCTTTGAGTATTTTGCCTTTACTGCATATATAAATTTTTATAGTATATACATTATGTGTTTTTTTTTTATTTTATTTTATTTTTAAACCTTACATAATTGTATTAGTTTTGCCAAATATCAAAATGAATCCATCACAGGTATACATGTGCTCCCCATCCTGAACCCTCCTCCCTCCCCATACCATCCCTCTGGGTCGTCCCAGTGCACTAGCCCCAAGCATCCAGTATCATGCATTGAACCTGGACTGGACTTATTTTCATGTTGTAGTAGCTAGTTGAGGATGGTTTGAAAATGATTGTTTTTTTTTTTTTTTCTTTTATTTGGAGGCTAATTACTTTACAGTATTGTAGTGGTTTTGCCATACATTGACATGAATTCACCATGGGTGTACATGTATTCCCCATCCTGAACCCCCCTCCCATCTCCCTCCCCATCTCATCCCTCGGGGTCATCCCAGTGCACCAGCCCTGAGCACCCTGTCTCAATGCATCGAACCTGGACTGGCGATCTGTTTCACATACGATAATATACATATTTCAATGCTATTCTCTCAAATCATCCCACCCTCACCTTCTCCCATAGAGTCCAAAAGACTGTTCTATACATCTGTGTCTCTTTTGCTGTCTCACATATAGAGTCATCGTTACCATCTTTCTAAATTCCATATATATGCATTAGTATACTGTATTGGTGTTTTTCTTTCTGGCTTACTTCACTCCATATAACAGGCTCCAGTTTCATCCACCTCATTAAAACTGATTCAAATGTCTTCTTTTTTATGGCTGAGTAATACTCCATTATGTATGTGTACCACAGCTTTCTTATCCATTCGTCTGCCAGTGGATGTCTAGGTTGCTTCCATGTCCTGGCTATTATAAACAGTGCTGCAATGAACATTGGGATACACGTGTGTCTTTCAGTTCTGATTTCCTTGGTGTGTATGCCCAGCAGTGGGATTGCTGGGTCATAAGGCAGTTCTATTTCCAGTTTTTTAAGGAATCTCCACACTGTTCTCCATAGTGGCTGTACTAGTTTGCATTCCCACCAACAGTGTAAGAGGGTTCCCTTTTTTCCACACCCTCTCCAGCATTTATTGTTTGTAGACTTTTAGATAGCAGCCGTTCTGACCGGCGTGAGATGGTACCTCATTGTGGTTTTGATTTGCATTTCTCTGATAATGAGTGATGTTGAGCATCTTTTCATGTGTTTGTTAGCCATCTGTATGTCTTCTTTGGAAAAATGTCTAGTTCTTTGGCTCATTTTTTTGATTGGGTCATTTATTTTTTTGGAATTGAGCTGCAGGAGTTGCTTATATATTTTTGAGATTAATTCTTTGTCAGTTGCTTCATTTGCTATTATTTTCTCCCATTCTGAAGGCTGTTTTTTTCACCTTGCTTATATTTTCCTTTGTTGTGCAAAAGCTTTTAAGTTTAATTAGGTCCCATTTGTTTATTTTTGCTTTTATTTCTATTACTCTGAGAGGTGTGGGACATAGAGGATCCTGCTGTGATTTATGTCAGAGAGTGTTTTGCCTATGTTTTCCTCTAGGAGTTTTATAGTTTCTGGTCTTATGTTTAGATCTTTAATCCATTTTGAGTTTATGTTTTATTGGTTTTTAAAAATTGCTTCTTAAAGGATGAAATAGAAACCTTTATTTATTTCAACCTTTTATCAAATGGGTATTAGAGCTAGGTAAGAGCCTTAAGTTAGTGTTAATAGCTCAGTCATGTCCGACTCTTTGCAACTCCAGGGACTACAGCCCACTAGGCTCCTCTGTTCATGGAATTCTCCAGGCAAGAATACTGGAATGGGTTGCCATTCCCTTCTTTAGGGATCTTCCTGACCCAGGTATCGCACATGGGTCTCCTACATTGCAGGAGGATTCTTTACCGTCTGAGCCACCAAAGCCTTAAGTGATACAGTAAATTATCTAAAGGATTGTATTTTTCTTCTCAGTGTTTTTAACATACAAATTGATTTTGTTTAATATAATTTATTTTGTTTGGAAAAAAAAAAAGGCAAATGACCTTTGACCTTTCTTTAAGAGCCTTCTAAGAAAGTCCCAATGTAATTAGCCACTTAGAGGATTTATTATACAGTGAATTTTTTTTCCCACCCATAAAACAGAATAAAAAGACTGCTACAAGATGAATTCAAATTTCTTGTAAGAATGAGTAACGTGGTTTAATAGTGGTAAGCTCTGAAGTATATGCTGTGCCACAGTGGAAAGAGATATGAACGAGTACAATAAAATTGGTTTTTAGATTCTAAAATACATCTAGCATACTTTCCACCAAAGACATTTGTACTTACTGCTTCTTTCTCCTGGAATTTTCCTAGTCGATCCTTTCCAATATTTGTGATATTATACTCAGGTTTCTCCCTAGTATTTCCCCTTCTGAAATTACTACCCTAACCACCATCTTATTTAATATAATACTCATCACTTTTTATTCTCATTTTTTTTAATTCCCAGGAAGGTTTTCACTTTATTTCCTTAAAAAATTTTTAAATTAATTAATTTATTTTAATTGGAGGATAATTACAATATTGTGATTTTTTGTTGTTTTTCTTAAATTTAAATTTATTTCCTTTAATTGGAGGCTAATTACTTTACAATATTGTATTGGTTTTGCCATACATCAACATGAATCAGCCACGGGTGCACATGTGTCCCCCCCGATCCTGAACTCCGCTCCCACCTCCTTCCCCACCCTGTCCCTCTGGGTTGTCCCAGAGCTCCGGCTTTGAGTGCCCTGCTTCATACATCAGACTTGCACTGGTCATCTGTTCTACATGTGTACTATACATATTTCAATGCTGTTCTCTTAAATCATCCTACCCTCACCTTCTCCCACAGAGTCCAAAAGTCTTTTCTTTACATCTCTGTCTCTTGCTGTCTTGCATGTAAGATTGTTGCTACCATCTTTATAAATTCCATATATATGCGTTAATATACAGTATTGGTGTTTGTCTTTCTGACTTACTTCACTCTGTATAATAGGCTCCAGTTTCATCCACATCATTAGAACTGACTTATGTGCGTTCCTTTTTATAGCTCAGTAATATTACATTGTGTGTATGTGCCACAACTTCCTTATCCATTGGTCTGCCTGTGGACATCTAGATTGCTTCCATGTCCTATTTATTGTAAACAGTGCTGCAGTGAACACTGGGGTACATATATCTCTTTCAATTCTGATTTCCTCAGTGTGTGTGCCCATAACTCTGTTTTATTTTATTTCATTGCACTTATTCCTGCCTGTCATTATCTTAATACATTTGTTTGTTCTTCACTTGTTTTGTTATCTCTGTTAGAACGTAAGCTAAGAGTACAGGCCCAGTATTTTGTTCTTTGCTTCATCTCTGAATCTTTTTTATATCTACCATAGGTTTTTGTTACAGATTAAAGACTTAAAACATAAGACCTAAGCCATAAAACCCCTAAAGAAAACACATAGTTTATAAGTTCCTTGACATCATTCTTGGCAGTCTGCTAAAAAGAACTCACTGGAGAAAATGTCCCAGAGTGTTTAATAGAACTGAGACACTAAGAATACTTTATAGGAAGTACTTTAAGACATTGGTTCAACCATTTAAAAGATGTATCTTTTAAAGTATTTGTTTCATACAAAAAAATTTTCCACTGGGTGCTAGGAGTCAAGAGCCTTGGTTTCTAATTTCTAATTGATTTGTGATTGTGACTGGGCAGATTGTCTAACCTATTTGAGATGTGTGTTTCACGTTTGCCTAGAATAAAGAACACTAATTTTTTTCAACTCCAGAATTAGAGGATTCTGTAAAATATCATATATCCTTGATTCTAAGACATCTGTTTTAACTTATTAAAGGTAAAATGCCCCTTAAATCTATTTAAAGTGCTATTTGTTTGTATTTCACGTTAGTAACTTTTATTAATCAATGGTTTCTATTAATCAACAATGCCTCTATTTTAGGAGAAATATGACTTATCTTTTTTAGTGGTGTGTTTAAAAGTAACATTTAACAATCTCAGAGTAAAATTTAGTTGTGGAGTTCCACATTTTGCATGCACATGTATTTTCTGTGATGTTTATGAATGTCTCTGCCTAGATAGTATTTTAATTGTTTTTCTAAGTGGATGGTGATTATTTGGGGTTATATTTCACTTAGTTTTTTAGGCTAATAAAATTAATTAGTATTATATGAATGTGTATCAGCTAATTATAAAAAAGTTGATCAGAGGTGTCCTTATAATCATGGGGGGGAAAATCCTTAACATTTTTGTATAAATTATGTACATATAATTAATAAAGTTGATATATTATTTTTAAGTTCCGTTTTGATAATATTTAAAATACATACTCTAAATGTAAATAGCCCTTTTAAGTCATTATAAAGTGTTGTTACATTGTAGTTATTTTCTATTTATAGTTTACTCAGGAATAATTTCAGAGAAGGCAATGGCACCCTCACTCCAGTACTCTTGCCTGGAAAATCCCATGGATGGAGGAGCCTGGTAGGCTCACTAAGAGTTAGACATGACTGAGCGACTTCACTTTCACTTTTCACTTTCATGCATTGGAGAAGGAAATAGCAACCCACTCCAGTATTCTTGCCTGGAGAATCCCAGGGACAGGGGAGTCTGGTGGGCTGCTGTCTATGGGGTCGCATAGAGTCAGACACGTCTGAAGCGACTTAGCAGCAGCAGCAGCTGCCTAGAGAACATGTGGTAATACAAATAAGACACTCTTTTTTTGTTTAAATGAATCAACTATTAACAAAATATATACTTGAAACATGTATTTTATGGAACAATATTGCTCTTGAATTAAAAGTAAGAAATTGATGTGGTAGAAAAAAAACTAGAAATAGCCTTGTTTGTAAACTTTGAATCTAATTTTGGCTTTGCCACCAACTTTGGTCAAGTTGCTTCTTTTCTGTTAATTTTTTTGATTAGAATTAAATTATCTGCCCTCTAATTTTAAGACCCAAATGTTTTAATAAAGCTCTTCATAGATTATATGTTTTCAAGACCTTTGAAATTTTTGAAGACTTATGCAAATGCATGATTTGGCTCTGTTTGTAGCTCTAAAATGTTCTCCATTTTTCCCTTCCCACTTTTTTTAGTAAAAAAAAAAAAAAAAAGGAAAAAAAAGAATGAGAATACTCTCCTACCCAAAATAACAGTGCGTGTCCCATTTTATAAGTATCTTCTAGTGAAGCTAATAATGGAACATTATATGTTAAGATCTTATTATGGCTTTAAAACTTATATTGGAGCTTTAAAATTAAACTTTTAATTTTGAGATAATAGATTCACATTCAGTTTAAAGAAATAGTACAGAGAGATCCTTGGCACCCTCTACCCATTTTCCCCAGTGGTAAATCTTACAAAATTGTAGTTCAACATACTGATACTAGCAAAATAAGGTCCAGAACCAAGGTTTACCACAAAGACCCCTCTAGTTATCCTTTCAGAGGCATACCCACTGCCTCAGCTCCCACCCTTCATCTGCTCTACGCCCAGCAACTGGTCTTTTCCATTTCTACAGTTTTTTCAGCTCAAGAATTGTATATAAACAGAAACATACAATATGAGATCTTTGGGGATTTTTTTTTTCCCCACTCACTATAATTTCCTGGAGCAGCTGAAGTTGCATCTGTCAGTATTTGTCCATTTTTATTGCAGAATAGTATTTCATTGCACCAGTTAATTTAATCACTCATCTACTGAAAAACATCCAGATTGTTTCCAGTTTGAGACTGTCATATAAAATGGCTGAAAACATTTGTGTACAGATTTTTTTGTGTGTGAACACAAGTTTTCATTTCTCTGAGGTAAATGCCTAGAAATACAGTTGCTGAGTCATAATAATTGGATGATTAGTTTTACTAGGGACTGCCAGATTGTTAGCCAGAGTGGCTGTACCGCTCTTCGCTCCAGTCAGTAATGTGTGAGTGATGCAGGTGCTGATGACCAGGATTTCGTTTCTTGGCAGCTTTTCCTACAATGAGTGCTGCTCTTGTTTTGTTTGTTTGTTTTAGGCATTCTAATAGGTGTGTAGTGGCATCGCTTTATGACTTTCATCTGCATTTCACTAATGACTAAGGATGCAGAGCATTTTTCTTGTGCTTGTTTTCCCCATATTTCCTCTTTGTTGAATGATTGCTTCATTTTATTATTAGATTATTTATTGTTTATGTTGAATTTTTAAGAGTTCTTCATAGATAGTCATCCTTTATTAGATATGCACTTCACAAATATTTTTCTCTCAGTTCTGTAACTTGTCTTTTCATCCTCTTACCAGAGCCTTTTGCAGAGAAAGTTTTGAATTTTGAATGAAGTCCAGTTTATGAAACTTTCCTTGTATGAATTGTGTTTTTGGTGTGAAGTTTAAGAACTCTTTGACTAGTCCTTTATTCTGAAGATTTTCTCCTATATTTATTTTTCTAAAAGCTTTATAGTTTTAGGTTTTAGATTAAGGTCCATGGCCCCCTTTGAGTTAAGTTTCATGAGGTGTAGTTTGAAATTTCTTTCTTTTTTTTTTGGCCAACGGATTCTCTAATGTTCCTGCACCATTTGTTGAAAAGGCTATTTGTCTGTTCTCCATTGGATTGTATTTGCAACATTTTCAAAAATTAGTTGGGCATATTTTTGTGTGTTTACTCCTAGGTTTAGATTCTGTTCCATTGCCTAGCACATGTATTTCTTTGACAATTCCATACTGCTTTGCTTCATGTGGTAGGCATGAAGAGCAGAGAGAGTGATTTTTTTTTCACTCTATTAGTTTTTTAAATGGTTTATTCTAGGGCATATTCCTTTCTATATAAATTTTAGAATTAGCTTGTATTGTATGCCTACAAGTAACATTGTTGGGATTTTGATGGCAATTGCATTGAACTTAAAGATTAATTTGAGAATTGACATCTTTGCTGTATGGTATCTTTTCATACATGAAAATGATGTGTTTCTCCATTTCATTTAAGTATTCTTTGATTTCTTTCCTCAGCATTTTCTAATTTTCTGCATATAGATGCCATTCTTGTTAACCCTATAGAAAAATAGTTCCTTTTCTTTGTGTGATTATACATAATATTTTAATGTTAGTTTCCACATGTTCCTTTTTGGCAAATAGAAATTTAATTTTTTTGTGTTAGTTTTGTATCCTTTGCTGAAATAACTTAGAACAGTTGTAAGAGTTTATCAGCAAATCCACTGGTGTTTTCTATGTAAAGGATCATTTCCAATTAAAGATACTTTGTTTCTTATTTGTATTCCTTTTCTTTCTTTTTATTGTCTTATTGCAGTAGCTAACACTTGCAATGCTATGTTGAATCAGACAGATAAGAGCAGACATTCTTGCCTTGTTCCTCACTTTAGGAGGAAAGCATTTCACGAAAATTTTTAGTATGAAGTGATATTGAATTATGTCAGATGCTTTGTCTGCATCAATTTACATGATCTTCTAATTTCTCTTATTTAGTCTTTTGATATGGTGAATTGTTTGTTGTTTAGTTGCTAAGTTGTGTCCGACTCCTTTGCGACCCCATGGACTGTAGCCCACCAGGCTTCTCTGTCCATGGGATTTCCCAGGCAAGAAAACTGGAGTGGGTGGCATTTCCTTCTCTAGAGGATCTTCCCAACCCAGGGATTGATCCACATCTCCTGCATTGGCAGGCGGAGTCTTTACTACTGAGTCACCAGGGAAGTCCATGGTGGATTACATTGATTGATTTACAAATATTGAACCAGCTTTGTGTACCTGGAATAGACTGCAGTGGTCATTGTGTAAAATTCATTTTATATATTGCTGGACTTGGTTTGCGCATCTTTTGTTGAGAATTTTTATATCTAAATTTATGAGAAATACTGGTTTATAGTTCCCCCTCCGTTTTTAATACTGTGTTTTGGTTGTGCTTTAGACTCCTTTTGTTTCAGTATCAGAATAATAGTTTAAAATAAATGTGCACATTTTTCCTCCTTTTTAATTTTCTGGAACAGATTATGTAAAATCTATATGAATTCTGCTCTAAATGTTTGATAAAATTCTTCTGTGAAACCATCTGGGCTTAAAGATGTTCTCTGTCATGTTAACTGTAGCATTGAGTTCATCCAATAAGTTTATTTTTATCATTTTTTTTCAGTTCTATACTTTGTGTTTCATTATTTTCAAAATCGTATTAATTTGTGTTAACAAAACTTTAACTGCTTGTTGAAGCCTGTGTTGCAGCTGCTTTAAAATCCTGTCAGACAGTTTCAACATGTGATTCATCTCGGCTGTAACTGCTGTTGTTGTCCCTGTTCCTGTTGTGCTTTCCTGGTTCTTGGTATGGCAGTGATTTCTAAAATTATATCCTGGTTTTGTATTATGAGACTCTTGAACCTGTTTAATTATTATTATTATTATTTTTAAATCAGCTAGGCTTCCTGTTGATGTGGACGAGGGTTGGATGTTTGTGTATGTTCACGTGCCCACTAGGTTCCCCCCGACTCCATACTCCAGGACCCCTGTAGCAAAAGTAGAAGCAGTGGGTAGGTTGGATATTCACCTTCTCCTTCTGGAGATTTGAGTGTCAGTTTCCTGCTGAGCCTGCTGCCACCACCAGGGCAGAGCCGGAGGGAGTGGCGTGCCAACCAGGTCTGCATCCACTGCTTCCTTTGGCCTTGTGAATTCACGGTAGCGCTGGGGCTCTGCTTCCCCCGGGCACTGCTGACCCTAGGTGAGTGGGGAGTAGGAATGTTGACCAGCCCTGCTCGGTACTGCGGAGTGAGTGTGGAGATTCAGCTCCCCACTGGGCCTCAGTGACCCTGGGAGCCCGGGGAAGGTGGAGCAGGGGTGGGTCCCCCCTTGTGCGGTCTTGGTCAATCTCATCAGTTGTGCGGGGCGAGGCTCTGCTTTTTCTTGGACTGCATTAATCTTGGTGACTAGCTCTGTTCAGGCTGCCTTCTTAGTACATCTCATTGCTGCTGGGGAGGGGAGGAGGCTCAGCTTTTTGCTCCTCCTTGCAGATGTTCCTTCCTTGGAGGCATTCTAGGGCCTAAGGAGAAGGATCAACACTGACCGTTTGCCAGAAGGGCGGTTGCTGCACCCCTGGTTCTCCCTGGGGGACGATGACGGTCCGCCTGCCTGTCCAGCTGTCTGACTGACCACTGGTGGGTGACGGGGTGACTGCTTCTGGTGACAAGGGTAGACTGGGTGGGGTTTGCAGCTTGCACCGCTCATTTGGTCTGCTGGAAGGGGAAAGCGGTTTCTCCATTGGTAAGAGGAGGGTGATTGGTTCTCTTGTTGGCCCGCCCTTTTCTTGGTCCTTGGCCAGGTGTTGGGTGGAGGAGAAGCTTTCTTGGAGGTCCCACAGGCTGTCTCCTGCCGTGCCCTGCCTGCGACACCGGGGCCAGCAGAAGGCCCCGGGCACACACCGCCATGTTTTTCCTCCAGGGGCGAGGTCTCTAGGCAGCCGCCTTCTTTCCACCGTTGGAACACTTGCTATGCTGCTGTGTGTGTGACATCTCTGGTTTTTTAGTTGTGAGAGGAAAGACTTGGGAGGTATGGAGCTTCCCTTCATGACAGAACCGGAGTCCCTTGAGATACTGCTTTTGTCAACACGGCAACACTTAAAATTTACTGTTCTTATTATAGTGGAGTAGTATCTCCTGAAAATATTTTCCGGTAAGAATTTCACCGACTTCTGCATTGGATTATGATTCGTTTACTAGCATTTTTTCCCCTGGAATCACTGAATTATTTTCTCATCAGACAAGGAGTGTCTCTAATCCTTTTAATTTGTGGTAAAACAGATATAATATGAAATTTGCATCCTATACATATATATTTTTAAAGTTAGTTTGTCAAAACGTTTGGAGAATATAATTCAGTTTCAGAACGTTAGGAAGGTGAAATATAATGTAAAACCCATTTTTATAAATGTTTATTTTAAATAGAGCCTGTTACTACAAACTATTCATGTGTTCTTCTTTTAGAGTGTTTTGCAAGGGTGGTATTTTGTTTGCTAGCTTATAAAAGTGAAAACCCATTTAAGCAGATTATATTATGCACCATGATGGCAGTTGATGTTCATGCTGGGTCTGTTTTCCACTTACTCACCTCCCTTTTTATGCCCAGCATTTCTTAAAATGCATCATGGTCTCTATCTTCTTAGGGTTAGAGCATGTATTACAGTTTAGCAAGAAAGGGGTCAAACTTTTTGAGGTAATGTACTTAGAATTAGAATACCCTTATGATCTTAAGGCGCAACCAACCTTAAGGCAGTCTGCTATCGCCGGATAGTTTTGCCTGTGATGGCGTAGGATAAGAGATTAAAACTGTGGAATCTTGACTGTCTGATACTTGGGCCAGGAAGGTCTGATACAGATGTTCTGTTTTCTAGTAAACTGTGAAGGTATGGGAAGTGCAAAGATAGAACGGCAGAAGGCAGGGGGTGATGAGAACAGTAAAGTAGATGGTGGCAGTGCAGCACGACGGAGCCTGTGGTAGTGATACGAGTAGGGCGTCAGCGACCCCTGCCCCGCGAAAGAGACAGCTAAGCTGAATTTTCTCTTGGCGTCATTAAGGTGTGTTATCGTCTCTAAAGCATTTATCTGTAGGACTTTTGAAATATATTTGTGGTCCTTTCTGCCTCGGACACTGACAGTAGTTCTCCCCAAACTACCAAGATTCTAAGCCCCCACTGAGAAAGCACGGTTTACAGTTGGTTTAGAACCATTAAGAAGAGTCATACCCTACAGGGGGTGACATTGAGTGAAAAACAGCTTGTCTTGTGGTGGTAAGAGTCCAGGTCTGGAATTAGGTAGAACCGAGCTAATGGAACCTGGATCCTGCAGTTATGTGACCGTCGATAAAGTGGATAAACCTTTGTAAAACAGGGACACTACTGTTTATAGATTAAATGAGGTTATGCTTACAAAGCTCTTAGCATAGTGCTTGGCATATACTGAGTACTGTGGGGTGGTTAGCTGTTTTTACTAATAAATGAGCCTTACCTAACTATGTTTGTAATTATCAAAATATTATATTAGTACATGTTACAATGGTGCTAAATTTGTGCTCAAAATAGCTGGGAAGATGTTTTACTTAAGTTCATGTAGACTTATAGTATTTCCAGTAGCAACCATAAATTTAGACACGTGAAGAAATGAGAATTAAGAGGAGTCCTATTTTGGTAAATAGATATTAAACAGTGTTTTTCTGAGAAAACCATGAAGAATTTACCCCTAGAGTTGAGTGTGCAGCATCCGGGTGTTTAACATGTGATTGTTCGTGTGCGCCCTCTCCAACAGCTGGAAATCTGTATGCTTTGTGCATATTTTTATTTCATCACGTCTTTGGATCAGAAAGTTTTTGATAAACTTGTCTCATTAATAATTTTAGATAGCTTCTTTCATCAGAGTTGAAGGATTCCCAGTACAATTGCTCAACAACTAAATTTTTTAAAATATCTTCAGAATTTTTTTTTTAATATATTGAGTCCATTGTTAATCAAAAGAAAGTTGTGAACCCTTGGCTTAAAGCAGTTTAAAATCTGAGATGAAGAAGAGTAGTACAGATATATACAGGGTAACTTAAGAATAATATTTTGTACATAATAAAAATAAGAAAATAAATGACCATATTCTGTTGGAATCCCATCCCATCACTTAAAAAAAAAAGCAAGTGGCATTTTTGTGCATGCCTTACAAGGAAGGGATAATTTCAAAGAGTTGTCTACACTTCATAAGAGCAATGTGTTGAGCTTACCGGAGATTGTGATCTTTTATCAGTCTTAAAGTGCCTCACTGTTCGAGTTGGGGGCACTGGTTTGAAAGGTCCTCTTCATTTTTAAGCTGTAAAAATGCCATGGTGGTTTGGGGTTTTGATTAAAAATAGAGTGTGCTGATTTCTCTGTAGGCTTGCTTGCCATATTTGTTTACATTTACTCAATGTTAGTATTGCTTTTATTTCTAGAAAATATTTCTTAAGTGTATTTTGCCTTGTTTGTGTTATAAAACAGAAAGAGCAAAACTAAAGGTATAAATTCATACACGTTTTATAACATGTTAAATAAGGTATTTGTTTTTGCTAATAGTATCAGAGAAGTTGCCTTTTTTTTTGGTTTTGTTTTCTGTGCCTCTGAACTGCTGATAGAGTCCTGAGATTAATTAACATCTGTTGCAGTTTTGATTGCCTTAAAGCTGATGCTTAAAACTAATATAGGCACAAAAACTGAATGTTTTTAAAAAATTTAAATAGAGATTATACATGTGAACAGTTCTCCTGGAGATCACAGTACTCAGGGTTCATAGTGCAATCAGATGTTACAGGAGTGGGCTTATTTGGGTATATTGAGATTTGAAGAAAACCTGTAAGAACCTACTATTGATAATCCTCATTGGACAGAGACTATTAAAGATTCATTTCGAAATAAAATTAAAAACTACCAGCAGCTAACATGTATGTAATAGCTTACTATTTGTAGAGCCTTGTGTGTGCAGGATAGGCTTCTCTGGTGGCTCAGTGGTAAAGGATCTGCCTGCCAGTGCAGGAGACGTGAGTTCAGCCTCTGGATTGGGAAGATACCCTGGAGGGGGAAATGGCAACCCACTCCAGTCTTCTTGTGTGGGAAATCCCATGGACAGAGGAGCCTGGAGGGCTGTAGTCCATGGGGTTGCAAAACAGTTTGACATGCCTTAGCGACTTCCCCTAAGATATGAGGATTTCTGATATTCAGGAGACCCACTCCAGTCTTCTTGCCTGGAAAACCCCATGGACAGAGGATGGCGGGCTACAGTCCATGTGGTCTCAGAGAGTCAGATATGACTGAGCAACAGAACAGCAGTGGCGATGTAGAGTGTCCTCTTGATCCTACCATCAGTTTGATGCAGGAGTGTTATTATCTTAATTAACTTGCGTATGAGTGGAACACCTAGTAAGTGATACCAACAAGATGTTAGGCTCCAAGTTCCATGTTGTTGTCTACATTCTCTAAGAACATGTCTTTATTTTAAAAATTAATCTTAATGAATATTGAGCTCGTGATATCTTAGAATTATTTTGTATGATCTTCCATTGCATTTTGGAAAAAAAAATTAACAAAAGGTTCCCCATTTTTCTTATGTTACTAGTTGGAAGTGACAACTGTAGAGGTGCTGGGGAAGTGTGAGGCCCTGTGGAAATATAACTAATTGTAGGATCCACCTTAAGTAAAAGAAAATTATTTTCACATTCTGGACAGAAAACTAAGTGAGAATTTCATAGTCAGCATTTTAAAGGAAAAGAAAACTTAACCAAACCAAATCACCAGTTTTCTGAGTAGTGATGCTATACTAATGTGCTTTTAAAGACAGTGATGCTATACTAATAAACTTTTTAAAGATTATGATAAATTGCACAGATTTGCTTTAATTTCCAGAAAAAATAGTTCAGAGTTTCCTTGAACTCCTTTCACCTATAAAAGATTTGTGGACTTAGTCAATGAACGTGAACATTTCATTTGGGTAGAGATGTCAAAAAGGTTTTTCTGTAGAGGAGAAGTGCTCTACATATGGAGACTGAAGAAAATTTCATAGGCTATGATTTTTTTCTGTATAGTCCATGGAATTCTCCAGGCCAGAATACTGGAGTGGGTAGCTGTCGCCTTCTCCAGGGAATCTTCCAACCCAGGGATCATACCCAGGTCTCGTGCATTGCAGGGGATTCTTTACCAGCTGAACCAGTAGGGAAGCCCAAGAATACTGGAGTGGGTAGCCTGTCCTTTCTCCAGCAGATCTTCCTGACCCAGGAATTGAACTGGGGTCTCCTGCATTGCAGGTGGGTTCTTTACCAGCTGAGCTACTAGGGAAGCCCCCTGATTTGTTCTAGTCGGGAAGAATGTAAGGAAACACAGATCCTGCCTAAAGTCATTCATTGCTGGTCCATGTGGCTCAGTTTGTGCCCAGTGTAGGACTGCTCGTAAATATTGTTCAAAATGATTTTTTTTCTTTTTCCACTAATCCATCTTTTGTAGCAAATACGTTATTGCCACTATGCCCTATGAAAGGGTATATTTCTTCCCTAACGGTCTACCAAGAGTTGTTTTCCAAATCATAGCCTTTCCTTAATCACAATGAGGCAACTGGTGATACTTCTGTGTTGAAAGATAGGAGTGGGAAGTTTCAAAGCATACCAGGGGTCGGTTTCCTGTTCCCACCTCCTGGGACTGTGCCCTAGGGATCTATTTTGAGTTGCCAGACTCAAAGTAAATAATTCTATTTAGCATCTACTTTATATACTGGCTTGAAATTTAACTTTGTAAATTAAAATAAGTTCCACTGTAGGGTATCTAAATGATTCTCTTCTTAAATGATTTTTGTCAGTTTTCATATACTTTGACTTTCATATACTAGGATGAGTCTTATTTACTGTGAAAGAAGCAAAGAGATTTCAAATATATTCTTGTTCTGGCTAGAAAATATTAAAACCCTGTTTCACAGAATGAGTCTGTTAGAGGGTGGAAAGAACCGTAGGTCGCTGACCAGAGAGCCATAGCAGAATAATCTGAAGGACTTTTCCACAGATTTCTCCAGGTCATTTGATTGAGTGGTTTTGAGGTGGCTCCTGCACATGGCACATTGTTATAAAGCTTCTGAGATGATTGTGATCAACACTCATAGTAAAGAACTACTTTATTTAATTGTTTTAAGCAAGGCCCAGACATGGTCTCCTGCCTCAGGCCCCATGGGTTTTTTTTTCTCCCTACTTTATCATAGTCACTTCCCAGTTTGGATGTTTACACTAATACTGGAAAATTCTCTTTTCTTCTCACTTGTTTCAAACTTGTGAGATTGTGGTCATGTCAAATGCTTAAAGATTTTTGCTCCAATATCAAAAACTTTTAAGTAACTTCAAGATAGAGACTGAAGATAGTAACATTTTTTTTAACCTCTGAGCAATTATAAGCACTTGATAGGTGCCTATTAAATGACTAGTGATTCACTTAATTAATTATAAATGCTTAGTATTTGGAATAATGTAACATCCAGTTACACTCTAAACATTGTAATATGTAACACCTTTGGTTCTAGCTACTGTTCAAGAATATTTATTGAATAAAAATCAGTCTTCAGGGAGTTTTCTTACAATATTAGCTATGAATATCCTTTTCCACATAATTTCTGCATAATTTAGAATAATTTTATAATTTAGAATGATTTTTGTCTTCTCAGAATAAATGTTTTGCTTTTTGTGCATAGTTGTTGTTTCATATAGTAAGATCACCTTTGTGTAGTTAAAAGGGTAGTGGACTTAATGTTAGGTGACATCACTGTCTTAGGCTTAGGTTTTCTCTGTCTGTAAATGAATGAATTAGGCTAGATTTCAGGTCTAAAATTATGTAACTGTATTGTGTTGGCTCTGTTTCTCTATATCTGTGTAAAGACATATCCTATTGTCTCTGTTTCTCCAGAGACCCCTGACTAATATGATCTCTGTCTTTCTTTTTTGTAAGAAGTATAATGCAAATGATGGTAATGCTGAGTACTTACATGTGGTGAAACAGGAGATAAGGGACCAGAGAGTGAGAAGTGAGAAGTGCTATTTCAAATAGAGGAGTCGAAGGAAACCTTTTTGAATAGATGACACTAGAGCAAAGTTCTGAAAAGAGTACGGGAGTGAGACATAAGGATATCCTAGGGGCAGAGGGAAGTGTATCTTTATAACAACTTCATTCATAATTTGTCAGACTGGAAACAGTTCAATGTTCATCAACTGATAAAAGAATAAACAAAGTACCTGTGTACAGTGGAATCTGTATACAGGTTAGCAACCAATTATGGATAACCACAACATGAATATATCTCAAAGACATTATGCTCCATGAAAAAATGTAGCCATAGAAGAATACTTTGTGATTTTGTTATTATGACATTCTAGAAAAGGCAAAACTCTAGGAACAGAGAACAGATCAGGGGTCAGCAGAGATAGGGGCAAGAATTTTCTATAAAAGGCACAAAAAGCTTGTGGGAATGATGGAAATGTTTTCTGTCTTGATTGTGGTGGCATTTACACATCAATATTCAGTTGTCAGAACTCAATCTGTACATTTAAAAAGGTGAATTTTACTGCTTGGAAATTATACCTCACTAAATCTGGCTTTAGAAACTTCCTTGTAAATTACATAACGAGTAAACCTGAGGCCCACTGAAGGTATGCCATTGCTGTTTTATGAATTTCTGTTGTCATGGGAGATAGAAGTACCTCTGTTCCAGTTTGAGAAGCATGGGGCTAAGAAAATTCTCAGATAGTTAATCATGCTGTAAATACTTATGATAGCAAAGTTATGAACAATTTCAGCTCTACTGAAGTACTTCTTAGCATAAATTGTGGAAGTCCTAGAAAGCAGTAGTTTCTTGAGGAACACAGGGAAACAATGCTCTAATCACAAACTAATACCAAAAGGTATTGTTAATACTATGATCAGGGATGCAGTTTCATATGATGGGAGAAGGGAGCTTTAATTGTGTCAGAATCAAGACCTGAGTCAGGCTATTGCTATGTTTCATCAAAAAGTTCAGTACACATTTCTCAGTGTTTTCACCATCTTCTAAATTTTCCTTATTCCAGCCAGAAAGGAAAAAAAATCAGCCAAAATCACCAGTCTCTTCCTTCCTAGGATTTTAAATTCTATGCCAAAATCCCTAAAGTAATAAATGTTGAGTTTGACCAAAAGATGCAAATGATTAAGACTTTAGAAATATAAAGCAGCTAATTTAGCACATGAGCACAGGCAGAAAAGATTAGTAAAACAAAATTCATCAAGCCTTCCCCTCCTCCCTTGCTGCTACTGCTACTGCTAAATCTCTTCAGTTGTGTCCAACTCTGTGCGACCTCATAGACGGCAGCCCACCAGGCTCCCCTATCCCTGGGATTCTCCAGGCAAGAACACTGGAGTGGGTTGCCGTTTCCTTTTCCAATGCATGAAAGTGAAAAGTGAAAGTGAAGTCGCTCAGTCGTGTCCGACTTTTTGCGACCCCATGGACTGTGGCCAACCAGGCTCCTCCGTCCATGGGATTTTCCAGGCAAGAGTGCTGGAGTGGGGTGCCATTGCCTTCTCCACCCCTCCTCACCTACCTGCTGCTTTTTTGGCCACATTACCAAAACTGACCCTTATAAAGTTTCTTAATAGATTTTAGCAGCTTGGCAGGGAAGACAGGTGCTTAGTTATCACTTAGCAAGCCCACTGCAAGCAGTGGGGCCAGATGTAAAGGTCCAAGGGAAATTCCAAGAGAGCATCACACTTTGGTATATCTGAAACACACACTTCAAGGGAAATTCCAAGAGAGTATCACACTTTGGTATATCTGAAACACACACTTTTTGTGTTCATCACTTCGTTCTCTCTCCTTCCCTGCCATAGCGTGAGGTTAAAGGTGGAAAGGAAGGAGTGTCTTTGGCTAGGTTTCAATTCAGTTCAGTCACTCAGTCATGTCCGACTCTTTGTGACCCCATGGACTGCAGCACAACAGGCCTCCCTGTGCATCATCAACTCCTGGACTTTACTCAAACTCATGTCCATTGAGTTGGTGATGCCATCCAACCATCTCATCCTCTGTCATCCCCTTCTCCCCCCGCCTTCAATCTTTCCCAGCATCAGGGTCTTTTCCAGTAAGTCAGTTCTTCACATCAGGTGGCCAGAGTATTGGGGTTTCAGCTTCAACATTAGTCCTTCCAATGAATATTCAGGACTGATTTCCTTTAGGATGGACTGGTTGGATCTTCTTGCAGTCCAAGGGACTCTCAAGAGTCTTCTCCAACACCACAGTTCAAAAGCATCAATTCTTCGGTACTCAGCTTTCTTTATAGTCCAACTCTCACATCTATACATGACTACTGGAAAAACCATAGCCTTGACTAGATCGACCTTTGTTGGCAAAGTAATGTCTCTGCTTTTGAATATGCTATCTAGGTTGGTCATAACTTTCAAGAGTGCCTGCAATTCCTATTCATTCAAAGCTTTTAACCCATTTGGAAAATCTTGCCCAGGAGCTGTCTTAGGTGACAGGGTTGTTTCTTCTCAGAGATCTTAGTGTACTCTTGACAATTCAAATTTAAGGCTGTTTTTTAACAGCCTTTGTTATCCTATTGGTTAAATAACCTAGGAGTGGCATTGCTTGGTCAAGCAGTGTGTGTTTAACTATATAAAAAAATCTGCCAACGTAGTTTCCAAAGGAAGGGGTCATATAATTTCACTTCCCCACCAACAGGACATGAGAGTTCTACTTATTTCACATTCTTGCCAGTGCTTGGTATTATGGCTTTTGAATTTTAGCCATTCTAGTGGATATGTAATGGCATATAATCATGGTATTCATCTGCATTTCTCTAATGAGTAATGATACTGTGCATCATTTTTTGTGCTTACTGGCCATTTGAAAATCTTTTTCCGTGAAGTGTCTGTTCACATCCTTTGGTCAGTTTTTATTGGTTTTCTTTTTATTTGTGTGTGTGTTTGGGGAGAAGGTGGTCTTTTTGTTGTTGAATTGTAAGATTTCTTTATATATTCCAGATACAAGTTTTCTTTCTTTATCATGTATGTGTTTTGCAACTGTTTCCCCTCAGTATCAAACTTGCTTCTTCTCTCTCACTCCACTTCTATGTATGTGAGACCATAGAATAGTATCCCACTGCTCTAGGGTTCTCTGTTCTCTCTCTTTTTCTTTTTTTTCCCCCCACTTTGTCTTCCAGCTTGGCTAGTTTCTGTTCACCTTTTCAAGTTTATTGATTCTTACCTTAGCTATTCTTCTTGTCCTTACTGCTGATGAACGCAACTAAGGAATTAATCTGTGCTATTCTATTTTTAGCTCTCCAACCTGACTCTTTTTTTTGTAGGTTCCATCTCTCTCTTACAATTCCCCATCTGTTCATGCATGTTGTGCTCTTTTCCACCAGAACCTTTAACATACAACTATAGGTATTTTAAAGTTTCTGTGTAGTGTTTCCCATATCTGTATCATCTCTGATCCTGGGTTTGTTGTCTGCTTTATTATTTGACAGTTGGTTATTGTGTAATTGCTTTACTGTGTGTTTCATAATTGTGATTGAATACCGTATACTGCTTGTAGAAGAACAGTAGTAGTTTGCTAACTAGGTATTTGCTCCTAGAAATGGGCACACCTCTTCTCCTGTTACGAATGGGTGCTTGAGTCAACCAGCCATCAAACAGAGTTTGGATTTTGTTGTGGCTGTGCCACCTTTGGGCTTCCGCATTGGATCAGCAGTAAAGAATCTGCCTGCAGTGCAGGAGGCATAGGAGATGTGGGTTAGATCCCTGGGTCAGGAAGATCCCCTGGAGGAGGAAATGGCAACCCACTCCAGTACTCTTGCAGAGAAAAATTCCATGGACAAAAGAATCTGATGGGCTGCAGTTCGTGGGGTCGCAAAAGAGTCAGACACAACTTAGCGACTAAACAACAACAAAAAATGGCTTACAGACCACAGTAAGATTCTCGAATCACACGACTGATTGAATGAATTGAAATCAGAGAGAGAAGCAGAGAAGAGTCGGACATAAGTGAGCATACCCACCTTTAGGTCCCCAGCCTTCGATTTCCTCCACTGGGAGCTGGTGTTCCCTTGTGCTTATTGTGGGGCTGGTGGTGCTGCTGGGTTTTTCTTTCAACACAGAGATGCCTGCATCACAGAGAAGACATCTCTCTCTGTCTCTTCTCTTCTCCCTGCAGTAGAATGCCTTTTCTTGTTACTGGCTGTGGGGCTTGTGGTGGGGACAGGATGGAAGTTTCTCAGTTCTTCTTGCGCAACCTTAATCTTAGGTGGCCCTGTGCACATCGACCTGAGGATGTGGCCTTCTCTGTGTACCGGCACACCCTCCTGTGGACTCAGACTTGGCATTGTTTGTATCTGTGCGGTGTTGGGCTTTAGCAGACACTGAAGTCTGGGCCCAAGAGGGTTTTCTGCTTCTCCCTAGTAGTGTGAGTTTTTGTTTGGTTTAAGATAATGGTCTGAGGAGGTGAATGGGATTTTCTGTGTGTACCACTGAGGCCCATGTGTGTGCGTGCGTGTGTGCCAAGTCACTTTAGTTGTGTCCGACTCTTTGTGACTCTAGGGACTATGGCCTGCCAGGCTCCTCTATCCATGGGGATTCTTCAGGAGAATGCCCTCCTCCAGGAGAGCTTCCACAGCTAGGGATCGAACCTAGGTCTCTTTAGGTCTCCTCATTGGCAGGCAGGTTCTTTACCAGTAGCGCCACCTGGGAAGCCCTGGTGGGGCTATGGGCTGAGGCCATAGCCTGAGGCCCATACTCACCCTTTAAAATGGATTAAAATTTTACCTGTTTTCTTTCTACTGACTTTTATGGGGCTGCCTCTTTCTCCTGTGCTCCATCAGGGCTGAGACAGTGTGCATCCTGTCTCTCCTGAGAGGCTCTGGTTACTCTTTGGAATTTGTTTACTTGGTGCCTTGTAACCTCAGTTCTCTAATGGGCTCAAGAAAAGTTATGATTTTATAGGTTATTTGGAGATTTCTCATTCTTCAGTTTGGAATAACATTCTCTTGTGGTTCCCTGCATCCTAAAGCAGAAGCAGAATTCCAAAATAAATTTTATATGTTGGGGTGAATTTTTATGATAAAATATGAATCTCCAGAGAAATAATCTGTTGATGGCAAGCTGTTTTGTGGCATACTCCTCAAACTGCCCAGCATGCATGTTCTTCTCCTCTGACGGAGGAGGTGGGAGCGGGCTTCTGTGGAAAGTTTGAGAAGCAGTGAATCATAAGCCGAGCAAACAACAGAGGCAGAAAAATTTACCTTAAAGCATTCTTGAGTCATCAGTGACGTAGACACTTTTAGGTTGCACTCGTTTCCAAACCCCTTCCGTGCCTACCTCAATAGAGAAGTGGCTGGAAAAATGCAGTTGATTCTTGTTATTGGCAAAAGGTGGGTTCTATAAATTTGTCAGAAACCTTCAGCTGTTGCTCCTAGCGAAATACACACGTGAACGCACACCCCTCACACAGACTGTAATCCTAAGTCCTAAAAACTACTGATCTTAGTAGAGTCGAATTTCTTTATTTTATAAAAAAGAAAATGAGCCTCCGAGTGTTAACTCAGTTCCCTGAGGCTTCCCCACTGAAGGTCCCTAGAGTTAAGATTCACACCCTCCCCAGCTCGCCCTGCTTTCCTCTACCCCGCTCCGTCCCCATCCTCTGGTCACCTCTGCACAAGCTGAAAGAGAAGGCACAGGTTCACCTTGTTAGACCTCGGCCGGGGTTTCATGTATCGGCAGCTCAGATTTTTCTGCACATGTCCGTGAATGATTATGAAAACACGGCAAGTATTGATTTTGGAATTATAAACAGATTTCAGTGAGTAGATGAATTCACAAATACAGAATCCGTGAAATATGAGGATCAACTGTGTTTACTTTTCCAATTACTCTAATAGTCAGAGGCGGGTAGGTGACTGAGTTCTAGCTAATAAGTAGTAAGTGAAAGTCTCCTGTAGGGCTTTTGTTGTATTCGATAAAGGTAGCACAGTGTCCAGTGCCACATGCCTCTTTTTCTTCTGAGGTGAGTGTTGCCCTGAGTTGCAGAGTGTGGCAGTAGTCCTCTGACAACTTGGTGACAAGCATGGGGCTGAAGAGCAAAACTTTAAGGTGATCCCTGGTGAGCAGCTGACCCCATCCTCACAGCAGGGAGAGATCACTGGTGTGTGAGCTTGCAGAAAAGCACCGCCCTGCTTGGTTGTCAGGTCTCCTGAGCTGGGTGGAGCTAATGCAGAATTTATAATGTGGTTATGAACCAGGGTTCCTTTTCTGTGGCCCAAGAGTCATGTTTATCAAGCCAGGCCCAGGTAATGCTTCCTTCTTGACTCCATAACTTATCAGTTAAACATGACCCTATTTCAGAGGGAGGAAAATTTGTGGACTGGTTAAAGGATTTTGTTTGTATAAAGTGTTTCTCATCAAGACTTAGACTAGAATCTTTAGTTATCTAGATTTTTCCATGTATAACGAAAGCATTGTCTCTCCTATGAATTATACCTTCTTTGTGTATGTGAATAGTTTTACTGTCTTCATTTTTTTTCTTTTGTAGTTACTTGAATTTCTTATTCTACTCTTCTCATTTAAACATACAAATTTTACAGAATTTTATTTTTGTTTCAATTCGGTATTCATTTCAGGCAGTTAGGAAACGCACCATAATTCACTTACATATAAAAAATGTTTTTACCAGCTAAAACAATATTTTTAGTTTCAGATTTTGCTAGGCTTGCAGAATCTATGTGTGTTGTGCTCATTCATTTTTATGGAAAATCTTTATATCTCTAGACTGTAGACATAGTACTTATATTTTTGGTCATCTAATTTTAGACCAATTTTCAAGAAAACATTTGGTCATGCATTTAAAATGTTTTCTCTTCTGCTCCAAAGCCCTACTGTTGTGCTATTCCTTCAAATACTTGCCACAGATCTATCTTTCTGTTAAAGCCCCTTTTAACATTCCAGAAAGTTTTAATTCCCTTGTTTGGAGACCTACCTCTAAAATATTAACAATTTTTCAAAATCAGCAGTTAGTAAGTTTGTATCTTACTTGACAAGAACATAAAGGACACATCTCAGCCTGCCAGATGGTTGTTTAAGAGAAACACATTAAGTGTCTTCATTAATGACCTTGGTTTTAACTATTTAAGAAGTAACCTGCTATGCTTGATAATAGCTGTTAGAGCCCCTACATTTCAAAGAATATTTTCCAATTCTATTTCATTTCTCTGATGACTGGAACATAAATGAATCATTCGGACCCAAATTTCTTTTGTTACTTATAAACCTATAACTAATTTGAGGGATGCTGGACTGTCTTCCAATATTAAGAAGAGGTGGCAAGAATACACAGAACTGTACAAAAAAGAGCTTCACGACCCAGATAATCATGATGGTGTGATCACTCACCTAGAGCCAGACATCCTGAAATGTGAAGTCAAGTGGGCCTTAGAAAGCATCACTATGAACAAAGCTAGTGGAGGTGATGGAATTCCAGTTGAGCTATTTCAAATCCTGAAAGATGATACTATGCAAGTGCTGCACTCAATATGCCAGCAAATTTGGAAAACTCAGCAGTGGCCATAGGACTGGAAAAGGTCAGTTTTCATTCCATACGCTAATAAAGTAATGCTCAAAATTCTCCAAGCCAGGCTTCAGCAATACATGAGCTGTGAACTTCCATATGTTCAAGCTGGTTTCAGAAAAGGCAGAGGAACCAGAGATCAAATTGCCAACATCTGCTGGATCATCGAAAAAGCAAGAGAGTTCCAGAAAAACATCTATTTCTGCTTTATTGACTATGCCAAAGCCCTTGACTGCGTGGATCACAATAAACTGTGGAAAATTCTGCAAGACATGGGAATACCAGATCACCTGACCTGCCTCTTGAGAAACCTATATGCAGGTCAGGAAGCAGTAGTTAGAACTGGACATGGAACAACAGACTGGTTCCAAATAGGAAAAGGAGTACGTCAAGGCTGTATATTGTCACCCTGTTTATTTAACTTACATGCAGAGTACATCATGAGAAACGCTGGGCTGGAAGAAGCACAAGCTGGAATCAAGATTGCTGGGAGAAATATCAATAACCTCAGATATGTAGATGACACCACCCTTATGGCAAAAAGTGAAGAGGAACTAAAAAAGCCTCTTGATGAAAGTGAAAGAGGAGAGTGAAAAAGTTGGCTTAGAGCTCAACATTCAGAAAACTAAGATCATGGTATCGGGTCCCATCACTTCATGGGAAATAGATGGGGAAACAGTGTCAGACTTTATTTTTTGGGGCTCCAAAATCACTGCAGATTGTTATTGCAGCCATGGAATTGAAAGGCACTTACTTCTTGAAAGGAAAGTTATGACCAACCTAGATAGCATGTTAAAAAGCAGAGACATTACTTTGCCAACAAAGGTCCGTCTAGTCAAGACTATGGTTTTTCCAGTGGTCATGTATGGATGTGAGAGTTGGACTGTGAAGAAAGCTGAGCGCCGAAGAATTGATGCTTTTGAACTGTGGTGTTGGAGAAGACTCTTGAAAGTCCCTTGGACTGCAAGGAGATCCAGCCAGTCCATCCTGAAGGAGACCAGTCCTAGGTGTTCATTGGAAGGACTGATGCTGAGTCTGAAACTCCAGTACTTTGGCCACCTCATGCGAAGAGTTGACTCATTGGAAAAGACCCTGATGCTGGGAGGGATTGGGGGCAGGAGGAGAAGGGCACGACAGAGGATGAGATGGCTGGATGGCATCACTGACTTGATGGACGTGAGTTTGGGTGAACTCCGGGAGTTGGTGATGGACAGGGAGGCCTGGTGTGGTGCGATTCATGGGGTCGTGAAGAGTCGGACATGACTGAGCGACTGAACTGAACTGGACCATCTTCTTATACTTTGTGTGCCTATGTGTGTTTTAAACTGCTGCTACTGTTTCTACTTTCAAGGAACAGGCTTAGAGTAATCATTGTTTTTAAAAAATTCCTGACTTTTCTGAACCAAACTGAAATGTATGAATATTTCTATCTTACATTTCTGAAGCAAGCTTAGAGTAAAATTGTTTAAGAACAAGACCAGCAGCCAATAAAAAATATTCGGAAGAAGCTAACCAGTCAGTCATAAAGGAAATCAACCCTGAATATTCATTGAAAGAACTGATGCTGAAGCTGAAGCCCAAAAACTTTGGCAACCTGATGCAAAGAGCCAACTGGTTAGAAAAGACCCTGATGCTTGGAAAGATCAAAGGCAAAACAAGAAGGTGACAGAGGATGAGATGGTTGGATGGCATCACTGACTCAATGGACATGAGTTTCAGCAAACTCCAGGAGATAGTGAAGGACAGGGAAGCCTGGCTTGCTGTAGTCCACGGGGTCACAAAGAGTCAGACATGACTGAGTGACTGAACAACAACAACTAAATATAGATCTCAGTGTTATTAGTGAAACAAAGAGAAGAATTAAAATACTTTCAATTAAAAATTGTAAATTTCTGATAGAGTTATGTGGAAACTAAACATTTTTTGTCTGTTTAAACAAACATGGAATTGCTAGCTGATTGGAAAGTGTGGGAATTGTGGGTTTATGGGAGAATCTGTATGGGTCTCACTAGTCTCCGTGACACCTGTCTCTGAAGAAGGTTTGATGTTTAGACGTTGGGTGAGGCTATAGATGACGGTAGATCCAGGGATGGTGACAGCCTCTCTGTAGATCCCTTCCGTGGGATGACAGTTTTGATCTGCAGATATCTGAAAGTTATCATTGACTACGGAGCTTTAGGTGCTCCACTGGCAGCCAGTTAGGTATTTGATCGTGACTTCATAAGACATACTGTGAGCCAGTACCTTCAAACAGTCCCAGTAATCTTTCACCACAAGGAAGGGCGGCTTCACCAGGTTCAGTACTGCCGTGCATCATAGGAAAATGGGCCTGTTACCGTGCCAACAAGCTTGAGCCAATCTGGCATGCTGTCATATTAGATGGCATACTGACCTTCAATGCTAGAGGCTTGGCCACCTGCCAGAAGACTGGAGAACTGGACAGCTTGGTCTACCCTTCAATGGGAATGGGAGGGTAAGGATGTGGAAGCAGGACTTCAGCACAGTTGCATAGAGTTTTTTACATACTCCATTATGGATTGTGAAATGTGGCATTAGAGATGGACACCAAGTCAAGTTGAGAGCCACACTACTTACCACTTGGATTTGAACCCTTTGCATGCTCTTACTTCTTTGAGATTGAAGCCACTGTCCCCAGTGAGAGAACCCAGTAACTAGTAGGGTCTGCCTCTGGGTGACTGATCGTGGTGGGGTGTGTGTTGTTGTTCTCACACTGTCTACATCGTGGTGCCAGGAGCTATTCAGTGTGGTTGTATCATGATATGACCTCTGGCTTCATACCTTCACACAGGAATCAGTACAGTGGGATACAGCACTGTTTATAGAAGCCATTGCTGTACACTGACAACTACAGTAACCATGCAAGGAAGTGACTGTTAACCACTAAATGTATCACACTAACCCAAACAAAGGGTACCCCCATTTCATCCTTCCCTTAGCTAGCTTCTTAAAACTGCCTGTGGCCACTTCAGAGTCACTAACAAGAGGGAACTGTGATGGAGGGAAGTTAATATGGAAGGTGACAACTTTCTTAACTGACTATCATGAAAGTGCTTTACTTATGTTGATTTTTAAATGAAACCATATAACCATGTTTTTTAGATCTCACCAGGCCCATGCAAAGAGTCAATACAAATGAGGCAACATGAAGCTTAATTTCATTAACTTCATGGTAAAACGTGTGTATGTTTTTGTTAAGTGTGTGTGTCAGATAAACTTGAACATTATTGCAAGATCAAAAAGATGCAATGCAGATAGAACACTGTGAGTTTATTGAGACAGTATTGTGAGAGCTGTTTTTCACTGTGTGTATACACACACACAGTTGGGGCTTCCCTTGTGTGTACACACACACACACACACACACACACACACACACACACACACACACACACACACACACACACACACTTGGGGCTTCCCTAGTAGCTCAGTTGGTAAAGAGTCTGCCTGCAGTGTGGGAGACTTGGGTTTGATTCCTGGGTCGGGAAGATTCTCTGGAGAAGGAGATGGCAGCCCACTCCAGTATTCTTGCCTGGAGAATCCCATGGACAGAGGAGCCTGGCGGGCTACGGTTCATGGGGTCACAAGAGTCACACATGACTTAGCATCTAAACCACCACCATATATAGTTTGCTGGATAAGTTATGTAAGAGCTCTGACTTGATTGTTTAATTTAAATCAAGTATTTATTTTATATCGAGTCTTTACTCAGCCTTATGTTGGGTTTCTGTAGGGATTACAAATATAATTCTTGTCTTTGGGAAATTTATACTTCTTTTTGGAGTGATAGACTCACACGGAATAATTTAAGAGCAGTTCTCAACATTATGATAACTACACCGAATAACTGTATGTGTTGTGTGTGAGAATCAAATTGTCCTCACAGCAGCTCTCACAACTCTGAGCTACCCTGAAAGAAGTTGTTGTTTTATAGCTGCAGAAACGGAATCAACAAGTATATCTTGGAACTTCATCAGGATCCCTATTATTTGCCTTTTTGTCTCTTTTTCTTAATTAAAAAAAAATTCCCTCTTTTTGTAAATATGAAATACTTCTTATACTACTTTGTTTCATAAGCTGTAATTGTACTGTGTTTGTTTCCTAGGGCAGCTGGTAACAAAGTACCAGAAACTGGGTGGCTTAAAAGAAGATTAATTTATTGTCTCATAGTTCTTGAGGCTTGAAGTCTTAAATCAAGGTGTCAGCAGGCTTGTTTTTTTTTTTTTTTTTCTGCAAGCTCTGGGAGGGAGAATCTGTCCCATGCTTCTATTCTAGCTTCTAGTGATGCTGGCAGTCACTGGAAAAATGTCTCTTTAGGCCTTTTGCCCCTATTTATCATAGCCAGAGCATGGAAATACTGCAAGTCCAACAACAGACAATTGGTTTAAGAAGATATGAGATACACACACACACAAAATGGATTCATATTGAGCCATAAAAAAGAATGAAATATTGCCATTTGCAGCAACATGGATTGACCTAGTTGCTTAGTACGGAATACTGTACTAAGTGAGACAGAGAAATACAGATGTTATATCACTTATAGGTGGAATATAAAAAAGGAATACAAATGAACCTACATACAAAATAGAAATATACTCAGAGATACAGAAAACAAACTTATTACTACTGAAGAGGAAGAGGGGGCTGAGCTAAATTAGGAGTATGGGATTAAAAAACTACTATATGGCACCCCATTCCAGTACCCTTGCCTGGAAAATCCCGTGGACGGAGGAGCCTGGTGGGCTGCTGTCCATGGGGTTGCGAAGAGTTGGACACGACTGAGCGACTTCCCTTTCACTTTTCACTTTCATGCATTGGAGAAGGAAATGGCAACCCGCTCCAGTGTTCTTGCCTGGAGAATCCCAGGGACGGGGGAGCCTGGTGGGCTGCCGTCTATGGGTCGCACAGAGTCGGACACAACTGAAGCGACTTAGCAGTAGCAGCAGCATACATAAAACAGATAAACAAGGATTTACTGTATAGCACAGGGAAATATATTCAACATTTTATAATAATGTAAAATGGAAAACAATCTGAAAAAAATAGATATATAACAGAATCACTTTGCTCTACACCTGCAACTAACACAATATTATAAATCAACTGTACTTCAATTTTAAAAGGAAGAATTAGTAATGAAAGTTTTAATGGTATTATGACTTAGATAATTTTTTAGAAAGAATTTTGTGTAACAGTTACAGAACCGCTTTAGATACATAAATGTGTACACTGTATAATCAAAAAAGGATATTTGAAGATTCTTATTAAATAATCCATTTTACTTTATTTGATAACAAAGAATGTAGAGGTTAAGAAATGAACGTAGATCAAAGTTTGGGAAGTGTGATGGCGTTACAGATTGAGATTATAAAATAAATATATTAAGTAGTTTTCAAAAGTTATAATTTTAGAAAGCTAAATTTTAGAATGCTGGTCAGGATCTAGAACAGTGATTCTCATGATTGACTAAATATTAGATTTACCTAAAAAGTTTTTTAAGCATACTGATGCCTGAACTCTACCCAGACCAACTGAATCAGCATGTCCTAGGGTTGGAGTTCTGGCACTTGTGTGTTTCTGGATCTTTAGGTGATTCTGATGTGCAGTAAGGTTTGAGAATGACTCATCCAGAATGAGAAAATTTTACTTACATTATAAGTTAAATGTTCAATCATATATTTATTTTTGGAAACTGATTTTAATTACTGCATTTTAAAATAGTATGACATCTTAAAACATAAAAATTGACATTCCTTTTTCTGAGTTAAGGCTTCCAAGGCTTCCTGGGAAGCTCAGATGGTAAAGAAGTGAAGTGAAGCCGCTTAGTCATCTCCGGCTCTTTGCAACCCCATGGACCGTAGCCTACCAGGCTTCTCTATCCATGGGATTTTCCAAGCAAGAGTACTGGAGTAGGTTGCTAAATCTGCCTGCAATGCAGGAGACTCAGGTGTGATCCCTGGGTCGGGAAGATCCATGAAGAAGGAAATGGCAAACTACACCAGTATTCTTGCCTGGAGAATCCCATGGACAGGGGAGCCTGGCGGGCTACGGTCCATGGGACTGCAAAGAGTTCCACACTTAGAGCGACTTCCACACTTTGAGTTGTATTAATTGTAAAGCCTTTTAAATTATTATGACATTACTAAAACTCCTTTCTAAAAACAATGGTTATCTATAAATGTAATAGAAGTGAATAATAATGCTTTGAAGTTGAAAGAAGGAAAAATGTAATTTTCATCATTTAAAAAAAATATTTTATTTATTTATTTGGCCATGCAGGATCTTTAAGTGCAACATGTAGGATCTAGTTCCTTGACCAGGGATAGAACCTAGGCCCCCAGGATTTGATAGCTCAGATGGTAAAGTATCTGCCTGCAGTGCAGGAAACAAGGATTGGATCCCTGGGTTGGGAAGATCCTCTGGAGGAGGGAATGGCAACCCACTTCAGTACTCTTGCCTGGAGCATTTCATGGACGAAAAGCCTGATGGTCTACAGTCTGTGAGGTCGCAAAGAGTCGGACATGACTGAGTGACTAACACACACACACACACACACACACACACACACTCTCACGATCTAATTCCCTGACTAGGGATCGAACCTAGGCACTGGACCACTAAAGAAGTCCCCCTTGTTATTTTTAACAGAAAAAAATCTCTTACTTTCACCAGCTAATTGCATTTTCATTGAAAATGATTAGAAATGGAATTCCATTTACTTATTAGTATTCTCTGGCCAAGACAGCAGAGGCCAGGATATATGATGATGGCTATTAAATTCTTTGTATTTGTATCTCAACTTGTACACATTTTGAATCCTGTGTTTTCTTTTCATAGTACTGTAGAAATTAGGGTATTACAAAGTCACAGTGGGGAATTCTCTGGAAGTCCAGTGGTTAGGACTCAGTGCTTTCACTGCCATGGGCCCAGGTTCACTCCTTGGTCAGGAAACTAAGATGTTGCAAACCATGTGGAGTAGCTAAAAAAGAAAGCCACAGAATTACTTACACTTTTTAACCAAGAAAATTGCATATTATTCTTTCAAGTTAGCTATTCCAAAAATCTTTCTCATCAAAAGTCAAAAAATTCACATTCTATTACATATATTAGAAAAGTCCTGGATACTTTTTTATGTTGTGTATTTTCTCATACTTGTTTCTGATCCTATCATGGAATTGGAACATTAAAAAAAAACTTCTTGTCATGCTCATAAAATTGTTAATATTTTATTTGGATTGATGAATGAGTAAGGTAAAGCTGCATTGATTTAAACATTTTTAGAAGCAGAGATCCCAGAAACTTTTTGAACTCATGCTTTCTCATGCAAGAAGCCGAACAGAAAAGGGGAAAAAAAATGGAGATAGTGTTTTGAAATGTATGTCAGTCGTTGAGCCTGTGCCTTTAAATGTGGTAATAAATGTTGTCCAAAGAAGTGTTTGCATCGAGCCTTTTGACCATTCTTGAACTCAGGAAGGATGCAACAGTTTTGTTAGTTAAAAAACTCTATACAAATGTTGAGGATGTCTGCGTGACGTTAGGGGATTGAAATCATTTTGTCATCCTGTGATAAGAACAAGGCCAGGTGGCTCTATTCTGTGGCTTAGGATGTGGGTTTCTTCGGCTGAGCTAGTCTGGAGCACTGAGGGAAACAAGTTACATATGCAAAAGGAGCTGGTTTTTTTATGGTCCATGTAGCTTGGTAGTATAATTATTGGCCATGAGGTCTGTTCTCTTGACCATTTTGTGACAAGCTATGTTCTGTTTTGCTTTTTCGGCTAGAGTGTAGCTAGGTCATGCTGAAGAATTAGAAATATTTTGTTTACTCTCAGAAGTATTGTTTGGTTTTATTTTTATTGTGTTTCAATGGGAGATGAATTATTTGCTATAATGAATATTTTAAAATTGCAAATTGACCACTTCAGGGTAGAATGGCCTCTGATGGGTACTGAAGGCAGTTTTTCCTGATGCTCCTCAGCAGAATGCCTCATACTAGCTACTAGCTAACTTCATTGCCCTAATGCGTGGTTGATCCTGGGATCTCAGTTTTGTCCATTAGTCTTTCTTTTGTTTTATTCATTGAAAAACAACATTCTCAATCACTTGTTTGTAATACAAAATCTCCTTACTCTTTATGAGAAATTAATGTCCTCTCCTCATCTTTGAACCTCCTTTTCCTTATCCACCTGTAAACCAGCACTTTGAGTAGAAGAGGTGTTTTGTCCTGTGGAGTTTCCTAGAGATACTCATAGTAAATAGGATGGATATTGAATCCTAGGGGAATAAACAGTCAAGATTTCAGAGTCCCTCTGCATTCTCGACTCATCCTTTTCCCTCCATCCCCATGCCTGAAATGTATCTGTTTAAGTTTTACATACTGGGCTTTTCATGTAAGATTCCAGTTAAGGACAGGATTCCAGCTGCTTAAAAAGGAAAAATCACTGGGCTAGATAATCTTTATAGTCTT
Organism: Bos taurus; assembly: GCF_002263795.3. NCBI lineage: Eukaryota > Metazoa > Chordata > Mammalia > Artiodactyla > Bovidae > Bos > Bos taurus. The sequence continues at coordinate 18,482,282 of NC_037350.1, read as the reverse complement.
TTCTTTTCCTCTCTTTTTCATAATTTCCTCATAATAAAGAGTCTGTTATTCGAAGATGACTCTAAATATGAAAATGAAATCAAATTGAATTTTCTAGAAATTGCAGTTATGTGATGGATATACTCTTCTATATCATGTCAACAACAAGTAGATGAATTATATAAAGGATATTCATGTTTACCAGTCATTGTCTGAGTACATTTTGTATGCTGAAGGATGATTCATGGAACTACATGGTTAGACAGGGTGGGGTTATAAAAAATCCCCGTCTCATGTTAGTAAGGAAAAAACTAAATCTAATGGAGTAAGTGAATTTTTGAAACTGTTGTAATTATGAAAGTAAGGACTTGGCAATTCACACAATAGGGTACTTTCTAAATATTTATCAGTGAATTTTGACCTGTCTTTATTGTAATACGAATATGCACATTTTCCATTTAATAATGAATAATATAGATATAGTTCCTATGAAGGTTTAATCACCAGTTTCTCTATATTCTATTACTTAGTATGCTTTATTAAAGTTGTTTAATGAATGTGAGAAATATAGTGTGATGTCTATCTCTTGGTCCCTGTTAAGTGACCAGTTCTGACTAGTCTGTTTCTATTAATGTCCTAATTAAGAGCTAATGCATTCAATAAATTTTACTGTATACCTTCCATGCCACTGGGGCTATAGTTGTGAGCACGATGAAGTTTCTGTCTTCATGAAGCTTACCTTCTAGTCATAGAGGTAGATAGCAAATAAGTATATATATGATACATCTGATAGTGCTGAGTCCTAGGAAGAATAATGAAGCAGGCCAAAGGGATACAATATGATAGAAGTGACTGCTTTCAGTATGGTGGCCACCCAAGGAAGACCAATTTGAAAGGTGATTATTTGAGCAGAGATCTGAATGAAGTTATGCCAATATTTAGGGAAGGAGCAGCTCCCGTCTGAGGGAATAGTGAATATAAAAGCCTTTAGGTAGGAACATGTTTTGACTGTTCAAGGAACAGTAAGAAGACTGTTTGGTAAGAGAGAAGGAATAAAGTGGATAAGAGCCAAGAAGCCAGACCTTGTGGACCATGGCCAGGAGTAGTGATTTTATTTATATATATATATATGATTTTATATATATATATATTATTATTATTATTTTTTAATTGGAGGACTTTGATTAGGGGAGGAATGTGTTTGTTCTTAAAAGGCTCACTCTAGCTGTGGAGGAGGGCTTCCCTGGTGGCTGAGATGGTAGAGAATCTGCCTGCGTTGAGAGAGACCTGGGTTTGATCCCTGGGTTGGGAAGGTTCCCTGGAGGAAGGCATGGCAACCCACTCCAGTATTCTGGCCTGAAGAATCCCCATGGACAGAGGAGCCTGGCAGGTCCATAGGACCACAAAGAATCAGACATGACTGAGTGACTAAGCACACACAGCTGTGAAGGAAAGACATGAGCTGGGACAAAGGTGTAAGCAGAAAAGCCAGATCGGAGGCTATTGTAGGAGCCAAGGCTGGAGATGATGGTAGCTTGGACTAGGGCAGTAGCATTTGGAGATGTGAAAAGTGATCAATTTCTAGAAATGTTTTGAAGGTATTTGGCAATATTTACTAACATATCAGATGTGGACCATAAGAAAAAAGTCAGAATTGATTCTAAGGCCTTTGGATTGAAGAATTGGATGAAGGAATGTGTATAGTCACAGAAGTTCATGTAAAAGAGAATCGGACGTTTAAGATGTTCACAAAGCGCATCATGTGTTAACAGTTTGGGGTGAGTGTATAAATAAAGGTGGGTGACCCCTGTAACTTAAGATCATTGACTTTGATATGAGCAAACTTAGATGCCACTGAGTTTCTGCTATAATGCAGAGTTTTGCCATAATGCAACATATTCGTTGCTAAAAGGAATCATCGTGCTATGCAAAATCACACACGGAAAGCCATAGGATTTATAAGAAAATGAGATTATAGCTCAACACTCAGAGACTTGTCAGTGATATAGTGAAAAAGTTATAAATGTTAAAAGATTAACAAATAAATATTGCAATACATTTGACACTTAATATTGCAAAATACGTTACTCCCTTGTGGAAGCGGTTGCAGGATTGTGAGTTCCTGTGAGTAATGGAAGGAAGCTGACTGAAATCTAAAGGAGAGGTAACACCAGATGTGAGTGGATGTGATTCACATCTCACATGGTGGGCTGGTAGCTGGTACGTAGATGTTTGTGGTGTGTGCTTTTGGTGTATTCCAGCATGGCTCTGTGCCATGGGGCAAAGAAAATGGGGTGCAGTTTTCTGTATTTACTGTATATTTCTTCTGAATGAACTTGCTTGTAAGCAAATACGAAATGTGAGTTATGCTCACATTGTTCCTTGCTATTTCAGTTTCACTGAAACACATTTACATTCTCAAAATAAGGGTTAAAGCAGAACGGACTGTATTGTCTAATGACCTTTGACTCGTGGCATAACCTTTCAGAGCCTTGATTTCCTGTGGGCTTCCTAGGTGGCGCTAGTGGTAAAGAACCCAACTGCCAGTGCAGGAGACATGAGACCTAAGTTTGATCCCTGAGTTGGAAAGATCCCCCAGAGGAGGGCATAGCAGTCCACTCCAGTATCCTTGCCTGGAGAATCCCATGGATAGAGGAGCCTTGTGGGCTATATAGTCCATGGGGTCACAAGAGTCAGACACAACTGAAGTGGCTTAGCTCAAAATAGGGGATAATAGTGTTGAACTTTTACAGGGTTTGGGAGAGGATTAAGTGAATGTGTACATCTAAGTTTAGAATATGATATATGTTTGTTAAAAATGAAGCACTTTCCTATATCCTCTGCAGAAATTGCCCTGAGGAAACTGAAAATATGCAAATTCATGTTTTTGTCTAGTTACATATAGCTGTAGGAGTATAGATTTAGCTGTTTATAGGTGACTCAAGGGCAGTGGTAAAGGATCCGTCTGTCAATGAAGGAGATGTAAGAGATGCTGATTCAATCCCTGGGTCCAGAAGATCTCCTGAAGTAGGAAATGGTAACCCCCTCCAGTATTCTTGCCTGGGAAAGTTCCATGGACAAAAGAACCTGGCGGCCTGCAGTCCATGGAGTCTCAACTGAGCAGAAGGACAAGCAAGCAAGGTGATTTAAGCCTATGCTGGTAATTCCAGTTGTTATCAATAGTAGTGCCTTGCTTTCCTGTGGGACTACATGGTAGAAAGTTTGTGTGTGATTATTGCTTGCTGTATTGTGCTTAGACATTCAGTCGTGTCTGACACTTTGTGACCCCATGGACTGTAGCCCACCCGGCTCCTTTATCCATGGGGATTGTCCGGGAAAGAATACTGGAGTGGGTTGCCATGCCCTCCTACAGGGGATCTTCCCAACCCAGGGATCGAACCCAGGTCTCCCTCATTGTAGGTGGATTATTGCTTAATTTTCTTTATAATGATAAATTTCTTCATTAAAATAGCATATCTTTCTGTTAGCTAACTGACATTATTTATTTCATCTTCTTTTGTCCTTTACTTCCATTGTCTTGGTTGAGCCTTAATCTTTCATCTATAGTGTTACCATATGGGATTGGATTCTTTTGTCTTCTGCCTCTTGCCCTGTCCCTGGTACTGAGATGTACTTCTTCCTACATTGCCGTGGTTTATCCATCGTCCATTTAGCTGACAAAGCAACAAAATGATTAGACCATTGGCTTGCTCAGAATTCTCTGCTCACCTTCAAGCCATCTGCCTCTGTGACACCATATACTGCAGACATCCTGGAAGATCTAGTTCTTGGCCCGTTTTGCTGGAGGTTCTGGAATGTATCTGTTCCGTTCCCATCCAGTCTTACGTGTGTCCCTCATACAGCAATTACACTGTTTAATTTTTTCCAGTTTATGGCCTCATAGAAGTCTAACTAAGCCTTTTGTTCTCAGAGATTTTGATTTTTTGTTATCTCTTGGGTCTAGCACATACTAGATGTTTGATAAGTATTAGGGAATTAAATGGAGAGGGCGATGGCACCCCACTCAGTACTCTTGCCTGGAAAATCCCATGGGCGGAGGAGCCTGGTAAGCTGCACTCCATGGGGTCGCTAAGAGTCGGACACGACTGAGCAACTTCCCTTTCACTTTTCACTTTCATGTATTGGAGAAGGAAATGGCAACCCACTCCAGTGTTCTTGCTTGGAGAATCCCAGGGATGGGGGAGCCTGGTGGGCTGGCGTCTATGGGGTCACACAGAGTCGGACACGACTGAAGCGACTTAGCAGCAGCAGCAGCAGGGAATTAAAATGAAGGAAAGAGGAAACAAACATGTAGCCAAATGTAAATTAGGATTTTAAAACTTGAACACCTGGGTTCCTTGTCAGTAAGTAATTCACTTCAGCCTTTATCTTTCATTGTCTAACTTAACTTCTGATTCCTTTCTTTTCTACAACCAGGGCAAAGTCTTTTAAATATCCTAGCAGTATAATGTAGTGGTTAAGAGCACCAGATCTCTAGCCAGACTGCTTTGGTTGGATTCCTGGCTCAGCCACTGATTAGCCTGGTGACCTTAGGCAGTTTACCAAACTTCTCAGTGCCATAGTGTCTTGATCTGTAAAATGAGAAGAATAATAGTATTTACCTCATAGGCATATTGTGATGATTAAAGGAAGTGGTAATTGTCAAGTGTTTAGAATTGTACCTGGCACAGAGTAAATACTCAATAAATGGAAGCCATTCTTACAGTTCTCAATTACCATGAACTGTCCTGAGAACATTGCTCCTTCCCCTTCCCTCCTTAAGTACTAGGTTCCTCAAGACGTGTTATTTTCTGGCTTTTCTAAGACTTTAAGACAAGCTCTGGCAGGCTTTTCACCAGCTCTTGTCTTAGCCAAGGTTCCTAATTTGCTGTTAAGATTCAAGTTCTTTTTCCCTCTTTTCACTGGAGAGCATCTTTCCTCCCTGTCTTTTGCTTTGATACATGGGAATATGATTATCATTGTAGTGTTAGCTAACACTTATCACCTTGAATAATTATTATTATTTTTTGTGTGTGTGTGTGTGAGTAATAATATTAAGGTCTAATTTCTTAGCAAGTTTGATATCTATGATACAATACTGTTGCCTGTAATCACATACTGTGCATTTGATGCTATCTACTGATTGCAAGTTTGTACCCTTAAACAGTATCGCCCCAGTTCCCCTACCCTATATGCTTAAAGAACATCCTGCCAGTTCCCAGACCCAAGCCCCTGGGAATCACCTTCTACTCTATTTTTTATAAGTTTGGCCTTCTAATATTCCACATATTGATAATATGTAATGTTTGTTTTTCTTCATCAAACTTACTTCCATTAGCCTAATACTCTGAAGGCCCATCCAGAACCACAAATGACAAGATTTCTTGCTTTCTCATAGCTGGATAATATTCCTTTGTGATATATGTACTATATCTTCATTTATTCATCCATTAAAAGACAGTTTTTTTTCATGTCTTGTCTGTTATGAATAATAAAGAGTAAACACAGGAGTACAGAAATCTCTTCAAGATCCTGTCTTCATTTCCTTTGGATGTATATCTAAACATGAGATTAATGGATCATGTACTGGTTCTGGTTTTGACTTTGGAGGAATCTTTATACTATATTCCACGGTGGCTGTACCAATTTACATTCTCACCAACAGTGCACTAGGATTCTTCTTTCTGTATACTTTGGCCAACACTTTTTATCTCTTGTCCACTTGATGATGCCATTCTAACAGGTGTGAGGTGATATCTCATGGCTTTGATTTGCAAGTCTTTGATCATTACTAATGTTAAGCATCTTGGTGTGTACCTGTTGGCCATTTGTGTGTCTTCTCTAGGGCAAAATATTTATTAAGTTTCTTTGTTCTTTATAAAAACCAGCATGGTTTTGTTTTTTTTTTTGAATTGTACACATTCTTTGTATCAGTATATCTGGATATTAACCCCTTATGTGATATATGATTTGTAAGTATTTTCTTTCATTCTGTAGGTTTCCTTTTCACTTTTTTACTTTTATTATTTCTTATAAGACAGATTTGGTAGCAACACATTCTCTTAGTTTTTGTTTATCTAGAGATTTATTTATGAAAAATGGTTTTACTGGCTATAGAATTCTTGATTGATTTTTTTTTTTCTTTTAAAACTTTCAACATGGCATTCCATTGCTTTCTGGCATCATTTTTTTGTTTGTTTGTTTCTTTTGTTTTTAATGAGAAATCAGCTCTTAATATCATATGGAACTAGTCATGTCTCTTTTGGTATTTTAAGATTTTCTCTGTCTTTGACATACAAAATGTATAGCTATGAATCTCTGGGTTTATCCTGTGTGGAGTTTGTTGAGATTGGTTGTATTGCTTAATGTTTTTCATCAAATTTTGTTTTCAGCCATTATTTCTTTAGATATTTTTGTTTTCTTTTTCTCTAACAACTTCTGGTACTTTTTTTAATGCTTGTACTAGTATACTTTATGTTCTCTGAGGTTCTGTTAATTTTTTATCAATCTTTGTTTTTCAGAATGGGTAATTTATGTAGGACCAGTTCAAAGTCACCCATTTTTTTCTTTTGAATGCTCAGATCTGCTATTGAATCCTTCTAGTGTATTCTTCATTTCGGTTATTGTACTTAGCTGCACCAGAATTTCCATTGTTTATTAAGTAATATTTTCTTATAATTTCTATTTAGTAAATCATTGTTGTCATACTTTTCTTTATTTCTTTAAACATGGTGACAACATGTTTAGTTCTGTGACTATATTTAAAAGAGGTGCTTTGAAATCTTTATTTCTTAAACCCAGCGTTTAGAGGTAGCTTCAATTGATTTTTTTTTTTTCCTGAGTCAGTAGGTTATACTTCCTTGTTTCTTTGTGTGCCTTATAATTTCTTTTTGTTGAATACTGGACATTTTAGATAATATTTCGTAGCAGTTTTATAACCTGGGTTTTCTCCTGAGATTTGTTGTTCTCTTTGCTTGTGTGTCTGGTAATTATTTAGACTGAATCTCCACCCAAACTGTGTGGCCACTGATCTCTCTGTTTAACTTTTTTCCCCCAACTGTCTTTATTTTTAAGCCTGGCTGCCTAAATGTTTTCTTCTGTTTCTACGTAGCTTCTTCTTCAATCTCCACCCAAACTGTGTGGCCACTGATCTCTGTTTAACTTTTTTCCCCCAACTCTCTTTATTTTTAAGCCTGGCTGCCTAAATGTTTTCCTCTGTTTCTACGTAGCTGCTTCTTCAGTCAGCTCCTGGTCAGAAATTGTGCTCAAATAGTTTGAGCTAGTAAGGCTTCCTGTCTAGTTTTGGATCTTTGCGTTGTTTGGAGGGTACATTCAGTGTTCTTGCGTTTTTAAGTTTCTCCTGGCTCTTACATTCTGTTGGGTTCTTTTGTGTCTTCTCTGTGCCTTACCTCAGGTTCTGTTTACTAAAGATGTATGAGTGGCTTACCCCCCTCCACTCTCTGCTGTGCAGTGCAGGATACTTACTGATCTCATCCAGCCCCTTGTGGCTGTCTCACCTCCCAGACTTACCTATTAAATTCCTTGCTTGTCTGCCAGTCTGTTGACTGATTACCTGAAAAACAACAATACCTTGACTAGGGGAGAGTGGCCTTCGTGTGTCACTAAGATCACCATTTTCACTGACAATGTTTTAGATCCTCTTCAATAGCAGCAGCTGAATTTCCAATTACTTACCTTGTTTTGCCCTAGTTGAATTACTGCATATACAGAGCTGAGAGCTTGTCAGAAGCCTCAGGAAGATCACCTTGTGCTTTTCTTGTGCTTTTCTTACTCATAGTGCAGTGATTTTTATGAACAGCCACTTCTCAGTCTGTTGTAAGCCTGTGGTTTATTTTCTGAATGCTGAAATGGTTGTTTTGACACTTCTGTTAAGCTGTATAGTTGGTGGAGATGGCAGAAGACTTGTTGCTCTCCTATCATACAGGAGTGAATCCCCATTAACATTTTAACTAAGTATATGGTGCAGTTCATTTTCAGACTGAAAATGATTCAAATATGATAGATAATCAGAAATTCAGGTTTGTGTGGCTATCCTCTCCTGCTCTCTGAATATTCTATACTGGAAGAAAATTTCCACTAGGGAAGGGAAAGACTATTAATTTACATTTCAAAACACTTTTTGAAGTTAGGACTGCAGGAGACTATCTGGATTGAGGATCTGAAGAAGTTATATGGAGTATTAGCAAGAAAAAACAGAATTTATTTCAAATCGTTTGTTCCTCAGGTTTAGAACTTCTGCACTGCCTCCTCAATTTAAGCGAGTCTTGCAGGCTGAGCAGTGAAGTAGAATGGGGCTGAAAGTAAGCAGATGAAGATTATAACCACTAACTGTGTGTATGTGTTTACTTTTAGGAGACTGCTCCCCCTCACCATTCTATTATTCATGAGACTTCTGTTTCTAAGTCTTACTTTTCTTTTTTGAAAAGAGATGATAACAGTCATACCATTTTTTTTTTTCATATTTTCTTAAGATTGAATTATAGTGTTTCTATTGCTACAATTTTATTAATTTCTTGACTGATACTTCTCTAGGCAGTGTTGAATAATTTTGAAAAGCAAACAGAAGTCCTGTAAGAAAGGAATTGTTTCCTAAATTTACTTGTATGGATTCAGGTGCATTATTTAAATTCCATCCTAAAGTTTATTTTTGTGAATTCAGATAATTCACTGTGCATTGTTGTTGCTCAGCTGCCCTGTCATGCCCGACTCTTAGGGACTCCATAGATTGCAGCACACCAGGCCTCCCTGTCCCTCACCATCTCCTAGAGTTTGCCCAAGTTCATGTCCATTGCATCGGTACTGTCATCCAACCATCTCATCCCCTGATGCCCTCTTCTCCTTCTGCCCTCAATCTTTCCCAGCATCAGGGACTTTTGCAATGAGTTGGCTGCATCAGGTATCAGGGTGTTCCAAAGCATAGGGTGCCAGTACATTTGGATTTGTTTTCTTTTTCCCGCATGAACAGTCACCAATGACGAAATGCTAATCTGATAAGTCTTTTGTAGAATTACAGCAATTTTCAATCAGCACTTTTTTTCCGATAATGTAATATATAAAGTCCATTGGTCTCAGGAAAGGTCCAGTGGTCAAAGAGAAATGTAAGAAAGAAAGAAGAAAAAAAGAGGGTTCTTTTTCTGTCCTGTTCTGTTCTGTCACTTCCTTCCTTGGTTGGACTTTGGAGTAGGCTATCAGGCATTAGGGAAAACATTTGAAGTAGATGAGCTCTATGGCTTTTTTCCTGCTTTTGTTCCTGTTTAGTATGGAGACAGACATGGAGCCATTTGAAGTCATCTTTTGAAGCAATTTTGAAGGGGAAAATAGAAATGAAAAAGGCCTTACTATTATCTGACAGTCTGTTTGTGTATCACAGTTAATGAGAGGTTTGCAAACAGTCTGAAGAGGCAAAACTTCCTACCTCTCAGTTTGGGCTGCTTCCATAGAATACAGAGATCCAATTTTAGAGGAGATTTGAAATTGCCAGTACCTAGGACTGGAAAATAAATCCAACATTGTTCCAACCAGCCTGAAATGTCTGGTCACTGTAATTACGATGAAATAATACTTAACTAAAGCTGTAATTTACTTGTTCTTCTCTATTTCACATTGCTTCTTGGGAATTATATTTATTCTGTATGTTTAGCTAAATTACAATTGTTAAAAAGTAATGAGTTAAGAATGGTATTTGACTTTGTTCTTTGCCCATAGTTTTATCTTGACATTTAGATCTTCCAACAATCTGAAAATATTTTTATAAATGATGTATGGTTATGAGCTCTTTTTTTCTCCCAAGTTGCTAGTCAGTTCATCAGTACCACTAATTGAATAGTGCATTCTTGCCTCGTTCATTTGAGGATACATGTATTGTTCTTATATACACATGGTGATATTGTTGTATTCCATTACCTTTCATTTATTTATTCATTCATTCACTGAGCAAATAGGTCTTGAGTACCTACTGTGTATCAGATGATATGTTGCAAAGTAGGAATACCTTTGCAGTTGAGACAGCCATTCAATAAATGTAAAGTTGCCAGTGTTACAAGTGCCGCAAAGGAGAGAGATGTTTAATGCCATGAAAGGTTACTACAAAACATTTATATATTTCTGAATATTATACTGTTTTAAGTATACTGTATTTTTGTATAAGATAGTCCTTTCCTCATTAATCTATTTCAAAGTCTTCTATGGTAGTTGTATACATTTTGCTTCCGTTTGAAATTATATTGAATTCATGTATTAACTTTATGAAAATCAACATCTTTATAATAAATAGCCTTTATATCTGAAAGTATGTATTTTGCATTTCTCCTATTTTCCTGTATGTGTATCTTTACTATGGTAAAATACATATAACATAAAGTTTGCCATTTTAGCCATTTTTAAGTATGCAGTTCAGTGGTATTAAATACATTCACATTGTTGTGTAACCATCACCACCATCTACCCACATGACTCTCTTCATTTTGTAAAACTGTAACTCTGTACCCACAAAGTGACAGCTCCATTCTCCCCTCCCCCGACCCTGCTACCTACCATTATACCTTCTGTGTTTATGAGGATTTTGACTACTAAGTTGTTCATAAAAATATCTGTAGTATTTGTCTTTTTTACATCTGGCTTATTTCATTAGCATAATGTCCTTAAAGTTAATTCATGTTAGCTTACTACAGAATTTCCCTGCCTTTTTTAAAAGTTAAATAGCATTCCATTGTACGTATATACCGTATTTCACTTATCCATTCATTTGTAGATGAACAGTTGGTTTGTTTCTATATTTCAGTTATCGTGGATAATGCTTTTATGAATATAGGCTTACAAATATCTGTTTGAGACTCTGCTTTCAGTTTTTTTTGGGATTATACCCAGAAGTGGAATTGCTCAATTATGTAATAATTCTGTTTTTAGTTTTTTGAGGAACACGATTCTGTTTTCCATAGTGTTTTCCATTTTACATATCTGCCAATGGTGTACATTGTTTTAAATCTTATGTTCTTGACCATTTTTAATTAATTTTTTTGTATATAGTTTAAGGATCTGCCTTTATGCTTTACCATATGAATATCCAGCTTTTCCAGTATCGCTTGTTGAAAGACTGCTCTTTCCCCATAGAGTGGTCTTGGTACCTTTATTGAATTTACTGTATATGTGAGGGTTTATTTCTAGATTGTCTATTCCATTGGTCTAATGTGTTTTTTCCTATGCTAGTTCCACACTGCTTTGATTACTGTAGCTTTGCAGTAAGTTTTGAGATCAGGAATCCTCCCCTGTTATTCTTTTTCAAGATTATTTTGACGGTTCAGGGCCTCTGGAGATTCCATACAATTTTTAGAATGGGTTTTTCTATTTCTGCGTAAAAACATTAGAACTTTATAGGGATTGTATTTAAAGTAGGTCATTTTAGGTGTTATTGACATTTCAATAATACAGTAAGTAATGAGTTCCATTCTAAGAGGGTGTTCGTAAGTTCAATTTGTTCCTAATTCCAACAAAGTTAGCCTAGGTACCAAAGTAACACAATTGGCTATATAGTACTATACTGTAATGAGTTTATAATACTTTTCACACAATAATGCATAAAAACAAAAACATTTTAAATCTTATAGTACAGTACCTTGAAAAGTATAGTAGTGTAGTGCAACAGCTGGCATACAGGGACTGGTATCAAGTGAACAGGCAAGAAGAGAGTTTTCATTGTGCAAGTCTTTAATTTGCTTCCTTAAGATAATTCCTAAGTATTTTATTCTTTTTGAGACTGTTATAAATGGAAATGATTTTATAATTTCCTTTTCAGATTATTTTTCTTTATGTATAGAAATGCCCTCATGGTTCAGATGGTAAAGAATCTGCCTATAACTTAGGAGGCCCAGGTTTGATCCCTGAGTCAGGAAGATCCCCTTGGGAAGTAAGTGACTACCTCTCCAGTATTCTCACCTGAAGAATTCAATGGAGAGAGGAGCCTGGCGGGCTACACTCAATGGGGTCACAAAGAGTCAGATATGACTGAGCAGCTAACACACACACACATACACACACACACACACACGGAAACACACACAGACACACACACACAGAAACACACACACACACACACATACGGAAATGCACCTGATTTTTGTACACTGACTTTGTGTCTTGTTACTTCACTGAATTCATTTATTAGTTCTAACAGGTTCTTTTTGAATTCTTTAGGGTTTTCTACATATAAACTCATACCATTTGTAAAAGAAATACAGTTTTATTTCTTCCTTTCCAATTAGCATGCCTTTCCTGCCTTTTTCTTGCTTTGTAGCTCTTACTAGAACTTCTAGTACTATGTTGAATAGAAATGGTGAAAGTGACATCCTTGCCTTATTCTTGGTCTTTGATTAAATGCTTTCAGTCTTTCACCATTGAGTATGATGCTTGTTGTGCGTTTTTTTTGTATTGGATTTTATTATGTTGAGTGTTTTTATCCTGTTAGTGACTTTTGTCAAGTACTTTTTTTCTTTTTGCGTCAGTTGAGATTGTCATATGTTTTAATTTTTCCTTTCATACTGTCAATATAGCATATTACATTGATTGATTTTTCTTTGTTGAACTTTATTGTATTCCAGGAATAAATCCCACTTGGTCATGATGCATATAATTCTTTATATGCTGCTGAAATCTGTTTGCTTCTATTTTGGGGAGGAAGATTTTTGCAAACAATGTTCATATGGGATATTGGTCTGTAGTTTCCTTTTTTTTTTTTGTAGTGTCTTTATCAGGATAATGCTGGCCTCATAAAACAAGTTAAAAGTGTTTCTTTTTCTTTAAAGTTCTGGAAAAGTTGTGATAAGGTTTAGCATTAGTTCTTTATATGTTTGGTAGAACTCATTAGGACTTTCCTTTGTTGGAAGATTTTTGATTAATTTTCAATATCCTTACTAGTTACAGGCCTATTCACATTTTCTTTTTCATCATGATTTACCCTGCATAGGTTTTATGTTTTTCGGAAGTTTTTCATTTCATTTACGTTACCCAATTTATTGGCATACTATTCTTAGTACTTTCTTATAATCCCTGTTATTTCTTTGGAATTTGTAGCAGTGTCTCTACTTTTTTCGTTTGATTTTAGTAATTTCAGTCTTTTCTCTCTCTCTTTCTCTTCTGTCTACTTTCAGGGCTTTCAGTTTTCTTGATTTTTTTCTCTTTTTTTAAGAACCAACTTTTGGTTTCATTGACTTTTTAAAAATTTTTATTTTATTTTTGGGAATGCTGAGTCTTCATTGCTGCAGGGCTTTTTTGTAGTTATGGGAGCAGGTCCTATTCTCTATTGCGGTGTGTGGACTTCTCACTGCAGTGGCTTCTCTTGTGGAGCGCGGGCTCTGGGGCACGTGGGCTTCAGTCGTTGTGGCACGTGTGACTCAGTAGTGGTGGCTCATGGGCTCTAGAGCATATGCTCAGTAGTTGTGGCACACAGGTTTAGTTGCTCCACAACATGTGAGATCTTCCAGGATCAGGGATCGAACCCACATCTCCTGCATTGGCAAATGGAGCCACCAGGGAACCCCCCCTTGAGTTCTCTGTTTTATTATTCTCTGCTTTAAATATTATTATTTCCCTCTTTCTGCTGGTTTGAGGTTTAGTTTGTCCTTTTTCTAGTTACTGAAGTTGTAAAGGGAGGCTATTGATTTGAGTTCTTTCTTGTTTTTAGTATAGGTATTTTTAGCTATAAATTTGCCTTTTAGCATTGTTTTTGTTGCCTACTCCATTATCCTGATACCCAAACCAAAATATGTTAAGAAAACTAGAAATTACTGTCTCTCCTGAACATAAGATGCAAAGATTATTAGGTAAATGTCAGCATATCTAATCCAGCAATATATATGTAAAGACTATAAATGCATATTTGTTGCAACATTAAGAAAATATATTGGTATATTTCTCTATATTAATACTACATACGGTAAAAACTATAATCATTTTAATTGATATAGAAAAAATATAAGTGGAAATATGCTTAAACTGATAAAGATTATCTATGAAAACTGCATGTATCATAGTTAATATATTAGAACATTTTCCCTGTAGCATCAAGAGCACAAGCATGATGTTTTTCTCTTGCTACTTCTATTTGATGTAATACTCAATGTTTTAGTGCAGGAAGGCACCTGAAGATAAAAGAAACATTCTAATTGAGAAGAAAGTAAAGTTGCTTTTATTCACAAATTATATAATCTTATATATAGAAAATGCTAAAGAATGATTGTAATAATAGTTTAAAGACTACTGGAAACTAAGAAAAGAATGTATTAAGATCACAGGGTATACAGTTCAGAAATGAAAATTCATATATTTTTATAACCAAGCAGTATAGAATCAGTAAATGAGATTTATTATTTATAATAGCCAAAATGTGGAAGCAATCTGAATGACCACTGATAGATGAATGGATAAAGACATACATACAGTTATACTAGTATTCAGTCTTAAAAATAAAGGAAATCCTTCCATTTGCAACAATATGGTTGAATCTGGAGGACATTATGCTGTGTGAAATAATCCAGGCACAGAAAGACAAATACTACATTATACTACTTATATGAAGAATCTAGAACAGCTGGACTCATAGACCTAGAAAGTTGAAAGTGATTGCCAGGGACTGGCAGGAGAGAAAAACATGGAGGTATTATCAAATAGTACAGAATTTTTATTATAAAAATAATTTTTAGAGATCTACTATAGAGCATAGTGCCTATAGTTAATAATACTGCATTGTATGCTTAAATTTTTTCTAAAAGGATAGATCTTGTTTTATGTGTTCTTGTCATCAAAAAAAGTAAGAAAAAGACTGGAGGAAACTTTCAGACATGATGTGTGTGTTTATGGCATAGATTGCGGGAATGGTTTCCCTAACATGGATATATACTTATCTCTAGTTCATCAAGTTGAATGAATTAAATATGTATAGATTTTTTAATATAAGTCATATCTCAGTAAAGTGGTTTTAAAAGTAAAGTTCAAAATATAGCCCATTTATAATAGCATTAAGATCATACAATAGAAATAAATTCAAAATATGACAGATTTATATAGTTACAATTACAAAATATTTCTGAGCGAAAAAAGGCAAAGTAATGAAGACTTACACCCCTTCAATTTATTGTCACTTCTCCCCAAATTGATTTATAGTTGAATGTTATCTCAATCAAAATCACAGTTGGCTTTGTTACAAATAGAAATTGACGTGACTATTCTAAAATTTCTATGTCTGCAAAAGATAGCCAGGATAGTTTTTGAAAACAATAATGTTGGCGGCCTTCCACTCTCTAATTCTAGACTCACTAAAAAGTGAAATGCTAGAGTAATCCAGACAGTGTGTAGTGGCAGAAAGATAGATATGTACCTCAGTGGTACAGAATGGAGAGTCCAGAAATAGTGGCACGTAGATGGCCAGTTGACTTTCTGCAGATTCCAGGGTAATTCAACCATGAAAGGATACCCTTTTAACAAATTGTGCTGGATCTGTTGAAAACACATTCTGAAGAAAATGAATAGGTGGGCCACTGACTGAGAGGAGATGTAGACTTGCAGTTCTTTTGTCTGACAAAGGAATTGTATTCAGAGTATCTAATTATCACAATTCAATTAAAAAAAATTAAGCAAACCAATAAAAAATTGGCGAAAGACTTGTCATTGTACAAAGGAAGGCATGCCAATTAGCACATGAAAACTACTGAACACCATTAATCTTCAGGAAAATGTCAATTGAAACTATAACGGGGAACCACTGTGTACACCTTGTAGCAGAGGTTGCACAGTTCCTCAGGATTCTTGAGATTCTTAGCGCTCTGGTTCTCTGCGTGCTTGCTGTGGTTTCTCTCTTGCTGCAGTCCTCCACTTCACTGTCTTCTTTTCTGTCTTGCAGTTTTTTGCTTACTTGGGTTGAATTGCTTTCACTCTTGTGTTTCTTTACTTTGCCTATTCTACTTCCTGTTGACTTTGTCAACTTTCCAAGAGAATAAATATAATCGGGTAGTACTTTATTATGTATGGCAAAGCTGATAACGTGCATCCACCTTATTATCTGCTGACTTGTCGATAGATACCTGCCTTTAAGGTTAAGCATTCGTCCCAGTTAGGTACAACCTGAGTACTCTTATGATTATCAGGGTGAGTTCCTGTTTCATTCATTCATTGTTTTCTGCCCTATGACTTGTGACAATAGGATGCTCACTAAATCTTTGTTGAATAAATGAGCTGCCTCTGAGAATGAAATTGAATGTGGTGGCTGCTTTCCTTCAAAGGAGGCATAGTATGTCATGTTCAGAATACGATTCTGCCAAAATGATAGTTTCAAGGAACTGTGCAACTTCTGTTCTTTTTGAAGATCTAGAATAGCCTGATACTTAACACTGACCCTGGAACCTGAGTCATAACAGGCAGTTTTACTGTGTGCGTGACTCTGAGCAAATCACTTAATTGCTTAGTGAGATTACCTGTAAACGGAGATAGTAGTATTAACCTCATAGCACAATATTCTTGTAGGCATCAAAGAACTTAATGATGTCAGGTGTGTAGGAAGAGTGCTTGGCACTTAGTATGATGGCAGGCTTCATGGTTGTTATTATTATTATTATTATTATTATTGATTTGGAGGGAAAAGCATTATTAAAATCAGGTACAGGATGGAAGTCAGAATCTTTAGAGCCCACAACTTCTTTTACCTAATTTTTTTCAGGCAAGCCTTTTCTTTCTTCTCTCCCCTTTTTAAGAGACAAAATTAAATTACAGAGGTATTTAAACACTAGAAATCACTGTAGAATTTCCAGAAACATTTTGAATTCAGTAGAGAAAAGCATTCAGTACAAATTTGTTCCACGTCTGTTTCATCCTAATTTACCTTTGTGCCGACTACCGTGCATTTTTTATCCAGGCCCTTCCCTTAGAGGACAGGCGTGTTCGGTGCCCTTAACCCTCACATTTCTGATGCTGTCATTCATATCTTTTTTTGGGAACCTTTAATTATCAATCCCAGAACATCCTATAAATCTTCATTAGGAAATTCCTTCTGAACTTTTGCTGAAAAGTAGTTACTGTGCACTGTATGTGTAGCAGCTGTTTGCCTAAGTTAAAAAAAAAAAAGTTGACCATTTTAATTTGCTTTAAAAATATCCACTGGCACTGGTTCTCATTACAGATGTGTGGTTGTAACATTTCATTTTTAAAATGTGTATCCATCTTTTTTCAGTTCTAAAGGAGTCCAAAGAAACCATCTAAAACCTTAAAAATAACCACTAAACCTACAGTGTTTTTGGTTTTTAAAAATTCTCAAGGGAGGACATTTTTTATCTTGGACTTAAGCTTCATACAGGGTGGCCCATTTAAAAGAGGCCCTGTACACAGCCACATTATTAAATAGGAACTGTTTTAAATGGGCCACCCTGTAAATCAGGATTTTTTTTCCAATGGATATTTACTTCTTTGCACACTTGTGAATTTAGTTCAAGTTTTCAGTTACTATGCTTGATAAGCATTCCAGAAATTTAAATTTGGTCTCCTAAATGACATTGAAATGCATAAATCTGACTTCAGAGACATTAAGAAAGTTTGTAAGATCATATTTGGGAGATCATGTTTGGGTCTCTTTGAAAATTTGGCCAAAATTCTGTGCGAATCTGCTTTTTCAAACATGTTTTAAAATGGATGAAATACAAATAAACTAGAAATGAAAACTTTATCATAAATAATAATACAGCTTTGGACTACCTTTTACTGGAAATCTTTAAAAACAGGAAAGATATCCTTTTTTTTTTGGAATAAATTAGGGTCAATAGTTCTTAATGTTTTTCACCCCAAATTTCTAAACATACTTCATTCTTTTTACTTACCAGACAGTGAATCTGTGCTAGAAATGAGATAGAAATTGTACCTTATTTGAACCATCATGTGTCTGATTCAGGTTTTGTTCAAACTTGCCCCCCAAAATGTGTAGGGCATAGTGTAAGAATTTAAATGAAGGCCCATGTACCACGTGTCATCATAAATATACCTAAAATCACAAATCAGAACAGGAAGAGAAGCGAGAAAATGAATCCTTGGCACTTTGTGAAAATAGTATGTTGTAGTGCCAGAATCTTTTGCATTCACGCTGTCTAAGAAGATTTGAGAACTTCAGCATTTCTACCAATTGATCTCCCTGACTCCCCAGAGCAGTGTGCATTTCCCATGTCAGTAGTAACACAACCCACAGACTTGCGTGGCATTCTGTTGCAGTAGTCTTTTGTTTTCAGAAATGTGGAGAAGTTTTCCCCTCAGGGCTGAATGGTGTTATTCAGGAGAGTGGGTGATTTGGGTTATGGGCCTGTGATGAGTATTGATGTAGTTGTGTTTGTGACATTGAGTCTCAGGGTAGAGTTCTCCCTGACCACATCTTAAGATAATCCTGTTGAACTCAAGTATAAGTTTTATTGATGGATTATAGAAACCCTCACTTCTACTTTAAATAGAAACAGAATCTGTGTCTCCGAATTTGTATCCCTCTACAATTTACCACCACTAGGGTCTTTCTATATATTTTCCCAACTCTAATATTTGCCCTGAGAAGTTTTTCTTATCTTAGTACATTACAGGTCATTACAATCTTGGGACCATGGTTAATGGCTTGGAGAGAACCTACCACATTGTTTTAATTCTACACATTATAGAAAATAGTACATTGGGAAAACAGATTAGAAAAGATTCCTCATAAAGTGTTGGTATAAATGGGAAACCTGAGAAGGAAAAACAGCATGAGGAGTTTTAACAGCTAAATCTGGCCTAGATCCATCAGCTTTCTCTTTAACATTCTTCATAAACTCATATTTTCAGAGATGTTCTGTTAAAACATAGGGTGAAGATGATAAGTGGTATCTTACAATTTGAGTTCTTGTTAATACTCTTAAAATATTCTACATTGTATAAGCCAAAGTTAAATGATTAATGTACACTCTTAAATAACAAAAAGGCAGTCTAAGAACTCTGTGGTAGCCTTGATGTTGCTGACCGACTTTATTTTTACTGAGTGGCCTTGATCCAAGACAATACCCTGATTATTATTATTTTTTTCCTAAAGAAGTATGGTGGTGCTCATGTTTAAAGCAGTAACAGACCATTTAATGAAAATGTTATGGCATAACTTATGCAAGAAAGAGCTCCTGGGCAAGGTAGCTATGCTTTTATTTGCTTGAGGAAAAGGTTTCTTTTATTCATTAATGTGAAGCCCCATCTTGAAAAAGAGAAATATTGACTTGGATCCAAATGAATTTCCTGGTTGCTTATGTTATCCCCATTTGAAAAGAAGGTGGTATTAGTGGTCATTTCTTTAATTACTCAGGAGTACCCCATGCCTAATGAGAAATATACCATTTGGACATTGAGGACACCAAGGCTCTTAATTGCAGCAGCTAAATTACTCAGCTGCTTCATTCAGGAAGCTTTCACCTGACATCTGGAGGCAGCAAGCTAAATAAGTATGACTCTGATTTTCTGTCTGCTTGTTAGCTGTCCACCTTAGCCAAAGAACATCTGGTTTGAGGTATTGAGGTAAAAAACAAAATAAGGAATGCCTTGTTTGGTATCTGCATCATGCAAAGAAAGTCCATTTTATTTTTTTTTAAACTTTTTATTTTGTTTGGGGTGTAGCTGATTAACAATGTTGTGATAGTTTCAAGTGAACAGTGAAGGGACTCAGCCATACATATACATATATCCATTCTCCCCCAAACTCCCTTCTTGTTCAGGCTGTAACATAACATTAAGCAGAGTTCCAGGTGCTGTATAGTAGAAAGTCGATTTACTTTTAACATGACAGTTTTAATGCAGCATTTATTTTATTTCAGACTTAATATTTTATTTGTTCATTATGTGATGATGTGTTTTGAGTACTGTAATGATAGTCTTAAAAAATGAAAAATGTCCTTAATACTTCGTTATGTTTGTATTTTAGTTTTGTAGAGCTTCTTTAACAAATATCAGAAACTGGGGGGCTGAAAAGCACAGAAGCTCATTGTTCCACAGTTCTGGAGGCTAAAACTCCAAAATTAAGGTGTCAGTTAGACCGTGCACTCTCTCTGGAGGTTCTCGGGGAGGATCTCTCCTTGTCCCTTGTAGCTGCTGGTGTTTGCCCACAGCCCTGGGCATGCCTTAGGATGCAGACATAGTAATCCGGTCACAGCGCTCTTTTCCCTGTGTCTTCACGTGGTCTTCCCTCGGTGTATCTGTTTCTCTGTCCAGATTTTTCCCTTTTATAAGGATTCTGAATTAGGGCCTACCTAGTGAACTTATTCTAACTTCATCACCTCTGTAAAAACCCTATTTCAAAGAAAGATCATATCCTGAGGTGCTGGGATTGAGGACCTACACATATCTTTTTAATTTTCTTTTTTTCCACATATCTTTTTTGATAACCCCTGACCATTTGTTTTTTTGTCATTTTAAATGTGAATGTACAATATTTTAAAAGTTGGTAAGCTCTAAATACAGCTTGAACAGTATTGTGCTTAATTGCTTGTTGTTTTCTGCATGTTTTGAGTAAACAGTTATTTTTTTTCCCCAGAGAGTGAAACAGCTTTCTTACACATGTAAACTAGATTGGAGCTGCAGTAAATGATTCTCACCATTAGATCAGCTCAAGTCCTAGCTCAAGTTCTTACTCAAAGGAGTATTTCTTCATTGTTCAATTGTATTCCTTTCTCCTCTCTCAACACCAGTAACAATTATAGTCAGTACCTACTGGAGTCACTCTAGAATCATATATTATTAATATTTGGTATTGGCACTTGATTATACAAGAGTTGGCAGACTAAGCCTGAGGGCCACATGCTGGCAGCTGCTTGTTTTTGTATATCATGTATACCTAAGAATGCCATTTACATTTTTAAACCGTTGGGAAAAAGTCTGAAGAATAATAGTATCTTGTGACATGTTAACAATTATGTGAAATTCAAATTTTAATGACTGTTAAGTTTGACTGGATTGTCGGTGGCTGCTTTGGTGCTACAGTGGCAGGTGTGTAATTGCAAGAGGGACCTCGTGGCTCACAAAGGTGAAAATATTTACAGTCTGGCCTTATATAGAAAAACTTCGCTGACCCTCTGTTTACCAGTGCTTTATTCTCAATAGTTTATTAGTCTATTTCACATATGAAAGAAAAAGATAAAATAATTTTATGTTTGACTAAAAGGGACAGTTGTATATTTTTATGTTCATATGCCAGTTGCTATATATATTTTTAGAGTTCGTAAGGACTCGGTGTTATTCACATTTATTTCTCTGCTTTTAGTGGGAGAATGATTATAGTTCATTGAATATTGTTAAGCAATTAAATTTATCTGTAAATGAAGATGTTTCTGTGTGTGTGTGTGTGTTGAACAACTAAGTAGCATACCTAGAATATTTTGCTGATAGAAATAAATTTACACCAGGTCTTCCAACATATTAATGATAAAGCTGAAAGAAGAGCACATATAGGCCCTTAAATTTCCTCTTTTCGTCTTCAGTACACAATCCAAAATGAAAGAATTTAGTGAAGTTCTCATGATTGTTATTCTGTCGACTGGATCTGGGAGTTTAGTATTCAATGTGATTTAAACTTAGAAAGTACACACGAAGTGCTCCTGCTCGTCTAAATTTGAAAAATACCTCCTTTTGATGGGACTCCTCTCCAACATTACACCCATTTTGTTTCTTTTTCACAAAAATTAAAAGCAAAACTCCTCTATGAGGATAAGAGCAACTGTCTCCTCTATCTTTGCTGTTTTAATTATCTATGTGGTGATTTAGCCTTAGGACATTAGGAGGAAGTTTAGTTGCCAGCATAAAATTAATGATGGTTTTTTTAGTGCCCTTTTGAAATTTTTTGTTTTCTTAGCAAATAGATTAAAAAGAGACATTTTAAATATCAGTATTTTATACATTTAAATACATACATATTTTTATAAATATAAATATTATTTTTACTCCAGAAGTGTGGCCAAATTGTTCTTAAATTAAGTGTTTTAGAGAGAAAATGTGTAAGACCTTTAGCTGTAAAGTGTATGTCAGTTTAAGAAAATTGAGGTAGTTATACTAAATTGAACCATGGTTTTTTCTGTTATATGTTATTTCTGTAACATTTACTAAAAGTGCTACAGACAGCCTTGTTCGTTTGCTACTTCCTCACCAATTCCCATCTTTCACCCCAATCTGGAACAGATTGTTGTAGGCGATTGCATTTTAACAGCATAATAAAGATGTAAAGTATAGTGAATATACCTATATGAAAATGTAGTAAGAGTAACCAGATTAATTTGGCATTTTCCTTTTAAAGTTTATATATACAGAAAATAGTGTTTTCGTACTCTGGCACTCTTTCATCTTTAAAAAATGAAATCTCTTTCATCTTTAAAAAATGAAATCTCTCTTTTTCACTTAACTTTTTCCACTTAAGGTTTTAAGAACAGATCCCTAAGTAGAAACAAGCTCCCTGAATTTAATGAAAAATTGAATAGTACAGTATGAAGAATTTAATTTGAAATGTTTAGTATTATTTTGAGTCACCCACATGTGAAATACATTTTGACAATCACCTAGCCATAATTTCTTAGCTTTTATCTTTTGAATGTGGAGGGGAACTTCCTGAACCTGAGAGAATTTAGATTGTGTCATCCAATATTCTGATTCCTTATTACTGCTGAGGGAGACAGATGTTACACTTGTTTCAATCTTGGGAACCTCTGGGCTCCAGGGCGTAGAGCATCACGTGTGTGTGCTCAGTCACTCAGTTTTGTCTGACCTCTGTGCGACTTCATGGACTGTAGCTCACCAGGTTCCTCTGTCCGTGGGATTCTCTAGGCAATAATACTGGAATGGGTTGCCATTTCCTACTCCAGGGGATCTTCTTGACCCAGGAATCAAACTGAGTCTCCTGTGTCTTCTTCATTACAGGTGGATTCTGTATCACTGAGTCACTGGGGAGCCCCTAGAGCATAACACTTTCCCTTTTTCCCTCTCAGAGTTGCCTAAGAACTCTGTCTGTAAAGGCTAAGCAGAGATTTGCCAAGGCGTTTGAGATACGAAATTTGTGTACGACAAAAGAAGCGCGAATTCTTCTGTGGGAACCTCAAGTTATTTGGGGAAGCCACGTTCTTATGGTTTGAGGTTTTTTGGGATATTACTCTGTTTGTCAAACTCTCTGTGTTTGTTACATGAGTGGTATAACAGACTGGTTCCAAATAGGGAAAGGAGTACGTCAAGGCTGTATATTGTCACCCTGCTTATTTAACTTATATGCAGAGTACATCATACGAAATGCTGGGTTGGATGAAGCACAAGCTGGAATCAAGATTGCTGGGAGAAATATCAATAACCTCAGATATGCAGATGACACCACCCTTATGGCAGAAAGCAAAGAAGCTGAAGAGCCTCTTGATGAAAGTGAAAGAGGATAGTGAAAGAGTTGGCTTAGAGCTCAACATTCAGAAAACTAAAATCATGGCATCTGGTCCCATCACTTCATGGCAAATAGATGGGGAAATAATGGAAACAGTAACGGACTTTATTCTCTTGGGCTCCAAAATCACTGCAGATGATGACTGCAGCTATGAAATTAAAAGACGCTTGCTTCTTGGAAGAAAAGCTATGACCAATTTAGACTGCATATTAAAAAGCAGACATTACTGTGCCAACAAAGGTCCATATAATCAAAGCTATGGTTTTTCCAGTAGTCGTGTATGTGCCGGGGTCCAGCCCTGGTGGATCCAGGGAATTCGAAGTGGGGACGGTGTCGGCGAACTGGATACAGTAGCTTTAATTAAATATTAATTAGAGATATAAAGAGTAATAGAATAAGGATAACTCAGCAGGAAAATTCAGTGGAGAAAAGAGGCTGAATAACTTGGTTTACGTGGAAAGCTAGTAAAATTCCAAGGCAAGGAATTTACATCACCTATGTAGGCTGCAGGCATCCTCCCGTTCTCCCGAAGGAGAGGAGACACTAAGGCCTCCCCTGTCAGATCTTAGAAGCCCAGGCATAATTAGTAGGCTTGACGAGCCTCCATGCTCCAGATGGGGATTCAGCCAGCAGGTGAGAGAAAGAACGACATGGGGAGACCAAGTTTCAGTGAACAAGGCCCGCACTTGTATTTTCCAAAGTAGTTTTCATACCTTAAGTTGTGCATAGGGTATAATGGGGGAAGGGGTAGAGTCAGCGGTAAGCCAGGCTTTCTTCCTGCAAACTTATCACATGCAAAAGTTTAGGTGATTTACATCATCTTCTGGCCAAGAGGCCTGTTAACATTTTATGACCCTTTCTTCAGAAAAGTTATTTTTCTCTAAAGATGATTATTCTAAAGTCAGGCACCACCCTCTGAAAGCATTAGATAAAGTTGCATTCCTATAGGGCAAAGGTGTGGTGGGCTATAATAAGAAAAAGAATTAACTCAAGGGTCCAAGGTTACAAACATTAAAGCTACTACTTACATTCCTATATACTAATTATATTAATCAATACACTGCCAGGGACACAGTAGGTAAGGGATATAGAAACTTAGCAGCAAACATTGGCCCAACAAGTGAAAAACCCTTCACCAATACAATTTCTAATCAATCTTTTAACTGCTCAAAGGAATCTGTATTTAGACAGTTTAGAACATTTCATGCCTCTCACAGTTGGGAGGCTGTGAACAATCACATGTGGCCAGAAGAACCTGTTCAGGCAGGCTAGACGACTTCCAAAGGAGTTTGTAGGTTGAAACACTCTTGTCATGCCCAGGAACTTTATCAACTGGAGCTGTAAGTTAACTCTTTTTCAGAGGTGGTGGGGGACATAAAGTCAGAGGTGTAGGTGAGAGCACAAAGCAGTAAAGTAGGCAGACTCTGGTTTTTGGGGTAGGTGCTCGAGAATTTCCAGGGGGACTCCTGAGGCTCGATCCCGCCTTTGTGTATGCCGAGCCTCCTTCCTCATTACCTTTGCCACGGGCGGAGTTCCTCACGCTGGCTTCTGGCGTCTCCCCCTTTTTTATTTCTTAAAACAGCCAGATGCAGCTCAGTCGCGAGCCTCTGAATGTTCTGCAAAAGAATCCTGACAATACAAGGAAGAATGATTATGAGAAGCAAAATTAGAGCACCAACAGCAGCATAACTACAGATATTAGACAGAATGTTTTTTTGTGAAATGAAGTTAGAGAAGGTGTGAAAAAAGTCATTAGCTGTTCCAGCGGTGGTAAAATCCAGTCAAGAGTGTTCCAAGGTCTGTATTTGATTATGAAGTTTCCCTAGGTCCAGGCCAATGTCAGAGCTGTTCCAAACACCTGAGTATGATTTTTAATTTTCTCCCATTCATAATCTGTCTCATTTACCTTCAAAGATGTCACGCATATCCACCGGTAATCAGCGTGGCATGACAGAGCCATTTTCACTTTTAAAGCCTGTAACTCAGTCCCAGTATGCATTATTGTCTCTTCTAAGGTGTCTACTCTCACCTCTAATTTCCTATCTATAGCTTCTTGGGTTGCTAGAGTTACAGAAACATTTTTAGACATGGTATCAACAAATTGTGCAGTATGTACTTGTTGAGTCAATGATATTGCTGCCACAGTAAAAGAAGTGATTGCTGCTATTAAAGCTGATATTCCTAAAATAAGTAAGCCCACAAATCGCCGTTGTCACATTAAATCTTGTAGTTGTTGTAACACAGTGAAACCATAATTATCATATTAGTAAGTGGTTACATCATAAGATAAGGTGGACGTTGTAACACTACAAAGGAGCAAACGTTATATTGAGGGTTTAAACAAGATGAGAGCATACATTGTTCACAAGTCACTACACTGGGTCCACCAGTGAAAGTCATATGTACATTAAGTTTTCCAGAATCGTTGATAAAGAGAAAAACATAAGGAGAGGGTAGACAAGCCAAAACAGAATAAGTAGAATTATTTTCTGGTTGGAGTTCGCGCTGCAGCAGCCTCGTCAGTCTTGCTGGGATCTTGATGTTTATCTTGCCTCCCCTGCTGGCGGGTGCCGCCCCTGCTCCCTTGCTGAACCAGCCTCGGGCTCAGCGGCAACCAAGCGAGCACAGACAGACACTGGCAGGGCGACCAGCTGCGAGCACTGTGTGCTGGGCCCTGACAGCCAGGCTGGTCCGGCCAGCGGCTCCTGACGTGCGGCTGTTCTGTGCTATGGCGGCAGAGGTGGAGGAATGCCCCTCGTCTTTTGTGATCGAAGCAATGGGGGAACCAGATGTCTGGGGGACTGCAACATGGTGAATCAGCCTGTCTGGGATCTAAATTGGAGAATCTGCATCCTGTGGAAAAATACAAGCAAATCCTCGACCGCTAGTTAATAGTGGGTCAGGACCCTTCCATTGTCTGGAGAGGAGGTCCTTCCATTTCACCAAGGGCTTTGTAACTTGTTGTTTTCAGACTATGCCAAAGCCTTTGACTGTGTGGATCACAATAAACTGTGGAAAATTCTGAAAGAGATGGGAATACCAGGCCACCTGATCTGCTTCTTGAGAAATTTGTATGCAGGTCAGGAAGCAACAGTTAGAACTGAACATGGAACAACAGACTGGTTCCAAATAGGAAAAGGAGTTCGTCAAGGCTGTATATTGTCACCCTGTTTATTTTACTTCTGTGCAGAGTACATCATGAGAAACGCTGGACTGGAAGAAGCACAAGCTGGAATCAAGATTGCTGGGAGAAATATCAATAACCTCAGACATGCAGATAACACCACCCTTATGGCAGAAAGTGAAGAGGAACTCAAAAGCCTCTTGATGAAAGTGGAAAGATGAAAGTGAAAGTGGAGAATGAAAAAGTTGGCTTAAAGCTCAACATTCAGAAAACTAAGATCATGGCATCCGGTCCCATCACTTCATGGGAAATAGATGGGGAAGCAGTGAAAACAGTGCCAGACTTTATTTTTCTGGGCTCCAAAATCACTACAGATGATGACTGCAGCCATGAAATTAAAAGACACTTACTCCTTGGAAGGAAAGTTATGACCAACCTAGATAGCATATTCAAAAGCAGAGACATTACTTTGCCAATAAAAGTTCGTCTAGTCAAGGCTATGGTTTTTCCTGTGGTCGTGTAGGGATGTGAGAGTTAGACTGTGAAGAAGGCTGAGTGCTGAAGAATTGATGCTTTTGAACTGTGGTGTTGGAGAAGACTCTTGAGAGTCCCTTGGACTGCAAGGAGATCCAACCAGTCCATTCTGAAGGAGATCAGCCCTGGGATTTGTTTGGAAGGAATGATGCTGGGGCTGAAACTCCAGTACTTTGGCCACCTCATGTGAAGAGTTGACTCACTGGAAAAGACTCTGATGCTGGGAGGGACTGGGGGCAAGAGGAGAAGGGGACGACGGAGGATGAGATGGCTGGATGGCATCACTGACTCGATGGACATGAGTCTGAGTGAAATCCGGGAGTTGGTGATGGACAGGGAGGCCTGGCGTGCTGTGATTCATGGGGTCGCAAAGAGTCAGACACGACTGAGCAACTGTTCTGATCTGATATGATTACAAAGAGAGCATGTTGTAAGATCTGATGGGGGGAACTATGTATGGATGTGAAAGTTGAACTATAAAGAAAGCTGAGCACCAAAGAATTGATGCTTTTGAACTGTGATGTTGGAGAATATTCTTGAGCATCTCATGGACTGCAAGGAGATCCAACCCATCCATCCAAAAGGAAATCAGTCCTGAATATTCATTTGAAGGACCGATCCTGAAGCTGAAACTCCAATACTTTGGCCACCTGATGCAAAGAACTGACTCATTGGAAAAGACCCTGAGGTTGGGAAAGATTGAAGGCAGGAGGAGAAGGGGATGACAGAGCATGAGATGGTTGGGTGGCATCACCAACTCAATGGATATGAGTTTGAATAGGCTCTGGGAGTTGGTGATGGACAGGGGAGCCTGGTGTGCTGCCGTCAATGGGATCACAAAGAGTCGGACACGACTGAGCGACTGAACTGAATATCTTTAAGCTTCAAGGAAAATTTCACTGTGAGTATAATAATAATTATATACCTAATTAATTGGGGGCAGGAGGAAAAGGGGACAACAGAGGATGAGATGGCTGGATGGCATCACCGACTCGATGGACGTGGGTTTGAGTGATCTCCGGGAGTTTGTGATGGACAGGGAGGCCTGGCGTGCTGTGATTCATGGGGTCGCAAAGAGTTGGACACAATTGAGCGACTGAACCAAACTGAATTAATCATTCTGTTCTAAATATCACTTTTATTCTCTGTAATTTTATTATGACAAATCTAGTATGATGAAATTAACCTTACTCTTACTGTTTTAGTATTTCTGTATTAAATTGTAATTTTCATCAGGTTTTAGCCTTGGGAAAATGTTGCATTAATTGGTACAATGACTTCTAAACTTTGTTCCAGAACTCTGGTGATTTATATGTTCGTGATTTATGCATAAAGATGGCCATGGATTTTCTTAGTTATGCAGTCACAATATTCACTATAATATCTTGAGATGTAAAAGATGAATTTCATGTCATAAACAATTTGAATAGAAAGCCATTGGTTTGAGAACAGCCTTATGGACTCTGTGGGAGAGGGAGAGGGTGGGAAGATTTGGGAGAATGGCATTGAAACATGTAAAATATCATGTATGAAACGAGTTGCCAGTCCAGGTTCGATGCACGATACTGGATGCTTGGGGCTAGTGCACTGGGACGACCCAGAGGGATGGTATGGGGTTGGGAGGGGGGAGGAGGGTTCAGAATGGGGAACACATGTATACCTGTGGCGGATTCATTTTGATATTTGGCAAAACTAATACAATTATGTAAAGTTTAAAAATAAAATTAAAAAAAAAAGCCATTGGTTTGCATTTGACTTAGAAGTTTGTTTGTATGTTTGTTTTTAATCATCCTCTAGATTTCTTTTTCTTAATCTTGATAGAAAAAGCATTTGATGTTCCAGTTTTCCATTTTTCCTCTTAATCCTCTAAACTGACTACTGTTACAGCCTTTTATATGTTTATTTTTGTGCATGTTCCACACTTAATTATCAAAAAAGTCATTCATAATTTATGTACATGTCATCCAGCAACCTACTTCAAGCACCCTAATTGGGTATATGCTTACATCATCTAAAATTATTTATTTTGTTTTTTATTGTTATAGAAGCCCTAAATAAATGACATATGAGGTCCCTTCAGTTCCTGTGAAAGACAGTGTTACGGTCCATGGGTTGATTTTTAAAGTTTGCAGTTAGACTGGTAAGAATTGGAATCCTATTTTTGTCATATATTAAATGTGTGACCTTGGATAACCTAGTTAAATTCTAAAAGTATAGAAATATAAATAATAGTACCTACTCCATGGGCCTTTTTGACATATAAGTCAGTTCAGTAGTGTCTGAAGTGAAAGTAGCTCAGTCGTGTCTTGGCTCTTTGTGACCCCATGGACTGTAGCCTGCCAGACTCCTCTGTCCATGGAATTCTCCAGGCAAGAATATTGGAGTGGTTAGCCGTACCCTTCTCCAGGGATTCTTCCCAACCCAGGGATCGAACCCAGGTCTTCCATATTGCAAGTGGATTCTTTAGCATCTGAGCCACCAGAGAAGCCTGAAACAAGAATACTGAAGTAGGTTGCCATTTCCTTCTCCAGGGCATCATCCCAACCCAGAGATCTAACCTGAGTCTCCTGTATTGCAGGTGGATTCTTTACCACTGAGCCACTAGAAAGCCCTTAATAATGTCTAACAAATAGTAAATCCTCAGTATGTATTATAAATACCTTTCACTGTTCTTTTCCTCATTTCTATTATTATGGTAATTATAAATCTTATGTCCTTTCAGATGCATTGATTTTTTTCTTTTTTGTATCTGTTGCTGTGAGAAAATTAAAAGACGCTTACTCCTTGGAAGAAAAGTTATGATCAACCTAGATAACATATTGAAAAGCAGAGACATTACTTTGCCAACAAAGGTCTATCTAATCAAGGCTATGGTTTTTCCGGTGGTCATGTATGGATGTGAGAGTTGGACTGTGAAGAAAGCTGAGTTTCCGAAGAATTGATGCTTTTGAACTGTGGTGTTGGAGAAGACTCTTGAGAGTCCCTTGGACTGCAAGGAGATCCAACCAGTCCATTCTGAAGGCGATCAGCCCTGGGATTTCTATGGAAGGAATGATGCTAAAGCTGAAACTCCAGTACTTTGGCCACCTCACGCGAAGAGTTGACTCATTGGAAAAGACTCTGATGCTGGGAGGGATTGGGGGCAGGAGGAGAAGGGGATGACAGAGGATGAGATGGCTGGATGGCATCACTGACTCAGTGGACGTGAGTCTGAGTGAACTCTGGGAGTTGGTGATGGACAGGGAGGTCTGGCGTGCTCGATTCATGGGGTCACAAAGAGTCGGACACGACAACAACTGAACTGAACTGAACACTTTTTTGAATAATTTTTACCTATTTCTCAAAGCATACCAACTATAATGCAATTTTTAATGTTTTTTCTTTGTGCTAATTTATTCAGTAAACATTATTGAGTTTCCAGTATATGCTCTTTCATTTCATACTGATGAGAAAGATCAAGTCTCCATTATCTTGCCATTACCACTAGAATAATGTTCTTATGCTATAAATAGGCATGTATAAATTCAAATAGTATAATTAGTTGTTCCTTGGGTAGGTGTTAGAAATAATTTCATAGAAGGGGAAACATTTGATCAAGACCTTAAAAGATACAATGGTATTAAACAGGTGATAAAAAGTGCTGGCAAATTGAGGGAGTACAACCAAACCTAGAGACAAAGCTGTGGAAGTCGTAGTATGTGGGTTTACGGGAGAAAATGAAAAGTGGGGGCCCTTTTCCTTTGGCATCTTTGCGGTTCTGCCTACTACGTCTACATGTGAAAACGTTAAGATTTCAAACATACACCCTTTGATTCTCTGCCCTGGAATCTTTTACTACATATGTAAAACCACTCCATGCTCTTGGCCAGAATACTACAGTTATTGGCTCTTTCCTGCCAACATCATATTCACAAGTCACATGAATTGTAGTTATTTCATCTAAGAGGGAGCTACCTATGTGCCTTCCAGTTTTGATCTGCTCTACCAGCAAATAAGAACTAAAGAGCCTCTTGACGAAAGTGAAAGAGGAGAGTGAAAGAGTTGGCTTAAAGCTCAATATTTAGAAAATTAAGATCATGACATCTGGTCCTATCACTTCATGGCAAATAGATGGGGAAACAGTGGAAACAGTGACAGACTTTATTTTCTTGGGCTCCAAAATCACCGCAGATGGTGACTGCAGCCATGAAATTAAAAGACGCTTGCTCCTTGGAAGAAAAGTTATGACCAACCTAGACAACATATCAAAAGCAGAGGAGACATTACTTTGCCAACAAAGGTCTTTTAGTCAAAGCTTTGGTTTTTTCCAATGGTCATGTATGGATGTGAGAGTTGGACTATAAAGAAAACTGAGCACCGAAGAATAGATGCTTTTGAACTGTGGTGTTGGAGAAGACTCTTGAGAGTCCCTTGGACAGCAAGGAGATCCAACCGGTCAATCCTAAAGGAGATCAGTCCTGAATATTCATTTGAAGGACTGATGCTGAAGTTGAAACTCCAATACTTTGGCCACCTGATGCAAAGAACTGACTCATTTGAAGAGACCCCAATGTTGGGAATGATTGAAGGTGGGAGGAAAAGGGGATGACAGAGGATGAGACGATTGGATGGCATCACCGGCTCAATGGACATGAGTTTGAGTAGTCTCCGGGAGTTGGTGATGGACAGGGAAGTCTGGTGTGCTGCAGTCCATGGGGACACAAAGAGTCAGACATGACTGAGTGACTGAACTGAACTGAACTGACCAGTGTTTAGTGTGGAGAATGGAGAAGAAGATTCTTGGGAATCTGAGATCCCAGTGTAATCAGATGGGAGGTAAACCCTATCTCAACAGCTGTCCTTCTTCATTACCTCTATGCTTTTCCATAAGAAGCTTTTCCTCTTCAACACAATAATCCTTTTGATTATTTCTTTCTCCTTCTTACCCTCTCTTCCTTCCTTTTTGCTTCCCTCCTTTTACTTTGCTTTCCCCCCCCTATTTTCCCAAACTAGTATTTCATGTCCACATGCATCTGGCATTGTGTTAGGTACTGAGAATACAGATTTAACTAAGACTTACTCTCCTCTAAAGTCTAGAGGAGAAAGGTAAGTGAGTCACTATGAACGTGTGATATCATATATGCTATGATAAGAGCTGTGGCAGCATTTAGGAGGGTGGACCTGTTATTTACTGCCACAGTAGTGCTGCATGACAAAAAGCCATAGTACGTCAGTAGTAAAACCTCAGCACACATGTTTATGTCTCGGACAGTAGATTCTGCAGCTCGCCCAGTCTTGACTGGTTCCTGCCATCTCACTGGTCTTAGGTGCCTCTGCTGGGAGACCTGGACTGACTCAGCTCTGCTCCCTGTGTCTCTAGTCTACCAGCACACTAACTAGCCTGGGTACATGTTCATAGCACTGGCAGAGTACAAAGAGCACAACTTGAAATGTTTAATGCTCCTTAACCTCTGGTGGCTAACATCCTATTGGCCAAAGCATACAACGTGATTGAGCTCAGAGTTATAGTATAAAAGTACTTGAAGTTTCTTGCAATGGGAATGGATATAGTGTGTGGTAAAGGTAGGGCTACCAATGCAATATACCACAGAGAAGCACCTAAATTACATGGGGATTAGGAAGAACTTTCCAAGGATGGTACCCCTTGAACTACATTCTGGAATAATTATTTTAATGAAAGAAGAATCAGAGGCCAGAAGATGTGACGCTCATTGTATGGTCAGCTGTCTTCAAATAGTTTTGATATATCACATGGGAACAAAGAATGCATGGCTGGAAGTAAGGCCAGAACAAAAGGCAGAGTCACGTTTCAAAGGTTTTTATATACAAAGCAAAGAGTTTTAAAGTTGTGGGATTCTGTGATGGTTCTCACCCTAGGTGTTAAGTTGTATTTTATTGATATTGTTATTGTGTGTCTGTGTGTGTTAGTCGCTCAGTTGTGTCTGACTTTTTGTGACCCCATGACTGTAACCTGCTGGGCACCTCTGTCCATAGGATTCTCCAGGCAAGAGTACTGGAGTGGGTTGCCATAACCTTCTCCAAGGGATCTTTCCAACCCAGGGACTGAACCCAGGTCTTCTGCATTGCAGGCAGATTCTTTACCTTCTGAGGCATCAGAGAAGCCTTAACTATTTTTATTTGCTTTTATGGAACTACTCCTTGTGAAGATACTTAATAATATATCAGCTGGTAGCTGGTACATGATGTACGTTTTCATTAATATTTTTAGCACATTTAGAAGACTGCACATTATTTGTTGTAAGCTACTAGAAATATGGACTAAGATTTTCATAATGTTATTTATTTAAAGAATAACAACTTTCACTGATAATGTGTGTAAATATCTATAAAAAAGGATCTTCTTTATACATGCCAAATGTTAAGGTGAAGCCAGAAGATCATTTATTATATCCTATACATTTATTCCTGCTAGAATTGTTATATATAATTGTCTTGACATTTTTCACTATCACTTTTTTATCCATATTCTTGAAAACAGACTTAAAATATGTTTTTTCTGGGCATACTAAGTTTGATTTTGATTTGAGGAAAATTGTGGAAAGTAGAGATAAATTTTTTCTTAGTTTTGTCAGAACAAAAGTGACTGATCATTGGCCAGTTTACATATTCAAGAAAGACAATTGTCTTGTACACTTCCTGATTGAAACTGAAGCCCTTTGTGAGGGAGCAAATGGAATGTATTATGCACTGCAACTGGAATATATTATGTATTTTCCTGTTGGCAGTCATGAATATTTGCACAATTAATTTCTGAGTTGCTTAATTGGTAATATAACAATTTTGTACTGTTTTCCATATTTTTTAATTTACAGATTTATTTAGTCAGTATTATAGTATATGAGACTGAAGCTATTGTTTGGGACGATAAATTAAATCCTGGAAATAAAAGTACATTAGGAGTGAGATTATTTACAACAGTGGTATTAATTATTACCAGGTGGTTTTTCTAGAATGCTATTTAAGGAAGTGTAATTAAGTTATAATTTTGGCACAAGTTTGCTTCATTTAAAAATATGAGGGGGGAAGGGAGATTTCTAGTCATTACACCCTAGTGAATTTGACATCAATCTCAATAAAATTCTGGGATCTGTAATGAGTAGGAACCTACATGAATTAACAATTCATACTGGAGTAAAAATAATTTCCCTTCCTGATAGAGTAATGCCATGGCAGTAGAGTACAAAATTTCAAGATGTTCTTATGGATAAGATGGAGAATTATAGTCCAGACAAAGGCAGCTTGATAGTTGGTTCAACTCTTGCTGGCTCACAAGGGGTTCTTTAGTGAATCTTTTGTCTCAGGATATCTTTTAGATTACAGGACTTAATATTTGGCTTATAACTTGTTAAACACTTAACTTAGAGGTTTTCATTCCTTTTGTTTATTGAAAAATTTTGGAACCTTTTCATCAGATGAAATCATCGTGGATAGGACCTCCATGTATCAGTCACATAAATGCCTAATTGCTCTGATTCAAGTGAGGATTGGAAGTGATGGTAATTGGGAAAAGTCTTTCCAAGGATATGACCCTTAAGTAGAGACCTAAATGATAAGAAATGGGGAATCCTTAACCTTGAAGAACAGTAGAGGGAGGTGCAAGGTTTCTTTGGGTAGATTAGTGGTTGCCTGGGGCCAGGGATGGGAGTGGGGACTAGCTGTAATTCAGCAGGAAGCATCTTTTTGGAATGATGCAAATGTTCTAAGACTGAATTATGGTGATGGTAGTACAACTGTGCAGATTTACTAAAAATCATTGAATCGTACACTTTATATGTGAATTTTATGGTATAAAAATGATATCTCAAACTATTAAAAAATTCTACTTACCTGAAAAAATTTTTAAGTAAGCTTTTGTCATATTTTTGAAAAATCTGTTATGTAAAAGATAGATTGGATATTTTATCTAGGTCTTGATTGCAAAAGTAAGCCCAGTGTATGGAAGTGAGCAAATAGAACCTCACTTACTGTAAGAAACGTCTCTCCAAGATGGGAAGGGACTGGCATAGTGATACGGGGTTGTTGCATCTTTAAGAGGCTTAAATGGCATAATATATGTCAGGCACAGGTAAAGCACTCAGGAGGTGTTTACTGTTCAAAGAAAAATAGATTCAAGTACGTTATGTGTATAGTGTGTAATGTGCATTTGTGTGCATTTGTATAACCATGTGTGAGAAAGCAAATGTGCTAATGTGTTAACAATGATACTACTAGCTGAAGGATTTTTAGGTATCCATTGAACTTTCATTTCAATTTTGCTGTTGACTTGAAATCTTTCCAAATAAAAAGGAGGAAAATGAGAGCATAAGGGGTTAGGCTCACATGGTCATGAAAGCAGTCTTTCTCAACACTATGTGATAGTGTTATGAGACCATTGTTCAAATTCAGTATCTGAAATCGAGAAAACTAGATTTATTTTTATGACCACAGAGGAGAGAGGTATATATGCCGGTCCAGCACAGTGCCACAGCAGGGAAGATGACTGACCTTACGTAGAGTTTTGGGGACGCACGGAGTTCAGGGATCAGTGTTGTTCTGGAGGCTGACGTCATCTGTAGACGAGGTTGCTCAGATGAGACTGATGTGCATTGGTTGGCACATTAAAGGCAAGTTAAGTCTATTCCTAATTGACTTTCAGAAGTGAGGACCTGCCACTGTTAGGTGATCCGATGAGTTTTAATCTGATTCTGGTGGCTCCTTACCATAGCTACAGAGAAATCCTTAGTTTGTGGTAACTTTAAAAATTCTCAGCTAGTGTAAATTTCAGTGCCTAATGTTGTTGTTATTCAGTCGCTAAGTCATGTCCTAATCTTTGTGACCTCATGAACTGTAGCACACCAGGCTCCTCTGTCCTCCCCTGTCGTCCATTGAGTTGGTGATTATATCTAAGCACCTCATCCTCTGCCGGCCCTTCTCCTTTTGCTGGATCTTTCCCAGCATCAATGTTTTTTCCAGTCGGCTCTTCGCCTTAGGTGACCAAAGTATTGGAGCTTCAGCAACAATCCTTCCAATGAATATTCAGGGTTGATTTCCTTTAGGATTGTCTGGTTTGAAATCCTTGCAGCCCAAGGGACTCTCAAGAGTCTTCTCCAGCACCACAGTTGTGTACCACACAGTGCCTAATGTAGAGAACTGCAATGAGCATCTGTCAAATAAGGGATTAAATCAGAGAAACCAACTACTTGTTATTATCAGCACCATCACTTCCTTGTTTGAAATTGAGCAGCCTTGAAGTTCTAGCACCTTAGCCTGCAGCATATTTGGATCCCATCACTAAAGTTCTTAAGTCATATTAGATTCTTTCTGCTTATGTCAGTGTTGCCTAAATTGATTTTCAATGCTTTATTACTAAGTGGGCTTAGAAAAATGATTACATACACAGTAAATACATTAAAAACCAAAAGTTTCTTTCCTCCAGAACTCTTCAGAGTATCTAAAATAGGAACATGCATTGCAAATCTAGAAAAGAATAAAATACAAGTTATTTCATAAATTTATTTAACTACAGATTACTATTTTTATGGGCAACATCAATTAGGGAGATGCTAGAAATAGTATGCCACATTTTGCTAGTTATTTTAATATCTGTATAGTGCAAAATTCTCTTATCTTTAAGTGACCATCTTACAGCATGTAATTCTCAAGTTTACTATGGCTAATGCCATAGGCAAAATCTCTAACTTTCTTAAATCTCTGATACCCAGTCCATGAAATATGCTTGAAAATTTGGGTGAAATTTGTTATTAAGCTGTGTCTATATCCAATCTTATAGAAAGTTAATTTTTACTGTTAAATTTCGGCAATAATAAGATAGTTAAATCCTTGTGTGATTTAATGTTTTGAGAGCCTAAGGGACTAAAAATAACTTGCTTGAAGTTACTACATATCTCTCTAAAAGCTTCAAAAAATCAGTTTTATAAAGTAATTGAACTAAATTTCCTTTATATCATTTTTGTTAATCATAATCTTTGATTAATGAGCATTGAAGGTTAAGTTGTCTAATTTGTTACAGTTTTTATACATTTAACATGGTATTGCAGAAAAAGAATTTTGGGTGAAATAACCTGTAAGTGGATTTGTGACCCTGAGATGGTTATTTGACCTCTCTGACCTTTATTTTCCCTCTCTTTAGAAAAGATGGACTCAATCTTTTAGGTCCTTCCCTGACCTAACATGCAGAGATTGGTATGCTTCTCATTCATTCTCTTTTTTGTCCTGAAATAAAGAGTGCTTATAATCTGTTGCTTTATGCTGTTGTGCATTAGAGTTTGAATACAGGGCTATTTGCTTCTTCAGAATGCAGCATACGTGAGAGAAATTGCTCTGTGAATTGTTAGAAGAAATTCATACAGATATGAGGCCATTTTCATAAACTTCCTCAGAGGCATAGTTCTATATCTCATGCTCTCATAACTCTAGAGGAGCTTTCCTAGGTGGGTTTTGGTTTTTACCTAGTTTTCTGATTTTTTTCTCTTTCCTATTTCTTAAAAGCCATTTCTTTCACATGTCAGAAACTAATAAATGTCCACTTTGATATTTACTGTCTCCCTTCTGGTGTCCCACATGTCCCATTTCCTCATTCTGTTCTATGCTTTCTTCTTTCCTTTGTCATTTTTTTATCATATAAGCCATTTACTTAGTAATTTATCATGTATATTGTTTGTTGTATCCTTTCCTCATTGGAATGCAAACTCTACTCATTTTTTTTTAACCTGTTTTGTTCATCGATGTATCCTCAGCAGGTAGAATAGTGCCTGTCACATTCAAGGCCCTCAGTAAATACTTGTTGATTGGGTGTTAATACCTACAGTAGTGAATACTTGTAGGTTATTTAAATGCTTTTTCAGAATTTTAGCCTGTATTAACTTTTACTTTAAACAAATGTATGTATTTTTATATCTTTTTCCCCATCAGTATTGTAAATTTCACATCATATTGATAATTTCAAAATCTTTGCTTTTCTTATTTCTTAAGAAGTAGTTGTTTAGTTGCTAAGTCATGTCTGACCCTTCGCAATGCCTTGGACTGTATAGCCCACCAGGCTCCTCTGTCCATGGAATTTCCCAGGCAAGAATCCTGGAGTGGGTTGCCATTTCCCTCTCCAGGGGATCTTCTCAACCTAGAGATCAAACCCATGTCTCCTACATTAGCTCTTTACCACTGAGCTACCAGAGAAGCCCATTTATCTTAAGATATTTATATTTACTTCATGGAAGGTTATAAAATGCTAAAAATAATTCTCAAAGTTCATTTTAGTTACATGTGAATATATGCTAAAGTAAAGGACAAGAGCATGGATATTGAAAATCAAGCAAGCAATGAAAAAAACATCATATCTAGAAAAACTGTTGTCTTAGCTGTTTGATTATTTTAATTTACTTGTCACTTTGGCTTTCTCAGAGCCATTGCTAATTGAATTCATTTCTTCTGTTGGAAAACAGGTAGATAAAATCATAGAGTTATAAAGGTTAGTGGTGTTAAAAATTGAAGAGTAAGGACAATTTGCATGTGTTTATGACTGTCTGATTGCCTTAAATGACTGCTCATGGTCAAACTTGTGTACTTTTTTTTCACCGTTTGGACAGAGGGTAAATCAGTCTCAGCAAATACTGGGTAGGAATGACACAAACGGCGTGACGTCCATGTTTGCATGTGCCGTCTAGTGCCAGGTTGGCTGACTGAGTGTGTGCTCACGCTCTAGCCTGCTATTCACTAATTCCAGTTAGGAGAAATTCCTGGGTATTATAGTAATACCTAGCCTATAAAAGTATAATCAAATAAGTGGTTTGAAGAGAAAAAGGAAACTTTCTTTGGGGGACAGAAAGTCACCCAGGGCCTTCTAATACCATGCAGTAGTCACAGTGGTCCATTCCAACGTAATGTCGATTACCTGAGGTAGAAAATGTTCAGAAAACCAGAAGTAATTAAAAAAAAAAAAAGCATCTAGCTCCCAAGACCACAGCAATTACTTAACCACAGTATCCAGAATAATTTAACCACATTAGAGTTTGTAGCCAGTGGTAAGTACTGAAAGCAACTCAGCGTCCAAAAAGACGCACACAAGGCGGTAAAGAAGTGCCTCTTTGTCCTTGTAAGTCTGGTTCCTGGGTCTTTAAGAGCAGATTTGCCTGTGGGCCTGGTGTCCTTCTGGACTGCTCTAGCAGGCTCTCTGTCACAGATTTTTGCTAAACTTACCTCCTTGGCTTCTTTTTCAGACTCTCCTCCCAACCCCCAGCTTTACTGAAGTATAATTGACAAAATTGTAAGCTAAAGTGTCCAGTGTAATGCCTTGACAGACATACAAATTGGGAAAGGATCTCTTTAATCGAAGAATGTCTTTAATTAGAACTTACTCAGTCCTGTTCTTAATCAGGGCTTGAAAATTTGAAAACAAATATTTTAGACTCAAAAGCTGACCCTGTCAAATATACTAAAAAAGAATAATATAAAACTCTGTGGTACTTTCCCTCAGTATAGGTCTTTTAAGGGGGCAGTGGAATGCTTCTTGGAAATATTTCCACTTATAGTACAGGAATAAACTGTAGCTTTATTGCTCTTCCTCCAATTGTTTTTATTTGTTTATTTCATTCTGTTACCCATTAAAATTTTTTTCTTTTTTCTTAATTTCATGATTTTTGCCCAGTTTACTCAGTTTAGTAAGATTTAATTTTCTTACAAGAGTTATAAAAGTGATTTTCTTAAAATATAATTTTCTTGCAATTCTTGAAGATAGAAGTTTGAGTTATTGAAGGATTATAGCTGCTTTCATAGTCCGAGGTAAATATATGAAAACGCATCTTAAAAATCATTGAATCCAGTCCCCTCCTTTCATTGTTGAGGAACCGAGGTCCCCAGAAATGTTACTTGCCCGAGGTTACAGTACTTCTTAGCCACAGAGTAGGAACCAGAACCAGGTCATCTAACTTTCAGTCTAATTTCTTTTCATCATAACTGATTGCCTCTTCTTTGTAGCTGATGACCAGGATGTAGTGGGACTTTTAGCTGCATTATTGTAATCTTCCTAATTGGGTACTGGCCATATGAATTGTATCTGTTTTTTTCT